>NC_048411.1:20781515-20855508 GCF_013103735.1 Etheostoma cragini
TATATATATACTGTATATGTTTTATATATATATATATAAATATATAAAATATTTTTTGGCTGAACATGTTGTAAAGACGGTTCTTATAATCTTAACCTGCAGTTTGTTTCTTTGATCTGGATTTTCGGGTTTACTCGAAGATTGTTCCTCTTATTCCATTTTTAACTCATTCCCGAGATAGGATTCTGTAATAGTCAAAGGGAAGAGAGTGCATTTTTGTTTTTATTAAACGTTATTGTCACGTGCAGGTCCAGCAGCGGACGCACAGCAACAAGTGTTGAAGTCGTTTAGTGAATTTTGGGGTAGGCTACTTCATTAGTTTTAAAATTTGAATGAATTCATTCATTTTGGGTAGTTATAGGAAGACTACCTCAATAAAGGCCATTTACTGATATTTCAATTATATGGAGGTTTTTGATTAGCCTTGAATGGAATATGAAACATTTATGATTTAGAAGAAACTTTTCCTACAGCATCCAATGGGAGCTGGATGTCTTAATAGCCTCAGCGTAAATTATTATTATAACTATTATTGTTACTAAGATATTTTAATAAATTATCACAATTATCAACGGGCCAAAATAATTGTCTCTATGCCCCGAAAAAAAAAGAAAAACGTTTGGTCTGGTGTCCCTCTTTTATTAATATCGCCCTGAGACTGCTGTTAGACGGAGGACTAACATTTAGGAACGAGGCCACCAATCCCTTCGCCATCACGGCTCGTTTTCAGCTGTGCGAACACCGTCTGTGTGTAGCCTATCCGGGGGAGTGCGGCTCTGAGGGGAGCCATGGCGAGGACAGTGTGGGGCAGAGGCTTAGGGCAGTGTGCCCAAGATGTAAGTAGGCCTAGAGGTTAAACGGCCAAGTTGCCATGGAAACTGTAGATTCAAGAAAAAAAGATTAAGCTAAATTATAACTTTGTCACATAGTGTGTTGGCTGTTTCTGACCTTGAACTGCAAGATTGTCGGGATTTTGGTTTTTTTCTTATCCTTGTTACAATATAAGAAGCTCCTGGCTTATTTAAAAATCTTTCTCCTTAATAATATAACGACCATCATTTACATCTTTTTTTCCCCTCAACTCCGGTATAGTATTCTGAAATATTATAGGGGATAGGCCTATTGCATTTTTAGCGTGTGGTATGCTTGCGCAGCTCCATCAGCTCACAGTTGCACATCGGTGTGAATTTGGGTAAAATTCTGAGTAACAAAACGAATATTTTACCGTGTGTGTGTGTGTGTGTGTGTGTGTGATTATGTGCAGGTGTGCTGGAGCTAGAGCAGAGACGGACCAGCTGCACATAATCTGCGTAACCATGGCTCCCGCTAACAGCTCAAGCTTCCCCTGGCCTGTAAACCATTGTCCCCCGCGTGCACCGCGGTCAAATTCCGTTTTACTTTATACCTGTCTTAACCCCAACCCTCAAGAAATAATTAAACATAGGACTAGGACATAGCCAAAACAGGTTTATTTTTATGCTAAACACTAGCATTTGTGATAGGTTGGTCGGGGTTTTTGTGTATTATCTCGGCTTGTTTGATGTTCAGGAAGGATACCCGTCTAGAAATGGAACTTATAATATTTTACCGTCACTTCTAGGGGTCAATATATTTACGTTTCTGTTTGCACAAGTTGACAGGTATTTTGCTGCGTGCCATCCATTCATCTACCCTACAGTCGCTTCATAACAAGAAAGTTTGTGATAGGCATTAACATCTAGGCCTACTGCTGGCTTTACAATGTTGCTTACTTGATCTCCAGGAATTTGATGCCACTTTCCACAGCTGTACAAATGTACGTATTTAGCAATGTCATCCTTCAACTAATCGTGCTCACCAAAGTGGTCATGACTGTTAAACTGTATGTTATTGCCAGATTCCAGCTTGCCAAAGACCCTCCCAGCGACGACAAAGACAGCAAGAAGGAGTCATTGAGAATCATTATTTTTGTTGTGGCAAGCTTCTTGGTGTTGTGGTATCCCTCTTTTATTAATATTAACATCAGATTTGTGTTAGGCGGAGGGTTGACGTTTAGGAACGAGGGCACCAATCTTTTCGCGATCATGGCTCGTTTTAATGCGGTGTGCACGCCGTCTGTGTGTAGGTCCGGCTCTAAGGGAAGCCATGGCGAGGACAGTGTGAGGCTGACTGTGCCCAAGATGCAAGAGGACGGAATTGGGGCGGAAAAATACAAAATGCAGTAACAACCGGTTTATCCTATTTATTTACATACTGTGGTTTATATCCATTGATTAAGTTATTGCTCATTTAAATTGTCTACAATTCCTTTCTTCAGAGTCGGCCCCTGTCATGGGAAGAGAGATGACAAAAAGTGATGGAAATGCCTTAGGACCTATTATCCCGATTATCAACTGTGGTTTTGCCCTCTCTCTCTCTCTGAATAATGAGTTTTAATCCAAACACCATTTTCTGAAATGTGTCCACCATTGGAATTTACCAGGTCATCTTAATGTTTCATCTGAATTAGCTGTTGATTCAGTGTCCTGATAATGATCCCACGCCCAAACAGCTACACATGCTAACTATCAAACTAGTGCTGTGGTCTGAGAAGTAGTAGGCTATACAGTAGCATTATGTCACATGTTATGGGATGCCTTATCTATTTGTTACTTTGTGTGTTGCTATTTAGTGTCGCTGTCCATGTGGTGTGGTGCTGAATCTGCCTATTTTAAAAGACAGTTTGCAGGGGAAAGGAATGAGGCATGTCTTGGAGGGTGATAGCATAGGTGCAATTTTTTTTAAAATTAATTTATTCATGCATATCATGGCCTTGTTGGAGGTGCAATTGTTTGGTACATGTGATACTGTCATAATTTGCTGTTGGGCTGTTGGTTCGGGGGAGCGACTTGTGAGTGCAAAAAAAACAATAAAAAAATGGTTAAAACTCAGTTGGAGACACACAATCATATTTTGTTATATATTTTTTTTTACAGTATATTGTGTATTGGAAAGATGATTGTCCCTAGTGGAAAGATGATCGTCCCTAGTGGAAATAAGATTCCAAACTTAAGCAGTTGTTATCAACTTGTGGCCCCTACCCCCTGGCCGGGGGTAGGGGCTAAGGAGACCATTTGGGCTTTAGCAGAAAGGGGGGGAGGGACTTTGAAGTTGTCCATGTTCAAATTCTTTGGCTAAATCCTGGATCTTTACAATCCTACCTACAGCACCTTTAAGCATAGTTCATTTTCCATTGAATAGCTGCTAATAATGGTTGAAAACGTGTTGCTAAGGTCTATGCTCCTGCTGGTTCCTTTATTTCTAGCAGACTAGACTCTGCTTTTCTCTCTTAGATTAGTATATTTGCAAAGTAGATTCTGGCTAACAGTTGCAATCTGTTCAACCTTCAATACACAAGATTATTTGCATCAAATGCATGTCGAAAAGTCAAAGTTCAAGAGAGACAATGAGATTCTGACGGTATGCTAACCTTCACCAATAATACAATGGTTTCACAGTATAGCGATTACAGCTTTAAAATATTTAATTTTTGAAATGTCTGGGTTAAAAAAACAAAAAACACTGCACACTGGCAGGGAGAAGAATTTCTAAAGTTCACTTTCGGTCTTTGACAATTGATAAAAAATTACCCATACCTTAGGATTGGTTTGACAGAAAATGTTAGTCGTTTTAAAACCGGGACTTTTTCAAACCGCGGTATACCTTGAAACCGGTAACCGGCCCATGACTACTGTGAAGTACTCCGGAGCTTTACAAAGACTTAATCTGGGCAGCAACAAACATATCTTTAAAATATTTGTCTTTCATAGCATTGAAATACTTTATTTTTTTGTTCATAATTTGTTTTTGTCATTTTCACAAAAGCCTATTTGTCATACCTCATATTCAATTATCCCCCGAACACCACATAGTGTCAAATCCGTTTAGTCAAACAGCCCTTAACACATTTCCTAGATCAGGAGTATTAAAAAAGAGAGATATAAAGACAGAGTTAATGAGGGCAACTACTATACTACTTAAAATAGACTGGGTGATTAGGCTCAAACGGGCCGAAAATGTATGTATAATCTTTAAAGTTGTTAAGAAGTGCACCTCAGAAAGGCAATAAAATATGATTATGCAACATAAATCATTTTACCAAATATTTAATAAATAGTAATGTATTATCATTTTTACAGTGAGATCACATTCATGGTATTCCGTATTGTTATATAGTTAAATAAATGCAGCCAGGGCCTCCCCCCCCCCCGTTGTAGCCGAACGCAAAAGCTTATATGACAAGGCAAAATCATTGGTGCACTTCAATCTGTATGCGTTCTATTATTGCATATCCAATTTTACTACTGACTACTGACCAACAAATCATCTGCACCGACGTTCCTGGAGACTACTCAACTAGAAATCAATGACTCAATGTCTTGACCTGAGCACTTAGAATAAGCATGCATGTTTTCGCTGGGTTTGTCTGTCCTCACCTGGTTAAACAGCTCAGGCGAGTCCATTTAATAACTGGCTGTGTGTTCAAGTGTGATACAACAATGCATACACATGTATATTTTACTGATTCACCACTAGCATGTGTAAATTTGTTTAACCACCAATAAAGAATTTTCCTGTGTGGCTGTGAGTTTATTCACGGCTGACAGCATGAGCACTGATAAAAATTTATGTTTATTGAGTGGGGAAGTGCATTAAGTTGTGGATGTGCATTATTTCTACCACAGTGTCCATGGGGGTTGCTTTAGTGGGAACGAGGCCAAAGAGGAAACATTGACAGGAATGGAAATAACAGCCCACGGCAGGGCCTGTCTCTGAAGCGATCGTCTGATCATCATCCTAGAACACATGGAAAAGGAGAAAAATTGTAATTGTCCCAAGAATGTATTGCATTAATGCTTACATAAAAATAAAACACTAAATGATTGTATGTGTCTGTCTTACCCATCACGTCCCAGCAAGAATAGAGCAGGAATGCTTGGTTTGGCAGTGCTTCCATCAGTGATCATATCCAGGTACTGACTGTCATTGTCCACGACATTATCAGCAATCAGAACAGCTTTTCCTCCCGCTTCCTCCACGTGTCGGGCTTTTTGTACAAAGGAGCAACCTCTGGAGCGCACAGAAAAAATTAAGGCAGGCACTATGATAGTGTGATTAGTTTGCAGTAAAACATTCCAAAGACATAATGTCTTCCCCATGACTTGTAGGGGTGCATGATTCAGAAAATGCCACGATTTGATTCAATAGATTTTTAGCCTCACAATTCAAAATGGATTTTGACACACACACACACACACACACACACACACACACACACACACACACACACACACACACACACACACACACACACACACACACACACACACACACACACACACACACACACACACACACACACACACACACACACACACACACACACACACACACACACACACACACACACACACACACACACACACACACACACACACACACACACACACACACACACACGATTTTGAATCAGTAGAGTTGAATTGAGTCATAAATGAGAATCAATTTTTTTATACACCTCTAATAACTTACAAGTAGTAATGGAAATGTTCTTCACACACAAATGCAGTGTATGACACCTGATACTAAGCCCATGTTAAACCTTTTGAACATTCACACCAGGCTATTGAACCTACTAACATGGAGTGAGTGGAGATTAGGTCCTATACTGCAGACAGCCACCAGGGGGCAATCCAAATGTTTTTGCTTCACTCTTGGAGCGCTGTCAAGAAGTCCATTTGTATATACAGTCTATGATCTATCATAGTTCTCAACACAGGAGCAGCGCAGGGTTGCTGCCTTTGTCCCTTACTCTACAGTCTGTTCAAATATGGCTGTGTTGTTAAATATATTAACAGCATTAGCGTGAATGTTGCAGATGACACCACAGTGATTGAACTGATAAATGACAACAATGAGGATGCCTATAGGTGAAGGACCTATTCATAGGGTGTCAAGACAACATCTCTCTTATTGTTGAAAAAACAAATGAGATAATTGTTAATTTTAGAAATACCAGTTCACATCAATGATGCCCTAGTTGAAATTGTGAATAACATCAGATACTGAGGCATCCAGACCACAGACTCCCTCTCCTGGGTCTCTAACACCAATTGTGTTGTTAAGAAGGCACAGCAGAGACTTTACTTTCTGTGATGCCTTTAAAAGAGGGAATGCCCACAAAAACCCTAGTCATTTTCTAACAAGGCGATATTGAGCATCCTTACTAGCATACCGGTGTGGTTTAGCAATCTGACTATACAAGACTACAAACAACTAAGGATAGTTAAAACAGCTCAAAACTCATGGGAACATCACTGCCACGGACTTGGGACATTTATACCTCCTGTTGCAGTAGGAAGGCCCTAAGTATTATTTAGGACACCCGTACTTACTTTTTGTATTACAATAAACTAAACTGTAATTCTCAACAGATGACTCTTAACATACAAATCTAAGCAACCATAGCAAGGCTAGAAAGATTTTGTTTTGTTTTAAGCGAGACGTTTTTATACCGGATATTCCAAGAGGACACAATAGACTCTTGGTATTTCTTAAAGAAGCCAGAATATCAGCTAACTGCATTTATGCTTGCCTGCAATTGTGTATCTTTACAACTGAAAGAGCAACATTTTGGTTTGAAAGGTGTAGAAGTCAATATCTTTTGTTTTCCAAGTAGCGTCCAACAAATGTTTGGGAATGTGTTTGTGCGGTCATGTTGGACAGACTGTATCAACCCTTCAATGTCAAAAATGTTTTTTTTAGTTATTGTTGTTCAGGAAAGAACAAAGCCCCCATGAACAATGGACTGTTCCCTGATTGGAATTAATAGAACGGCAAATGGCCTTTTTACAGTTCCAGTTTTCCAACACTGATTTGTGTTCATATCCTCTATAGCATATACAGGTGATGCTATTGGTAATGAGTGATGTGTACATACCCTCTTTCCATCAGGACTATTTGTCCCTGGATGATTGCTCTGTCCTCCAGGTCTGAGCAGCCATCTGCTGGGTTTGCTGGCACAAGGAAAATCTCATCATAGGACGAAGTCTGGGGACCAAAGGAAAGGAATGTGATTAGATGGTGATTGCACATGAGTCTTGATAATTATTTGGCCAACAAATGGAATCCAGAAAAAGGCAGGTACTAACAAAATCTCCTCCAAAGTCTTTAGCAGGCGCTGCACTGAAGATGTACCCTATGTCTTCTGGGCTGATGACCCGGAAATAAAGCAGTTCATTGATCCCAAGACCTAGAGCAGTTAAACAAGAAACGTTTAGCTAGTTTATGTTAGAGATGAACAACGCATTGAAAGGAAATTCAAAGGGTAACGGTAAAACGTTAAAAACAAAGACTTTGCAAGATTTTGAAACAACAACTCGTTAGCTAGCTACATTAGCAGTTTACTAGCGTTTGAAAATTACCTCGGCCACTTGGCGTAAACGTTACTCACCTGATGTGCGATTAAACTGCATTAAAACACTCCAGAGGTATAATAATAAAGCTGTCGTCCGGACAACCCTTGCCATGTTCAAGACATTTGTAGAGCTGCTCAACGTTACCTACACGATACTTTAGCGTGGCTTTCTATTTGAGAACGGTATTTTTCCTTTTGTACGGTATGCTAGCTACCGTTCTGTCAATAAACAACCAAGCAACAGAGCAGCTAGCAATCATTTACTTCCGCGCTTCTTTTTATGCGCATGCGTATCTTGCAAAACCGGATTAATCTGATAGGGTGCCGCGGTGCAAAACTGATTCGTTGGCCCCAATTATCCCCTTATCGTTTGCTAATTTCCTCCTGCTTTCATGCTACACTGGTTCAGAAAATCAGTCGAGCAAAAATGTGCTTCGTTCCACTGTGACACAAGACAAGCAATGCTAAATGCAGGGGAAGCTAATCAAGAGTAGCGTTGAGATGTTTCTGTTCGGAGGTCTGCACACAGACTTGTCCCTGTCCCTTTTTGCCAACAACATCTCGTTTTGACTTTGAAGCTAGCAACTTAACGAAATTCAGCCATCATTTATCATTTATTATTTACACCTGCACATTTCCTACTGTGAAAAGTCAAACGGTCTTCAATGGAAAAAGGCCAATTTAAAAATATGCACCATAAGTAGCCCATATTAATGCAAAGTAATACATCAGGCCACAAGGTCCCTATTCAAGACAAGGCATCAAATGTGAGTGATAAACATTGCAATTTCCATATTAAGACAATTTATTTGTTACAAACCAGTAAACTCATCAATGAATGAAATGCACAATAAAAAAATAAACTGAACTACAATCATTCCTTTGTTCAGCAATAAAGTTCCCACTACAATTCAGTTTTGGCAGCTGCTAAACATATAAAAATGACTACCATGAATTCACCTTCCATGAATGGAATGCATAATAATAGTAATAAAATAAAAATACAGACAGTTTTAACTAAAACTGGACAATATTGCTTCATGAAGGTATAGAATTATTGCAAGAGTATATGTCTGTCTCCAGTGTTGAATCTTTGTTTATGCCCATGGCAAATACAATTTTAATTACTTAATACAAATACATCCAATCATTTTCTACTGTTCTTAGGGGTTTGTACACCAGCAGAATCCCAGTTGCAATTAATATTTTAATTAAGCCTTTTTTTTAAGATGTCTTGCTCTGCTTATTGTTCTTTTTTTTCTTCCTCTTCTTCTTGCAGTTGTCCAAGAACCCAGATGGCAACTCCGGGCAGCAAGATTTTGCTGTGTTTTTGCATTTGCATAGGTGTTTTCCCTTTGCCATCACCTGTAATCAGTTAATGAGAGATTAGGGTCTAAAACAATGACAACAAAATTAAATAATAAATCCTTTAAGTCAAAATTCAATTAGTCTTTGCAAGTTATGGCTATGAATATAAAAAAAAAAGATCTGTTTTGTCACATTTAGTGGCATGTTATATTACATTACATTACATTCACAGTGGAGCATGATATTTCCCTATATTACAGTGTAATGAACTGCTCAAGTTTCAAGCTCAGCTCCAGGTGTATCTGTGTAAGGCTTTCTGGAAAAGATTTTGTTTGCCTGTTAATGAGTTGTCAGCAAATTATGATTGATTTTACTTTTAAGATTTGGGAGTATCAAAATCAAATGTTGCAAATGTTGTTTTTATTGGGCTTTCAGAATGCCAACCAATTTCAGTGAATAATACATGCCAAAATGTAGCTGCTAATCCGACAATGTCATAAACTATAGGCAGAAAAAGGAAATATGGAATTTCAGATGTCAACTGATTTTTTGCTGGTTTTAAATGCATTTGTCATCCATAACAAATCTAATTAGTAGGTTATGAAGAAATAACACACCCATTTTTCTAACTTACTTGAGTATTGTTACCCACATACTAGTGATGAGTACCTAAAAGTAACCATCTAATCTTGTTTCTGTTTAACTCAGTGGGAGTTAAACAGTCAGAGGGGATTTCTAATTTAAGTCAGTAGTTGTACCTATGACATGAGCAACACATAAATGAAGGAACATAAATCAGGAAGGAAGCTCAAAGCTCTTTTAATAGCCATTTGTCTGCCCAGTGCCAAACCACTAAAACATACAGAAACGCCAACAACTTATACAGAAATGTAAAAGGCCAAGAAACATACCGTGCCAAAGTCTGTCTAAAGTGCAGACGGAACTAGTCTCCTACAGCTATGATTCATGTTCAATTATGTAGATTTCCTTTGATTTTAATGTCAAATATCCTTGAATGGACAAAATTGCTGGGACCAATTTTATAAGATTTGGTCCTGGTAGATAAAACTTCATACTGAATCACCAAACAGTCTGTGTTGAGTTTGGAGGTAACTTTATGTGTCTAGTGTCTTTATTTTCTACTGACTTCCATTTGCCCTCACAAGAACCTCTGGTGGACCCAAAATTAGGAAATAGTACTTGTGTTAGCTAAAAATAATTTGCTTGAAATTTCTTTCACATATCACCGTACGTTTGTAATCGTGTTTTTTTCTTCCTTTTTGTGTGTATGATTTTAAATAAATAATAAATAATGCACAAATAAATTAAAGAAACATTATTTACAGTCATACATAAAAATTAGAGCGTGCTGGACTGATACATCATAAAACAAACTCTTGGTGTATTATTGAGCTTTTGGTGAGTGCTGTGTTGTTTCTTGGCCAGACAGAAACACATAGTGAAAACAGCAGGTTAGAGGACATGAGAGGACATTGAAGGCACATAAGAAGAACAAAGAAAGAGCCAGAGCAGACAGTGTTGGGTTCAAGTAATGTCAACAGGTTACATTCTTCCAGGGAGTCCACTGGCTCCAGGCTGAGAGCACCAGCGAGTCTCTGGAGCGAACCCTCAGCTTGCCGATCCCCTTCGGTATCAGATTAGATGAAGAACGTCCAGTCTAATGTCAGACAGGTAGCACAATAAGAAAACCAAATGCAGTGGTGAGAATGAGAGACATGAAGACACAACCACTTGTGTGTACCTTGCCATCATCTTTGAACACATATTCAATCTCATGTTCCAGCCTGAAGAAGCTTTGAGGAGTTGACCAGCTGGATGGTGCATCAATAGTCACATTCAGGCCCTCTTTTTCCTCCTGACACTTGACAAGCTCGGGACTATCGGGTTTAACTTGACAGAAGAAAAATCAACAAAACAGGCAGCAACGTGTCAGTAGGGAATCATTAAAATATATACTATATGTTCATTAACAAATGTTTTTACTGAAAGAAATTCCACTGATTTCCAAAAAAGATTTACTTAGAAACGATGAAATGAAATTAAAAGAAATTTTTCAGTCCTTTTTTCTACTTGGATTCTAATGTTGCATTTTTTTTGATAATATGTAGAATATACCTTTTCACTTCATCAGAAAGTTACTCTACTGAACAATGTTTAATTGTAGCCAAACCTTAATTGTTAGTGTTAACTTTCCTATCATCTGAATAATCTATTTTTGTACTTTGTGAACAACTTTGTCGTTTGATTTGTTATTGCAAAATAGACTGTTTACTTTCAATTTCGATACACTTTGGTTAAATGTCTTGTTTCACTCAGCTTACCAATGTTTCTGAGATAAAATCTCTTGGTTTTCCTGAAGATGGAGAGATTAACGATGGCCTCAGCAGTGAGTTCGAGCATTGTGCTTTCCTCAGCGTAGGGTGAGATGGAGTGGGACAGCTCAAAGTGGAATGTCCCATCTTCAAGCCGATCACTGCTGACCCAATGACATGACTTCCTACGTTCACTGCTACAGAGACAAGCAGTAAAACAGACACTGGGTAAAACTAATTTACTGAGAAACGTACACATCTGTCTGCTTGTAGGGTCCATTTTACAATGAACTATATGCTATACTTTTGGCCACTTTACTGTAATTTGTCTTTACCATTCATTGCCCAGTCCAAGGCGCATGGCTGTTTGTTCGGTTTGGGTCCAGTCACAGCTGAAGTTACAGTCATAAGACTTTGCCCGACACTTGAAAGAGAGATTATCTATAAAGATAGACAATGTAAGTGATTTCAAGTTTATTGGAAAATGTTTTGACTTTGTCTCACCAAAATATGGGGAGAAAATATAACTTAATGTGAGACATTTATTTTAAAAGTGCATCATAAAATGATTCAGTATTTTTTATCTTCTAGTCTCATCTTGTAGAGAAAGAATGATTCACCCACCAAGAAATGCAGCGAGTTTCAAGACGTTGGCTATTTTGGATGTAGGTTTGCACTATGAGTTCCTCTATTTGAGAGACTTTTAACATGTATAGTACTTGAATAGTAGAATGAAAGGAAAAGGAAACCAGAGCATCTCACCCAACTCTTCGTCCTCATCAGGTGCCAGCAGCAGATAAGTTGATGACAACAGTTCTTTTCCTCTCCAGCAGCTGTATTTTCCTAATATGGGTGTATCTACCTCTGAGACGGACAGATTTTGACCGTTCTGCTGGACATTGTCCTCCAATTCGACAACTCTCTCTGTCTTTTCATCATGAAACTTCCATGTGACAGGTCCATCAGTTGTTGTATGGCAGGTCAGTATGACGGGATTTGCATCATTCCTTTTTGCCACCACAACTACACAAACATAAATATAGACAGACAGACAGAGACACACGCACACACACACGTCAAGACGACCAGATTTAGAACCATTAAAGATATAGAAAAATGAATGATACCATAAATAAGACTTACAATTTTCTGGAAAGGGTTCGAGTCCATGTGCTCCAATGAGGCTGATGAACAGAAGTCCACACATCCACATTGACAAACTCTTCTGAATAATTGTGTGACAGCAAGAGGAAACTGTTGAAAATGATCCATTTCTACTTGCATTAAAACCTAAGTAATAATCATTTTGTTATCAGTGTTTCCCATTTGATCTTCATTTGAGAAACATTTTTTGAATCTGTTCATGGGACATTTAAATTGGCTGAATGATTTCACTTGAGAATGCGTTATGATAATGCAAAATTGTTGCAGATTCTAATCTGTAGCTATTCTATCATTTGCAATATACAATCAATTGTAATATTACCTCACCACATAATAAGTATAATTTAAAAACACATATACAAAGCATGTTTAAGTCCAACATCCAGTTGTTATTTCTTACCATTTGGATAAAGTCACACCAAAATGACGCTATTAGCAGAAGTTCAGTCGTGGTAATCTTGATGATTGTATGCACCAACTGCTCACTGAGCTTCATTTTTATACCGTTGCATACAGCATGCACCATCATGATGATCATCATCATCGTCACGTCACCTTTGGAGGTGAAAAAGAAACTAAGCGACATAGTGAATTGATAAGAGCATGTTGGCAGTGCATTTCCTCTCTACTGTTTTGCATGTCAAATTCTGTAAACAGATAAACTGTTAGTTTCGAATAAGGGACTGAGAGAGGGAGGTGTTAAGTGTGGGTGTTCAGTGGGAAGGGGGGTTGCCCTTGGCTTTTAAGGTGAAATACTGCAGCATGACAGCACATGTGAGATATACAGTGTCCGGTTACCAACACACACAAACACACACAAACACATTCACATACACACACACACTTTGTCTTTGAAATTGGGAGAGACATTTATTACTATCACCTCACACTTTACAGGCCAAATGATTAATCGTTAATTGATTAATTGAAACGTGAATCATTAGATTCATCTATAACAAAAAAAGTAATTAGTTTTAGCTAAACAAGAGACCCTTAGAGTTGGCTATATAGAGTAAAATATCTGCAACTGTGTATCTTTTCATTAATGATAATAATTTTCTTAACCGTTACTTTAGACTTTGATCCCAGACATAACCCAACATTACCGTGGCCACACAAACAAAAATTGTCTCTTTTTTTACCCCATCATACCATTATCGTGAGGACATTTGATGATCCCAAAGTTCAAGAGCTTGCACGCATTCATGTTAACAGAGAGAAAGAGGGGGGTGGAGAGACACCAGGACTTCCCCTGCCCATTTATTGTGGAAGGGACAACCCAATTTTGTCCGGCCAAATGTCAGCCAGTTAGGTGAGTATATACTGCATAGTTTATAAAAAAAATAAAAAAAAACAATCTACAGTATGACATATTGTACCCACATTATGACTGAAAATTCTGCGAAACCTGTTTGGACATCTGAACACAAAAAGTCGGTTTCAGGTTTCAGTTCCTTAAAAGCCTAAACAGAATTATTCATGTATCTGCTGAAAATAATTTGATGTACTCACAAAAACTTCTCTCAACAATATTCACAGTATTTAACCGCAGTGAGTGATTATTGAAAATGTATAGCTACAAACAAACAAAATAATTTTCATTTGAAATGTCCACATCTAAAAAATGTATTACACAGTCTTGCAAATGAATGCAGAGCAAGTAATTACAGAAGTTGATTTTATTGATTTAGTTGACCTATTTCTCTGCAGCGCTTTGGAGGTAGGTCTGGCAATGCAATGGCAACTTATTGAGGACAGAATGTGTCGTAAAGGTCTGCTGTATAGGTTGTCAACGCTGGCTTGAAGAGCTGGTCATGACTTGATGAGAATTGACCAGGAAGACACACAACTGTCTATTGGTGGTACACACAGTAAATATGTTGCACTACCACTGAACTCACAATTTCAGTTAATTATTTTAAACTGGTTTGAATTTAAATTAGTAATGAATGTTTATATAGTGTAATTTTCAGGTTTTTCAATTTTATTTCTGTTTTGATTTTTTTTAAGGGTGGCTGTGAATACATTTTTCAAATTCAAAGACAGTTTTTAGTCACCCAACTTCTTTTTAACTCTGAATCAGATTGTGAACAAAATCAACGTGAACAAAGCCAAAAAGTCCCGGACAATTCAATGTGTTACTTGCATATGAATCCCAAAACTGAAGAAAACATTAACACAACCTGAAGGTTTTTTTATCAAGCTTTTGTTTTTTCCCCCCACTTACACTCAAGAATATACGATTTTGAGCTGGGTTGTGAAGTGTGTCTAATGCTTCTGAGTTGCACAGCCGTACTGTAATAACAGGTCTAATGTAGGCCTACACTTACTGACATGTGGTGCTTAGCTGCACAGCCAATGATGACTTCAAAGTTTGGTAGTTATTACTAATGATTTCAATTATCTAATCACCTCGGGACATTTATGAATATAGGACCATGAGTTTTAATATAATTAAACAAACCAGGTAAACATGTCTTTCCATTAATTGTAAAAAAGGGAGAAAAAAAGAGAAATTGAAATGTTTTTATTACATGATTAATTCCACCAATACATGTTTGATGTGTGGGCATCACAATGCAGGAGAGGCAGCGTGTGAAAGGAAAAGGTTTGCACATTCCATATAATTTATTAATTTGACTTGTACTGCAGAATGAGAAAAATCAAACAAAAGGGTAAGATATGTGCCTTTAAAAGTAAATTTTACTGGTTTTGGCACAATTTTTAAAATTCAAAAAACTACTTTTGTTTGTAGCAACAGAGGAATTAGGGAGATGAACAATACAAAATTCTGCTGTGTCAAAGTACGGTAAATCCAGATGACAAGATGTTCGCTGGTGATTGTTAGTTTGCCTCGTCCTTTGAAGCTTCGTCAAAATTTTCAACAAGATCTGAAAACGAAAACGGAGGGTAAGGTGGAGTGGATGACAGAAAACAGTGACAGATTGGGTAAGGACATTACTTAATTAGAACAAGATTTAGCATACAAATAAAACTTAATTACTAAATATAAATCTAACCAAAAATATCACCCCTCTGAATTAATCCATAAATATTGTTGGTGACAAGAGACTTGTGTGATATTCTTCAATACACACCCAGATACATGGAAACGTAACTTTTTAGATATAATGAAATCACACGCTTTATGTGACAAGACATATATGCAAATGTAAGCCTTTTCTGGACCGTTGATAACGTGGCTATTTTAATACTACATTACATTAACAATAACCTACGTGTAAATTTGCTTACCCGGAACATCATCATCATCCTCCTCCTCCTCTTCAGCAGCAACCAGGGGGCCTTTGTTCTCTCCAGCTGTGAGGGGGAAGAAGAACAAATAGCAAATTGTTTAAAGACAGTACACAAAACTACTGACACATGCAAACAGATCAGTAAAGCGTGTTGTAGGTACCTGGTTTGGGCAGGGTCTCTGCTAACCTCCTGAGACTGGTAAGACTGTCGGCCCCCAGCTGGTTTAGGATTCCTGGGAGCATCTCTGTGAGCTGCTTGTTCTCAGCGTGTCCTGTGATTGTAAATGTGTTGGCAGCCAAGGAGGCCTGAACCTTTGGGTTATTGAAGTGGATCACTGTCCCCTGGTTTGTGAACATATTCACCTACAGTGAAGGACAAACAGGAATAGAGATGGAGGGGGGGAGAAGGATTATGCAATAAATTGAAACATACTGTACTTTATTGCTATGTTTTCTTGGCAAATTAATTAACTTAATGCTTTAAAAACATTTAACAGCAATTAAAGAACGGCATTTAATAAGAATCCAATTATTTATCCAGTCGTACTATTGCTAATGTCAGCCTCTTGTTTTGTGGAAAGGATTACTCGAAATTTTTAAGTGCAGAATCCACTCCTAGGACCATCAATGTCATGAAAAAAAAACCTGTCTGCGTACTTGTTGCTGTGCATTTCAGAAATAATTTGCTATACCTCCTCAATGCCGGAGATGTTGTTGACTCCCAGTTTCTTGAGAGAGAACTGCAGCTTCTTGTCATCTGCTGTTGCTGTTCTGTGCACCACCTTCTTCTTTCTGCGGGCTGACCCCTACAGAGCACAAAAAGGAGCTATAATACATAAACCAAAAACTCAATCACCCAACTTTTGTATTTATTAAAATACATTTGCAAGCATTTACGCCAACTGACCTTGCCACCTATGCGGACTTGCGCCTGCAGTTTGGCGAGCTTCTCCTGGTTCATTATCAACTCCTTCATCTAACACAGGAAAAAACACATACACATCATCAAATGTAATATTTTCGCACAACTTTCCGTCAACCTGCTTGGTTATTTCTTGGAATGATTGTAAAGATTTACAAGGAATATGTTTACAACATTTACTCTCTAGCTTGGACATTTTGGCAAGGATTGCTATGGAGGAAGTAGGCTACACAGGGCGATCCACTGATACAAGCAAATTATGTTTAGACATTGATGCATCTCATGTCTCTAATTTGGTAGCTCCTTGCTCTTCTACTCAACCGGAAGTTGTTCTGTCCTTCGTCCGTGAAGGCAGTCTAATTTTCACTCTGAAGACCAAGCATCTAGGAGGGATCACCGAGAAGCTATAAGCACAGATACACAAGCGCAGCCTTCCGGCAGTGCATCTCACTTTCTTTAAATTGCCCCCCTGACTCCTCCACTTGCCTCCCTTCCTCACATCTTAGTCCATCCCACCATGGAAGCACTGGAGAGAGGTGAGGAAATCATGGGAACAGAGCAGAAATGAGCAAATGTGTTTTAGAGGGATGAGACGCCCTTTCCTCTGATGTGTGACATTAATTTGTCAGCTGCACGGCTTCTGGGAACTAAGGCAGCTCTCCTATTTCCTTGCCTACAGCTCCACAATGCTCGATCCTCAGGGTAGAAATAAGGGCTTTGAGGCAGCCCTTATGGAGGAAGGACAGAACCCCTTCCGGTTCATCCGGACATCAACGGTCGTGGGATGTACCCTCACAAGTTGTACAGCTGAAAGGGTTGCTAACAGTGAGGTGGAGATACGTCTGGCAATGCAAGACTAGTAAAAAAAAAAAAAATCTCACTTAGTGCCTTGGTAGCTCACCTGGTACAGCATGAAGCCCATGTACCATGGTTCATTTTACACTCATCAATCCTGATTATCATCTACGTGAATAACGTTACTAATAATTTTGATCTTGAAAAGAGAACCAGTAATTGAGAAGGATGAAAAATGGTGTGGAGTGACATGTCATGCTCATTTCATGACTAACAAATTGGCAATTGAAACGGTAGGTTCCTAATGAGTGATTTCAACAGTTTGAATTGGATTACCTTACATTGGGCTTGAAATTACAATGAAGTGCCAAACCAAAAACTCCCCCAAATCCCCCTTCGTTTTTCCTTTTGGCACACCAAGCGAACAAGAATGACAGCTGCAGGAAGCCCAAAAATAGCTGCACACTTTTAAGTCTCGACTCAAGTTCTGCTTAAATCAGACAGAGGTGGTCCGCTGAAGCTGTGTGGCTAGCAACGTTCTGTTTAGCAAAGAGAGCCTAGTTAGATCACTAGCTAACTTTACAAGCTTACTTGTCCAAGTAAGCACTTACGAGAAGATGTGCTGTGGGCTGATGCTTGAGCGTTCAGTCACCGAAACTGTGAAGTGTACTTTATTAACCAGAATTCTCAGAAAATATGACAACTGAACTGTCGGCTAACCAAGCTAAGTGGCTAGCTAGCTCAGGCCTCTTAAAACTGATGTAACGTAAGAATTATATTTGACCTTTTCATCAGCATAACGTAATGTGACATGGGGCACTGTGTTTTTTTTTTCGCAAGTCAAAATTATATAAAGCTGAGACAGCTTAAAAAGACTACTGAGACGTGAACTGACCTGGGAGTGTGTAAACACGCGGGTCACACAGCCGATAGAAGCTCAGAGAAAGGAGTGAAGACCCGAAGTGATGTGCTCAGATCGAGGACCTTCCGGATGTGCCCTCGGTTTTTCAGAATTTCTGCTTATAAATAAATCATAGACTGTATATTTAATAACGGTCTATGAAATAAATGCGTTTTGAATCTTAATTTATAGTGTTTTCCAAATTATATCCGGTAAAGTGTTGGAAGACGACCTGCTTGAACCTGCTTTTTAAAACTGACTAAAAGTAGTGACTTCTTGAAACTTAAAACAAAACCTTTTTTATTTTAACGGCAATAGGCTAGCTATAAAAACGTTTTAACAACCACTTAACGTAATATTAATAACAACTATAACTATTTATGACATAACAAATAAACAAATATGTCAAATCAGTACCATATTTAAAAAAAAATGAGAATAAAAAAGATTTATTTAAAAAGTACAGCTATATGTATTAAATATATAGTCCTATTAAACTTTTTAAATACTAGTTTCACCACCAGTAGCATTTAAAACATAAATATATATTATATACATGTAAAAAAGCCGTTTCTTTCAGTGAAAAATAAAGACGTTCCATTCATAACGGAAGTGGTCACGTTGTAATCATGGCGTCCTCCAGTGCACCGAGAGGCAACGTGATAACTCCTTAAAATGAGAAACTTTTGGTTTACTGGGACGATAAACATCGGTATCATCTAATTGCAACAAATCATACTTTAAAAAAATACGTCAGCACTCACGGGCGTTTTCGTTCAAAGGTGAGAACTATCAGAATGTACTTTAGCTATTAGAGACTGCTAGGCGGCCGAAGCGTAACGTTAGTGTGCTGAACACGTTGACTCAGGTTTCCTTTCTAATAAGCTGCTTTTGATTTTAAACAAGTAACCTTAACAGTAGTGTAATTTAACAATTAGGTAAAAGTCAACTAGCTCTTATTTCATTTTAATGAGCGCAATAACAAACCTTGGTGAAGAAATCAACTGTCGTGAAGCCGTTAGCTTAACGTTAGCTTGGACGAATTGCATGGTTTGGTGGGTTGAGATGCTGTTAGGAAAAAGGAGGTGCCACTCAGCCCATGTTGTTAATTTGATAACCTTTTTTTCCGTTTTTTTTGGGATCAAGGCAATCTTGGCTAAGTTATAACTCCTTACGACCTATCCACAATTAAATAGCTTTGCACATACATAGTACATACATGCAGGTCAGTAGGGTTGAGAGGTTAACAAGCGTCATATCTATTGCTATATGGTAATATCCCTGTTTTTATTTTCTGTGTCGTACCAGACTGATTATTTCGTGATCAGCACAGAAATGGCTTCATTTAAACCTACAAAAATCCAAGTCTATCCTAAACTTGGAGAGAAAGTCACACAAGACACACTGTACTGGAAAAACTACAAGGTGAGTCTCTTCTACTGTACACTAGGGCTGCACAATATATCAGTTTTCTTTTTTCATTGTCATTGTGATATGAATTGGTGCAATATACACATCTAAAAAACTGAGACATATCACAAAAACACTTAAAGATCTTTTGTTAGTTAAAAAAAATCTGTAGAAAACTGCACTTAATGTAACTTAAGGTCATTGTTATATTAGTGGTGCCTTTTGAAATTCAATTTAACGTTCAATTTGGGCAATAGAAAAATCTTAAATGTCTTCCTTTCGCTTGTTTTAAATTCAACAAGCAATTTGTGGTATTTTAACAAAATACTGAAGCAGAAGAAATGCAGAACTAAGCACACTTTAATATCTGTTTATTTATTGCAAGTAATAGTGTTATTGCGATATTCAACAAAGTTATTGCATAATTTCCTCATTGTGCAACTCATACTGTATACTGTAATAATATTACTGTGAGCTAGAAAAGCATATCCCTAATGTTGTTTCTCAATCTTTAAATCTCCTCACAGGCTCCGGTCCAGATAAAAGAATTTGGAGCAATCACAAACATAGACTTCTCTCCAGTGGCTCCGCATAACTTTGCAGTGACAGCATTCACAAGAGTATGTTGCTTTTCCTTATATGAATTCAGTATACTTGTAATTATTTAAATTGATCCTCCCATAAAAATTCTAGATCCGGCCAGTCATCTGAATAATGTGTAAGTATGCCATTTCCTGTTCTAACTCTGGTTTCTCTACAGATCCACATTTACGGGCCGTTCTCCCAGGAGCCTGTGAAGACATTTACACGTTTTAAAGATACTGCATACTGTGGGAGGTTCAGGTCAGATGGCCAGCTGCTCGTGGCGGGATGTGAGGACTCTGTGGTCCGGTTGTTTGATGTCAGTGGCAAGGTGGCACTCAGGATGTTTAAAGGACACACAAAGTAGGTATCCCACATGTCACCATCAGATAGTGTTTATGTTGTGCTGTTGTGGCCTAAAGACTGAGTGTTACAAAATAGCCTTTATTTGAACATCCAAATTGTTGAATGATGATCTCTTGAGTGATCCATCGACTGAATTTTTATGATGATCTCAAGAACTCTGACAACCTTTTAAAGTGTCTTACTGACTTAATAACATCTGGCTGTGAAAGTGCACTGACGTATATGTTTTGTCTCATTTTATATCTGTTCAGGGCTGTACATATCACAGACTTTACCTCAGACCGTTACCAGATTCTCACAGGGTCAGACGACTACACCTGTCGACTTTGGGACATCCCAAATGCCACTGAGCTTAACACCTACCAAGAACACACAGATTACATTCGCTGTGGCATCACAAGCAAACTCAACAGAGATCTCTTCTATACTGGTGAGATGGAGGCAATTTATGGTTTTCAATTTGTGTTAGAAAAAGTTAAAGTTAGGACAAGTAAATTAACTTTAGCATCACTGTTTGGAGCATTGCATAATTTTTGGATCGGTGAACCTTTTCAAAAGAACCACCAGGAACATCATCTGTCCCTAAAGATTAAACTGATTTAACACTGTCAAAATCTACCAATATAAGATTTTTGACTAGTCTTTTATTTTCTATTTAATAAACCTTTTTTTTTTTTTTAAAGAGTAGAAATTATGAATATGTTTAGTCAGTAGTTCTAGTACTACTAGTAGTAGTAGTAGTAGTAGTAGTAGTAGTAGTAGTAAACTCCAAATTCTGCGATTGAGTTGTTAGACATAGTGCCACTGCAGATGAAAGTGTGAGGACCAGGATTAAGGTGATCTGTTTTTGCGTGACTTGCAATGGATGCTTTTATCCTAGGATCTTATGACCACACACTGAAACTGTTCGATGCCAGAGCGGATAAGAGTGTGATGACCATGGACCATGGCCAGCCAGTGGAGAGTCTGCTTCTCTATCCTTCTGAGGGACTCCTCGTCTCTGCAGGTAATCTGCCGCTCTGATCACCATGTTCAGTCAGCTCATCCAGAAAATGTGTCCACGGGTTTTCAGACCAAACACATCGTCGACCCTCTTCGGCTTTTTGGTTGTTTTATGTATGTATTACTATGTGTTTCTTGTTTCATTCGTATCCATCTGGAAAGGGTTGCTTGCTTTCCTAAAAGGCTCTTGTCATTTTTCATCGTCATCTTATTAATACATATAGGGCTGGGCAAAACTGAAACTAGCCAGAAATGCTTTTCAAATTTTCCTACTAAAAACAGAGGTTCAAACTATTCTATCTATCTATAAACAAGATCATACCTACATGTGTAGGTGTATTTATTTCAACATAACACAACATTACTCTCTGCTTCATGGTTGGTGCTAGCCTGAGAACTGAGCACCCTAGCAAGCAAGATAGCTAGAATTAATAAAACAACCTGTTTTATTCACACACTCGTGTTACAGTGTAGAAAAGCACATTGCTATTGCCAGATAATGACAACTTAGTTTGGCTAATGTTCTGTAAAATGACCCATACATAAGGCATTAGCAAGCCAGCCAACTAGCCAGCCATCCGTGGCGAGCTGCTTGGTTACAACGCTTTACAGAATTTACGTGCTAGTTAGCCGTTGTCTTTAGTCTTTTTCAGTGTGTTCAGAGGCAGCTTTTTGGCCAAGAAACGGGCGCCGCGGGGTGACGCCACAGTCCACCATTGTTACCACTAGTGTGTCA
Organism: Etheostoma cragini; assembly: GCF_013103735.1. Lineage (NCBI taxonomy): Eukaryota > Metazoa > Chordata > Actinopteri > Perciformes > Percidae > Etheostoma > Etheostoma cragini. The sequence continues at coordinate 20,803,727 of NC_048411.1, forward strand.
GCACTGTAAGGGTCCCGCGAGCCTTTTTCAGGTTGACACAGGTTGTTGTGAAGGACAAAGTCCATTGTATGCTTGATTGTGACTTCAGTTAGGACAAAAACCACACTATTGCCTCTCTGCCAACGACTGCACTCATACACACGCTAAATAATATTTACTAATGTTTATCTAGGGCATTTAAAAATGAATAAAAAAAATCCTTTCACTCTCTGTAGGGGGGCGCCATGTGAAAGTGTGGGATCTGCTAAAAGGAGGTCAGCCTCTGGTATCACTGAAGAACCATCACAAAACTGTCACCTGTTTGTGTCTCAGCAGCAGCGGACACAGACTGCTGTCAGCTTCTCTGGACAGGTACGAGGACAGGTGTATGCATGACATAGCACTCATCTGGCAGGACAGTTGCATACTTATTTGATAAGTATTTTTTATATGAACCTGATTTAATGGAGAGCCTCTGTTTCTGTTTCAGGCATGTAAAGGTGTACAACACCACCAACTATAAAGTGGTCCACAACTTTGACTATGCTGCCTCCATCCTCAGTCTGGCTTTGGCTGTAAGAAATTACAGTTTACCCTTTTAGCACTATTCTGTGATGTTTTGTGTTTTAGGTGTAGAAAGGTGGATTCAGATAAGGGAAGGAACATTTTTGATAATTACAAAATATTTATTACATCACCCAAGGTAGGAAAACACCAAAGAATTGCCAGAGATTTAATCGATTAGAGATGAAACGGGACATCCTCTCTTCCGTCTTGGCGTGAAGGTGTAGGGTTTCCAGAACACAACGTGGAACCTCAGAGTGCTACACTCATAAAAGGAAATGCTGTAGCCATGGCCTATAACAATGATTTTGTCTTCTGGAGTACATTTGTATTATTGGTATCCTGCTCTGGAAAACTCTTTTTGGGACTGGCTCTAGTGGCTGTAATTCTGCACTACGGCTGAATTTTTGGAAAGAGACTTCAGAGACAGCATTAGGGGACCACTAAGGCCTATATAAAAGCATCAAAAAAAGCAACACGTCATGGGACCTTTTAAAGGAATTGTTGAATGATGATCTCTTGAGTGATCCATCGACTGAATTTCATGATGATCTCAAGAATTCTGACAACCTTTTAAAACTATATGACAGACTTAACATCTGGTCATGAAAGTTAACAAATTTAAATGTTGACTCTTTTAGTTCTGCCCAGGGCTTGAATTCTTGACAGTAAAACTATAAATGTGTCTTTCTCCTCAGCCGGATGATGAGTCCATCGTTGTTGGTATGACCAATAGTATCCTGAGCATCAAACACAGGAAAAGCCTTGATGAGTCAAAGGAACTCTCGGGCCAACAGAGACGACAGCCGTCATATCGTGTTTTTGTGAAAGGGAAGAACTACGTCCCTAAACAGGTATCTTTACATTTAGTCATGCGGTAGCTGAAGTCAACAGTTATGTGATCATGTGTCATTATTCCCAAAAGAAATGTGCTGACTGAAACAAAAGACAATGTAAAACTGACCCTGGCTTACGCCTCTTATTTCTGCACACTGAGTCATCATTTAAGGCTTTTCTTTCTCGCCACGCCATTGTTAATTCATTTCTCGGTTCTCCGTCTTTTCCCAGGATGATTATCTCGTCAGCAAGCCAGTGAAACAGCATTTGGCCAAATATGACAAGCAGCTCAAGAAATTTAATGTATCGAAGGCTTTGGATACAGCTCTGGAGGTATACATTTCATGAATTTATAACACTAGCAATAATAAAGCAATTGGCATCATTTTCTTGAGGTTCCTTCTATTTTTAAAGTTGTGACACATGCTACTTTCCTTTTGCTGAGTTGTACAAAGGGATCTCACTACACTGGATAGATGAAGCTAAACAGCATATGTATTTTGTATGATTTTACTTAAGTATGTTAAATTGTATTCATAGACATGGACAAGACTGAGAAAGCCGGAGATTACAGTTGCTGTTATAAAGGAGCTGGATCGAAGAGGAACGTTGAAGAATGCTCTGGCAGGAAGGGATGAACAGGGGCTCGCTCGGTTGCTCAACTTCCTCATAGGGTAAGAAGCAGATAAAACGTCATTACTCAAGTAGACTTAACTAAGTGTTGATATAAAGTGTATTAGTTACATTTGAATTTTTGTAGCTCGTACATCCAAACGTGCAGAAATAGTTTGCAACATAAATACTTGTTTTTTTTTCTGTTTTGTTCTCCAGGAACATGGTTGACCCCAGGTTTGCTCCTGTCCTCGTACCAGCGGCGGAGATGATCCTGGACATTTATCAATCTGTAATCGGACAGTCGCCAGTTGTGGACCGGCAGCTGCTGCGACTACAGGAGCTGCTGGAGAGAGAGATTGACTACCAGCAGGACCTCCTGGAGGTGCTGGGCATGTTGGACACGATGTTTGCCTCCTCCCTCCCTCGGAAGGAGGTGCCATGTCCTGGCGTCAGCAGGGCTAATGGCCTGGCTCAGGGAGAATCGAGTATCTCAAGACCACAGGGGCAGGCCACCTGAGGTCTTGTAGCGGGGAGAAGCGGCTTTAGACTGGCTTAGAGTGCCTTTACAACTCTAAAAACATCTTTTTGAAACATCAGTTACGAATTTCCAACATTACCAAACAAACATTTTGGTACAGGTTTTAAGAGACTTAAATCCCATGGGCTCACTCTGGTGTTTTAACTCTGCGTGACTGAAAACACAAAAGGCAACACGTAGAACATGCATTTACTGTATGAAGAATTTCTGATTGTGTGAATGTGAAGTGAGGTTGTTTTTATTGGAAGTATTGTCATTACACTTTCAAAACTAAACGTGGTGTGTGTGTGTGTCTGTGTGCGCAAGCTTGTGTGTTTGAATGATAACTGTTAATGGCTGCTTTGTGTTTTCATAATTTTTGGCATTGGCAAATGTTTTATAACCAGAGAAATAAATCTTTGTAATATTGAAACTGACTAATCATAATTATGTTCAAATCGGCTCAAGTCTCTGATAATAAAACTGATTTTAGGATGTAGTGATGATGATGATGATGATGATGAAGAAGTATCCCATTCCACTGGATGTCGCTGTAACCTCAAAGAAACAGTTAACTTTCACATGGAGGAATTTGCATTTGAGTAAGCGGAAGACAGAAAGCATCAACCTAATGGCATCAACACTGACTCAGAAGAGGATGCTGTGTGCCAGTGGAGAGGCTGCAGCTCAGACTGGAAACAGCAGTGCCACCGACTGAACGCCGTTTCTCAACTTGTAGCGTTAAGACTGACACTTGAATTAGCAGTTAGCAAAAGAAGGAGGATGTATGCGAGTTAGGTGCTCTTTCGTGCTAAATTAAAGCGGACTGTCAGGTTTCTTCTGTCTGAGTTTGAGCTCCTGTTAAGGTAGGTTCGTTAATAATCACCCTTTTTGTTCTAGCTCTTGACTTTTTCAACGTGGTTCTTTCCTATGATATTGACAGTTTGCTAACGTGTCAACCCTGGTCAAATGTAGCCCTGCAAAAACAGCCTCACATTTATTCAGCAAAATAGGTCACGAAGTATGAGTTCTGTTCATTTGAGTTATTTAAAACACAAATGTTCGTAAAGCTAGGCTGTCGTTTGTGATACTTAACAATAAAAATGCAATCTAGTGCCATAAATACCACAACTCTTATGAGCAGTGTTTCTATCATAAAACTAGCACACTTAAACAATTACACTACCTCTCCTCTTGATTGTTTCATGCTTTGCCTTTGCTCACTTTAATATTTGGATATTATGAATACATAATTATGAATGTAAATGAAAAGTATAAAATGACTAAACAGGAAACTTAAAAATGGTTGTTATGCTGTTGTGTCCAGTTTAGGAAGTGGCTATTGATAAAGAACACATCTAAACCCTGCAGCTCTGAAACTCAATTGATTTCTTAATTTAGCCCACACACACACACACACACACGGGAATATTTGGTGATCTGATATTGTCTCCACACCAATGTAGAAAGCATCACCATTAAAATCATTATTTAAGTACTTGAGATCAAAAGATGATCCTGTCTCATTGGAGAACCTCTGGCTCTGCTAGGCACGGATTAGGTTGGATAATCTCTAGGATCAGAGGAGCAGGCAGAATAACTGAAATAACCCCAAAAAAGTAATGGAGTCACGTGGATACTGGTGTGTTTTCTTTTTTAGTCTCAAATGTCTGTTTAATGTCCGTCTTTGCCTGCAGTTGCTGTGCAGATGGAGCTGAGCAGGAGGAAAGTGCCTCTGTATGTGAGTACATGCTCCAATTTGCAGTCAAGTTTGAGTTCTCCAGTTAAAGTCAAGTTATTTATCCCTTAGGAAGATCTCTGCAAATTGAGTTTGGAATGCAGTGAGGGATCGGTAGCCTTATTTATAAGAACCAAAAGTCAGTGGCAGAGATGTCATGCTCATGACCAAAACATTATGTGTAATGAAAATACATCAAATGTCGTATTTAAGGATATAAAGGTGTTTTCTGTTCATGCACCAATACAGTAGGCTACATGTGATTTGATCAAGTTCACTGTTTGTACAAGTTTTTAAATTGAGATTTGGCTCTAGATAGGATGCCGGCACCATGGTGACAGGATACCGATGTCTTTGAATGAAACATCTTTAGCTTTTGTTGTTGGACTGTTTGAGCAGTGAATCATATTTTGATAGGAAAACCTTAACCTTATCCATCAGCACAACGATAATAACAACAGCATTTGTGAGTATAAGTAGTAACTCTGTGATTCATTCACAGTTATGTTTTTGTTTTGTTTATCAGTTTGTCTTGTGATTACTGTGGTCTGTTAAACCTTTGAATACTCTTGTCTATGTAGTAAAACACTGCAGGACTGTGGTCAACTATGATTTTATTGGTTTGGGAACTTAACAACTTATGTAAACATTAATGAAAGCTAATGGATTTCTGAAGTTTAAAGGGGGAAACATTGCTCACACTATACTGTTGCTAAAGGTTACTAACTTAATGTAAATGCAGCATCTTGACCGTTTCCAAGATGCTCACAATGACAATTCTCACACACTAATGTTTAGAAGGATGTTGTGTTTACTATGTTCATCTTCTTAGCCTTTCAGCATGGTAACATTTGCAAACTGAGACTAAACATAAAGCAAGAAGAATTGAATGGTAATTAGTTTTGCAGGTATTTGGTCAAAAATCAAAGTTTTTTCATTTGTGGTCAACATCTGATCAATCACACAGAGGTGAGGAGAAGCTGTGTAGACATTACAGAATTTGTGGTTAACCTGGTGTTCTCTCTGTCAATAAATAGACGAATGGGGATAAAGAAATAGATAAGTGAACCTGAAGGGGGAATTAGGTGAGACGGAAAGACATGGATGCTGTTATCTCACAGTGTGTCTTTCTGAGATGGAGATGGCAATAGAAGCAAAGAGAAAAGCCTCCCAATTTCATAGCGTTAGAAATTAGGTCAGCGGTTGAGCTGATTTAAGGTTGGTAGATTGGGAGAGAGAGACTACAAAAAACATCCTTACACTTAAACTCTTATACCATCCAACACTAATCTGTGATGTTCTTCGCATTTGAAGTCAAGCCTCATCATTGAAATTTTTAGTGTACCTTTTTATTCTTCAACCTGTCTCCTCTACTCCTGCCTCAGTCAGTGGTTTGATATGTTTCCCAGAATAACCCACACAGTGTTTTTGTGGCTGCATTGCTGTCTGGTCTATGGAGGCCACTATGGGTGGACAAATGAATGTTTGCTACAATTTCTTCCCCTGCGACTGGTGGATGTTGGTGGAAAACAGCGTTGTTTTTTATATTTTTTTCAGAGGAATGGAAACTTTCAAATTCAGTTACATTTGATATCTTACACACTGCAGTTATTTATCCACAGTAAAAAGTTCACAACCAAACAACACCGTGGGCACACACATTTTTAAAGCTGCACTATATATCAATAATGGGTTAAATGAGTTTGTGTTGTGTGAAAGGGGTCACTCATAGTTACACATTCACAGATAATTATCACCCAACACTGCAGTTCTCCTCAGCTCGACAAAGCTCTTTAGCCTATTTTTTTTGGTTTTACGGCCTTTAGCTTTATTGTTTTTGGTTCAGGCTCTCATCAACCCCTGTGTTTTTACGAAAAGCTCCCATAACCCCATGGTACAGTTCCTGCTCAGCAACAAACAGCAGACTGGCAAAGTTATCAGCCAGCTATTGAACATAGAGGAGCAGGAGTTGGTGGAGACCAAAACAGAGCTTGAGTGAATATTGGACTTTCATTTATCAGGTGGACACAAACATAAAAAGGAGTGCTTATGTTGCTCCGTATCTGCTTGATGTGTAAATAGGCAACATGTTTGCCATATCAACTTTATAAGTGGATAATATGTTAGCGTTGTATTTACAACTTATCCCACTGACCTCAAGTGGCCAAAAAAACAATAAATACCGCTTTAAATATTTTAAGGTAGATTATCTTCAAAAGTCCAATATCCTGACAATCCTTTCATCGCCTCCTTTGTTGCATTGTTGGCTTTAAGTGCAAAGGAAAGTTCGTTCTGAACGGCTGTCAGTGTTTTAATTTATACTTTGTGTTTTTGTGGTGTTTATTTTTTACTAAGCTATTTCTCCCTATAGTATTTTGTCAAACTAATACCACACAAATATACCTTTGTGCTAATTACATCTTCCCAAAGTTTTGAATTTTTTAATGGCTCAGTAAGGATTTTTATTTATAAAACTCTTTTGCATGATATATCTATGGCTGGGCCAATCATTGAAATATTTCTGTAGTATCTAACATGTCAATTTCAAAAGCATATTTCACCGGCATCAAAGTGTTCTGGTCTGCTGGGATCAGGGCAGGTATTTGCAGTAGAAACTAAGACATTCCTGTTTTTATTGAGTGGGAAAGTTTTATTGTACCCTCAAGAGGCATGCTGTCAGGGGATTTGGTGTACTTGACAGAAATGTAGAACATTGTGTCAGAATAGAGATTTACTCTGAAATCAGCTTGTGTCGTTAGGAATAGAAATATGTTTGCACTCTATCAGCTTTCTTCTTTATTTCCCCTCTCAACCTCTCTAACCTTTCTTTATCTCAGGGCCAGGCAAAGGTATTTGCATTGCTGGAGGGTTTAGACTCTGTGCCTGATGATGCAGAGGTCTACATTGTTTTGGAAGGATCTACACTGGTCCATGTCACCATGGCTCAGAGTGATGTAATGCTCTGCTTTATAGTGCCTGGTATGTTCATGTGTATACCTGTGTGTTATTGTATGCATATTGGGGTAATTTCTGTTATTAAAAAGGGAGAATGTATTTAGAAAGCCATGTTCAGACATTTAACTGCATCCCGATAATCCCATGTTTTCCACTGCTGTCTGTGATGTACTCTGGAACAGTATATCACTATTTGAATCTTCGCACACACACATGCAAACACAGCACACGCTCACGTACATACACAGTCTGTGACTTGAGGTCTGGAAAGGCACAGAATCTTATCAGCTTCCTCTCAGGAGGGAAATGGCTCCATAAACAATACGTCAACATTACCGAGCCTCTATGTAGGTTGACACAGACGACAGGCAGTCCTGCTGGCTTGTGCATTTTACAATAGCTGAACTAATAAAAGCAGGTCTCCTTCTCCATCAAAATAAGAAAAGATGCATACATCAGTTTACATAATGAAAATCTGAGGACATTTTTAAACCACATTCAGGTTTTGTATTTGTGGCTTGTTAGCTACAAACTGTTTTCATCTATTTATCACAGACTTACTATTTTTAGATTTCTTTGCACACAGGTGCCCCTCAAATTCGGCTCATTTATTACAGTGACTTGAAACTGCTTACGGTGACTAACTCTAACCCTCTTATATAGGCGATTAAATATTTAGATTGCTGTATTTTTGTTGCATGAGAAGACAGTTGCAGCCAGTGCCTTATCATAAAATTAGGAATAAATATAGATATAAAGATGTATATATGGGTCCCATACTGTGTGTAATTGCTCTTTTCCATACAAAGAGATCTGCCCTGAGCAAAGTCTGGCTTTTGCCATGTTTTATCCCTCCTTAGGACATAACCTGGCTGAGGTGGTCTCTGTCCAGGCTTATCTGTGCTCTGAAACCACACCCCTCACCTGGGTGGGCGGAGCTTCACTGGAATATGTCCAAGATGATGCTCAGGTAGGGACAATACACAAATATGATCCTACACAAACACGACCTCCTTGTCAGATGTAATCATCTCACCTCAGTTGCATAGAAGTAGTTTTAGAATTGCTGTTGTTTTTTGCATTGCATACCATTCTCAGGACCTGGCTGAGCACCTGGTAATCCACGGACATTGCCTGAGCTCCACAGATCACAAGGAGCTGAGCTGCCTCTTCAGCCTGGGCGAGGAGAGCTCTCGCTGGGCTATAGATCGTCGCGTGGCCTTGGCCATGGCCAATCTGGATATCCCTCCAAACTGGAATGTACTGGGGAGCCACAATGGAGATGGTGAGAGCAGGAACAGGCATTTCTGCAAAGATTTGTTAATCAAAAGCACACCACATTTGTCTTTTAATATACAACAGTGTCTGTGAACATTTTGAAATTCTAAAATGTTTACAACGGTACACATTAGATAGATAAAAGATGAAAACATGCCACCTTGCTATACAAATTGACAGATGAGGAAGATCTAGGAACATTCTAACTATTATTAATAATTATTAATAACTAATTATATTTTATTATTCACGTGTCAGTTCATGAACAAAAAGTCTTGTGGGGAGAGATAGTTGACAGGTTTTGTCATAACCTAATCTCTCAATAATCACACTGGAAACGTGGAGCCGGTGCTACCCAATGAATGTGAACTCTTCAACTCCCCTCCACCCCCCTTTATTCTCAACCATCTTTCCCATTTTCCATGATTATTGAGATGAAATCGGAAGTGAACTTGGTCACATGTGCTGTTCTGTTAAATTCATCAAAGCCAATTAAGCACCATGTAATGTGGTTAATGGAGCCTTTCCTTCTGGAAGTCGCCCTAGGGAGAGCTTTATAAATCCAAGGGAAAGTGTGTTTATGGTCGTATGTGTGTGCGCACTGACCGGCATGTTTACTAGATACCACCATCTGTTTCTATGATCTGAGTGTTTGTGAGGGGCCACCTACATAAATAACAAACTAGATTTAGTATTAACATAGTTACGGCAGTCTGTTTCATTGCAGCGTCTCCCTCTCAATGTCTGCAGTTAATTTGATAACACTGCTTATGACATCATTCTACTGCCAATGTTGTATGCAACTAAATTATCAATCCCTTACTTTCCTTTGGTACTTACCATTTGTTTATAGTACATTCTACCTTTTCAAAGGGACTAAGAAAACGTCCAAAACCTGATTTTGTCAAAAAAAACTGAAACAGCATTTGATCATGGAATTATTATTTTGCACTGGACTGAGTGCAACCATAAACCATTGAGCATTGACATTTTTAATACAGCTGGTTAAAGTTTTACCTTGTGAAATCTGTCTTTATAGATCACAAAGGTCTGCACCCTAAAGGCTTGTGGATGCAGAACATTCTTGGGCAAATACAAAAAACGGAGTACTCTAAATTAAACCTTTTGAATATAAAACTAAATTAATATCTTTTGAAATTAAATTAAAGAAATAGTTTTGACGCATTGGTTACCCTACAGTATGTAGGTGAAACAGGCTTTTATTACCTGTCATCCTTAGGTTTGCTAACATTTTCTAATACCCTGTAGAAAACAAATGCAAACAGAAATATAATCTTTTCAATAAGTGAACTAAAATAAGTTAGTTTAGATTAAATATGGAAGATCCCACCTCAAGCCCAATTTGTAAAATTAGGTCATTTTCAAAATAAACTGTAACCTACAGCACAACACGCGGCATTTAAATATCCCCCCGTAGCAAATATCAATTGTGATGAGAGTTCAGTTTTTTATAAAATATTGACAGAAGTGTTGCTTTTTTTTTTTACATTTGAGCCTATAGTTTGCGGTGTAATATCCCATTAAACGTCCTTTAGTCAGTGTCAGTCTGTACCGTATGACCAGTGTTTCCATTTGCTAGTGACTCTTTTGCCCTTGCCACATTTTTGCAGTGTTAGCAACTGATTCCGACAGCATCTCTCTGGCCTCTTTGTACCTCTGTGAGTTGCCTTGGAGATGTAAAAATTAAAATGGTGACTATCAGACACTGCTTATTGTTATCAAATTAAATGGGATCTTAAATGTGTATCACTTCTACAGTTGCCTTTATAATTGTGAATTATTTTTGAATTACTGTGGAGTAAATCACACACAATTTTATCTGTGAGATTCAAAAAAATTGTGATGACACATCCCAAACACAACAAAGCTGTATTAGCAGACAGAGGCAGTGGTTACAGTAGACACTCACTTTCACTAAAATACATGTATCCAGATATTTGATTACTAGTTAAAACCAAACATAAATATGATAAGCTTTACTAAATTTGTTTAGACTACAGAAGAGTTGTTATTATTGTCAAATAAGAGGGAGTTAATTTGATGAGGATCTAACAAATTTCCATTGACCAGGCTTCGTTTTCCTTTCAATAATAGTACTGTAAGATTATGGTGACTTTATGCTGCAGTTTAAAAAAAAAATGCAACAGTGCCTTTCGAAGCTTACTAGCTGCTTGACTGCAGCTAATTTAATGCAGACCAGTTACCTGGACACAGATCTTGTTAAAGGTAGAGAGTGGTGGGCACAGAAATAAGAAGCTGTCAGTCACCACTTCGTCAAAAAGTTTTTATTGCTTGAAAGTGGGTCAGTGGACCAGAGCGATCTAGTTCTGTGCAAGAGAAGAAATCAATCATTGCATTTTAGGTTAATTGTCACGAGGGGGTGGTTACCAAGAGTAGATTCTTGATATGTTAGTTTCCTGCTGTTTTTCTCACATTTCACCACTTGCTGTATACATTCTTACTGTTAATCTCGCCTCTCTCTTCCAGTCAGATGCTGTCTCAGATCCCATTGCATCCTTTTATCTCTGCAGTTATATTTTTTACGTTATTATATTTCTCCCCTCCTCTCCAGAGCACAGTCTCAGGGAGTCTCCCCTCCACCTGGCCGTGCGATGGGGTCTGTATCGGCTGGCAGAGCTGCTGCTTTGTCAGCCGGGGGGTCTGATGGCTGTCAGTCTGCCAAACGAAGAGGGAGTCACACCGCTGCAGCTGGCTCAGACAGCAGGCAGCACCGAGCTCCTGGAGCTGCTCACACAGTAAGATTATGAGATCAAACAGGGAGGGACATCGGCAAGGGTAAGCTTTTCTACAAATGTAGAAAGAAACCCAGTTTGACACTTTCTGTCTCTCCATTCATCTATTAGTTATACCTGCTTGTCCTTTTCAAAGAGTCCCAAGGGTCAATTCCAGCTGACATTGGGCATGAGGCGGCGTACACCCTGGGCTGCCATTCAATGAAATGGCTGACACATAGAGATGAACAACCATATCTTGCTCACATTCTCACCTTTGCGGGCAAAGTTAGAGTCACCAATAACCTAACTTGCTTGTCTTTGGACTGTGATAGGAAATCACAGTCCACAGTAGATAGAGCCAGGGGGAGAGCATGCAAACTTCACAAATTGCATTCCTTAGATCTCTTGAATACTGTAAATATGTTTGAAGTTTTCATAAAATGCTAAACACCTGTTAGTATCACTTGTCAAAGTGTTGATGAATGCTTTGTGCTCAATCAGTCAGGCTCTATCTGGATCCATAAATCATGAGCACAGCTTAACACGTAGGCCTGTTTGGCTTGAAAAACCAAAAGACCATCATCTACACTGAGTATTCTGATGTCTTTCTATCACATTTTTAATGTTAAAAACATTGTTCTCTAAGAATATCAAGAGAAGTTTTGTTTTTTTAAAGTTGTGATTAAACTAATCCACCTGTTCTGCTGCAGCCCACCAAACCCTCTAGCCACGCCTCCAGCAGGTCTGTCTCAGGTGTGGGCAGACCGGTCCCGCTTGCTGAGGTTCTGCCATGATACGGGGAACCTGACTCTGACCGTCCGACAGAACCTGAGGTGGAGCTCGGAGGAGAGTCGGCACGCTGACATCCTGCTTCTCAGAGACCGACTCAGAGATGAGGACTTCCTTAGAGAGGTGTGTTTGAGTTATTAGTTTTGTCTGGTGCTGGTAAAGCTACTTCAGGTAAAAACAGGATTAAAACACTGTCAATTATGATCTGATGTTCAAACTCGCATAATTTATACAGTCAAAATTATTGGACTTTTCTTAGGGGAACGAACAATTCTAAACTGCAACTAATGCACCTGGAAATGCCATCAAATATAGTCAGTAGTAAATTGTTTAATTTCACATATCAGCATTCTCTTACCTTAACATCCCCTTTCGTCCCCCAGCTCAAAGCTCTAAGGAGGGAACGGGTGGAGACCATCTTAGTGAAGAACGTGGAGAACGGTATCATGCCTTTCCTAATCTGTTTTGTGGGATTTGAGAGGCCTTGTTGAACTTAACCATCCAGTGTTAATTTTTCTCTTTTATGTTGCAATGGTCTGCCATTTTTTGTTCTAGTGGTTTGAGGACAGATACTGTGGCTTAAATCAGGCTACAAAATTGATAGACTTTGACTGCTCTCCTGTGGGGTTTTGTGGTATTGCAAGTCTGTGAAAAAAATGAAGGAAGGGAAAGGAGAAGATGAAAGTTGGAGATTTTTGTGGAGGACGCTGTGCAAAGAGACAAATGTTATAATAAAAAAGAGGTCTAGTATCTTGTGTGAACTGTGAACTCGAACAGTTCAGTGAAAGAAGATTAAATGACCACAGGCAACCAAACATTTCTAATCTTTAATTCACAGTTAAAGTATGAATCAATCTATTAATATAGTGTGCAAAATAACACAGCAAGCACGCTATATGTTAATAAGTAGTATTAAAACGATTGGTTAAATAATCATTTATCAAGTAGTCGGTTGTCAGAAAATTAATCAAGAAATAACATTTTACAGACATACGCTTAATCCGAAAATTATTAAAACATTTACCAACAACAGATAATTGATGATGGAAATAATTATACATTAAAGCCCTATCTTGTGTCAGGGGATTCTCATGGGTATATATGTTAAGACATGCAGTAAAAATGTGAATTGAAAATCAAGTTAGTTCAGGAGGAAAGTTGGAAGGTAACATTCTCTTTTACAAGCTTGCTTCTTTATATCCTCTGTCTCTCTGTCTCTATCCCTCTTGTTTTGGAGCCAGCTGGCATCACTCTATCAGACTTGAGTCAATGTGTTTTACTTTATCACACTGAGGCACAGAAAGACCTTTATCAGATTTTCTTTTCCTATACATTACATCCACTCCTTTCTCACCCTTTTGCTGGTTGTTTCCTTCTCTCATGTATTTTTTGTTTTGTCTCTGACTTTCTCTCAACCTTTTATGGGTTGCTGCCACCTCTGTGGCATTCATATGCCTTTACATTTTTACGTGACCCCAGGCTTCGTATCAAACCACCCAAACACTAATTACTGTGAGTTGCTGCATTGTTTCTGGTAAGCATTGATACACACCGTGTCCTTTGATCTGGGATGTACATGGTAGTTAAATAAAAAGAAAGGAGATCAGGGCCACACGGTTAAGATCTCCCCAGGTTATGTAAAATAAGACTTGGTACACATCGTTAAAAAACAAACATCTGTGCTTACTTGAGCCTCTTTTGAAGTTTAATGGTGGCTGAATGTCTGCATCTGAGCATGCTTTTTTTTCTTTCAGCACTGTATTCAGATATGAATGGAGCTGCTGTAGAAAAACATGTGAGTATTTGATGCATAATGTTTCACATGCTATCTACTAAATTATCACCAGCATATATTTAACTCATACTGTAAAAACCCATGTGTGTTTAAACAGCTTTATCTGATGAGATGAGATATATATGAACATAAGTTACCTGTTCTTCCAAACCATTCCAGACAAAGTTCGGGCCTTTAACTATTTTGCAAAAACAGGTGTTGCTCCTGGATATCAAATTTCAAATTTTAAAACTCTAAGCTCCATTCAGTCTCAATGAACATCTGCATCAACGAATGGCACTGACTGCTCCTCAATGCTCCACATTGTTTCACTCTTATTGTTGAGGTGTTGGAGTTGGCACCTTGCAAACGCCACTGAATAGCTGACTTTGTGAGCAGTCAAGTGTATATTTCATGTTTTGAGAGGTGTGGCGTGTGCACATGACTCCGGTCATCCAATAGAACCTTTTTTTATGTGATACAGATGGTTACCTAATTGATCTTTCTCTGTCACACACCTAGGCACTCGCCAAACACTTGTGTTTTTGTACTTAGTTCTGCTTTAGTTTTTGTGGTATGCTTGTGGTCTGATGAGAAAGTCTCACTGAGGAATTGTGCGTGTTATTTGGTAAAATGTTCTCTGTTTCTTTAGGACTATGAGGAGTCGCTGATGTTTTGCCTGATTGAAGAAGACGAGGAGGACGATCCATCAAAGTCTTACTCTGGTAAAGATTTTATTTTTAAAGTCTTTTTAAACTTCCCTCAGAGTGAGGTTACTTTCTCAGAAGCCTGTTTTTAGATATGGTTATAATGCTAGAGGTTGCGGTGCCTCAGCTCTAGATCATGTTTTGTGCAGACTGAAACTGATCATTGTTGTTTTAGGTGGCGTTATGTTCATAGGAAGTTATCCAAGCTTCTAATCATTAAGTGAGTCCAACTGCAGGAAACGTTTCCTTTCCTGAACAGAACTTGGACGTCTAATCCTCAACGATGGCTGTCTACCATCCCCACAGACTAGAAGATCACATTTCAGCCCCATGGCTTGTCTTGCCCCCCTCTCTATGGAGTTTTTGGAGTCTTGTCACTCTGTGTTTACAGTGATTGTGGCACTGAGAAGGAATCTTGTTAATGCAACATGTAGAGAACTATCCTGAGTCACCCTTTTCTTGCCAGCTGTTATAGTGGGCCATAAATTAATTCTAACTAGGTGGCTGAAGGTGGCTTTGCTCTGATCTTCTTCTGGACGGGAAGGGAAGGATTTGAGAGTGGGAACATCCTGCGGGTTAATAATTGGCTTGTATTGCTGCAGAGCAGATTGATGCCTCAGTGAAAGAATGCTGTGGTTACAAGCTGAGGCTTCAGGCTTTAAAACACTTGGCACTGGACATCTGCAATCTTAACTTCCCTTGGCTGTTTTTTTTTTCCATGCTATATGCTTATGTATTTTGTATTTGTGAGTGAGTGTGTGTGTGTGTGTTTGTTGGCCGGTTGAGGATTTTAACATTTATCTGGTCTTTGAAGACCACATGCCTGTGACCTTGATTGGTTGCTTTAGATGTTTTTTGTGGTTCAGAGAAATAATGCTGGTCACTTAAATCCAGTTTTCTCCTCAGCTGCCCCTCAATGTCATGTTTAAAATAAAAATAAATAGCTAAAATTAATAATAGCAAGCAATTACAATGCATATTTCACCTTTGAGGCATTTCAATTCCTCATTAGACATTTCTAAACTGTCGGGCATAATAAGTGACCGGCAGGCTGTTATTTTTTTTAACAAAGAAGTGATGCATATAGTGCGATTCCAGTCTGGTTTTATCATTTATGCGTCATCAAATAGACAGACAGAACTTCTTCAGCCAGAGCTTCAGCAGGGATGAGGAATTTTGAGCCTAGCTGTCATGTTCCCCCTGTCTTCTTGATGTCAGCTCTTTCCTCTATCTGTAAACTACTGTAACTTCATTGGCATGCCTGTAATTAAATACATTATTGCCACAGCAGGTTGTACAAAGTTTACAAAGTGTAATGGTTCCAAACTTAAAAAAAGGACAAACGTCTCTTATGTCTTTCATCCTTCTGCCACCCCCCACTTCCCCTCACCCTTGCCCTCTTAGTGCCCCCTAAATTCAAATACCCCACCCAAAACACACACTTGCCCCCAAATACCTTTAAACACATACAAACAGACAGACTCATGCACCCGTGCCCCTAGGTCCCATCCTTCCATGTCAGCATTTTAATGTGAGATTAGTGAATAAACAGCAAATGGCACTTCATCCCAAGGAGGTCTGCTCTCCAGAGCTGAAGAAAGGAAGAAGGTCGGTGTGTGCGTGTTGTTAGTGTTTGTGTGCACTCTTGTGTTTGAGACGGAAATGCAGTGGGAAGAGAGCTATGAAAGGGCAATGGGGAAGTGAAAAAGGGGGTGTACGTGGCCAGGGCAGTTTTCCAGCAGCTTGTTGAGATCAGGGAGAGGAGATTCTGTGTGTGTGTGTGTGTGTGTGTGTGTGTGTGTGTGTGTGTGTGTGTGTGTGTGTGTGTGTGTGTGTGTGTGTATGTGTGTGTGTGTGTGTGTGTGTGTGTGTGTGTGTGCGTGTGCGCGTGTGCGTGTGTGTGTGTTAGAGAGATAGGGGGAAAAGAAAGGGAGCAAGAGAAGGGATTTCTGATATGGATAGTTTGGCAAGGTGACAACAGACAATGAGTGCAACGCCAGGAACACTAACAAGAGTCTCCTACCCCGGCTGAGGGATCTAATTGGAGAACGGAAAAAGGATTAAACCTCACACAGACCCCACAAAGGCTGCATTAATGTTCACTAGTACAGTGCCAACACCCCTCCACATACACACACACACACACACCCTCACCCACACAGAAACTACTTTCTTTAGTCTCAGTGTACCACTGTTGCCCTCCTCTGCATATATTCTGCCTACAAAACCCTCCTCGTCCCCCTTTTCTCTTTTTTTTTTATCACATTCCTTTATGTATGTGCATTTATAAACCCATTGGGCGTCTTTCCAGAATGCCATTGTCAGATTTGTCTCTTAAACCCTCTTTACGCTCCCTTTCTGTCACTTTTACCACCTCTATCCAAACCTACTTTTATCCTTGCTGCTGCAAACTGAGCACTGTACTTCTGCAAGTTGGCAAAAGGAGAAAAGGGGGGGGGGGGGACGCCATGGAAGAAGAAAACAGCAGTGACACTCACTGCTGTCTCCATGGAGAGCCTGCTGACCTGGCAGACTGCTCCCCCCACGCTCCGATCCCCTTTCCCCCTCAGCTTGGCTTTGACATGCTAAAACATAGAGAAAGAGACGGGGAGAATGGAGTGATTGAGAAGGACTTCTCCGACGTGGCATAAGGCATATTTGGGGTGCATGGTTTATACTTTGGAGTGTGTGTAATGTGCAGCTCCACAGCCTGACATATGGCACTCATGGACATAAAGGGTTCATGATTTTTCCCGTGTGTGAGACTCACCTCCGCTAAGCTGTCTGCCCTCATGTTTGTCTTTTCTGTAGGTTCTGAAGTCTCTCCTATGTTTGACTTTTAGACTTTTGCCTCTTTCTGTTTCTCTCACTCCTTCAGTCACCCTTTCCGGCAGTCAATATACTCCTCCCCCCTGCTCCTGTCAGCATGTGTTGATCTCTCTCCCTCTCCCTCTCCCCCTGTCCAGTGTGTGTTAGACGAGTGACAGAGAAAGAATTAGAGACCCAAAGTTTGGCACAGAATTGAGACGAGCAGTCGGAAAGACAGGAAAAAGTGTTGAGAAAAGGAGCAGAGGAAGAGGAGAGCGTTCGGTGCAGGCTCTGTCAGACAGTTGGTGCAGAGTTGTTGAGGGGGAAGGGGTGGATTTTAGGGGGAGGGGTGGCAGGGGGAGACAGAGGGGAACATGCTGGCTCACTCCTGAAGTGTCACAGTGTCTACAGTAAGGCTCTGGAAAAGGAAAGTGAACACTGCAGCTAGTCCGCAGTCTGTTCACACACTGGGAAATGGATGTAAACTGAGGCGCTGTTCATTTATTTATCACACATCTTGAGCTGTTTGGATGAAGATTTTCTTGAAGACAGCAAATCATGGATTCTGACTCAGATTCTCCTTTTAACTACTCCTGGCCCTCTTTCCCTAAGATGAGGATGCTCAAGAAGACGGGCAAAAAAGGTGATTCTGAGATGTACTGTAATTGATAGCTTGTGGAGATCTTTTATTTATTTATTTATTTATTTATTTATAGAAGCAATGTTTTCCACCCTGTCACACTGTCAGTTACATTGTTGGAAAAGAGTTATAGACAGTGTTACTAAGATATTAATTGCTACAGTGTTTCACATTAGATGCATGTGCTTTAATGTCAGTAAGAAAACTGATAATCCTTTTTCAGTTGCATCTCTTTTCTTAAAGCTACATCATTTACTGGTGGAAAATTGAAGACTTTACCCCAAACTGCCCTCCTGGCGCTGGTGATTGTGGTACAATACAGTTAAAATTACACTGTTCCCATTAAACATACATATTCACAGGCCTTCTCTGCAGCACAGAGTCAATCAGAATGAGATAACTGCATGTTTGCCAGTGATGTAACCTGATATCTGACAGCATGTTGGGGAATGTTAGATGTCCACTCTAAGCTGATTGAGTGGTTTTGGGCTTTCGACAGCCTCAGTCCACACTGTTGTGTGTGCCTGAATCGTGAACTCATGTGACTACTGGGGTTCCATAAAGTGTAAAAGGGAGGCCCATTGCTATGTGATATCATATACCGGACTCAGGCACCTGCAGTTCATAATCATAATCAGCATTCTGTCAATGGAGCAGAAGTTTAGTGATTTTTAAAGTTTGTTGTCAATTTTTAGAATCTCAACCCAAATCAGGTAAATCCTACTGCTTAAACTTGGCACACAAGTTTGTTGCTTCATCATTAATTACGGGAGAGCTGAAGTGAAGGCTTAAAATGGTGCAAAATTATTAGGTATTGCTTGTGTGGAATTTAGTGCTTGTGTGTTTGTTGGGAATTGAGAGAGAGAGAGAGAGAGTCACAGAGGAAGATCAAGTTACTGACATTTCTGTGCCATGACTCAACTCTAGTCGTCTTTTCCTCATCTTTCACCATTAACCTCTGCAAGATTATCCAAGTTATTGCTTGTTAATTGTGATTGACATCGGTAAATGTTATGCAATGCAACGCAGTTGATGAGCAAAAACAGCGGCACTTTGTAAACGTTTTATGAACTGACCATATATTCTCCAAGTGGATTTAAAAATCTGAAGTACCTGCTAAGTGAAATATGATTTCAGGTGTCTGGAGCCCCAAGTTTATTTCTTCACCTTGAGGACTGATTGCTGTTCACTCTAAGTTTACCTCTAACTGGATCTCTTGGGCCGGGTGACGCACGGAAATGTAAACACAACGAGGAATGCACAATGTGATGCTTGGAGTGTGATGTTTGACCACAGGTGTCATAACTCAGAGTGGGTTTGTGGATTTTGGTGGACAATTGTTTTAATGATTTAAACGGCCCTCCATGAACGCTGAAGTCAAACAATTGGCTCTCCCCTCTTATAAAGTAATAACACCCTCTGTTTTGATTCTTTTAAACTTGGCTTATGTTCCTCTGCTCCTAATTTCTTCTAGCTGTCCAAAGTGACAATTGTTTGATGCGGTGCTTAAAAAGAGACTTGCATCATAAAAGAAGAGACGGCACAGACAAATAACCCCTTCATACTCATAATAAACAAGCCTTGGTGTTTATGAAATTAACAATTATGATTCTCTGTTTGTCTTGAACATTTTGATCAGCACACCAGCAGCCTCCAAAGAGAGTAAACCTTGAGAAAGAGCCCTTGTGACAACCCTGCCTCCCCCCTCTTCATCCTGCCTTCCTCGATCTCTCTCTCCCAGGGGTGTGCATGGGTTGAAGGGTCACTCTCTGTGTTTTACTGCCCTGGTCTGGAAAGCTGGCACTGACTGCTGTCTTTGTCTGGGTCTCTGTAAAGCTCAAGCTCTCTCCTGTTTCTCTCTGCTGCTGCTCCAGGCGCTGCTACTGTATAGGGTTGACTTTCGCTCAGGGACATGCTCTGAATATCACATCACTCCAAATATACCTACCTTGAGCAAAATCCAATCACAATAGCCCCACGCATTGCTCTGCATTCCTTAAAACCTTCTCTGACATGGCAATCTACGGACAACAATGTCCGTCTCAGCAATATAAAAACAGCTTCTCCGGAGAAAGATTGATTTTCTGCAGCACTAACTTGTCAAAAATGTGAACTCCCTGGTTCTCTGTTATTTCCCCAGTTAACTAATTTAAACACAGATCGTAGCCCCTGACAGTAATGTTCACTGAGGCGGTGTTTATGGGTCAGAGGTGTGTGAATGATCGGGCCCATGGCAGCCAGCTGTGGCTTTGGACCTGGACCAGAACCCTAACTGTTAGGCCCGTCTGTCAAGTTCCTTAAGTTGGCTTGTATGTAACGGTATCTGCTTTCAAACAGACAGTGGTTTGACCTACATCCAGTATCTGACCCCGTCTCTAGATTTACTGTTTGAGTCAAACTAATCCTACCATACATAGTAGAAGGTGGAGGTATTATGTATCTGGATTCTAGTTCATAAACAGTATAATGTTTTCAGGTGGAACTAAAAAGATCCAAATGTTGTTGTTTTTTTTTAACCAGAAAACAAGTTGTATTTCTGGGTAGTAGTAGTAGTATTCATATTTTGACATTTTCTGCTCATTTCAGGATGTACTATCTTTAAGTACATTTATGTTCTGGGAGATAGGATTCATTTTGAGAGATACTTTGTAACTTTAGAATTGGTGGGCAGTGGGCTCTGTATGTCCTGCAGTGGTTTATCTTAAGTCTATATCTTTACACTGGTTGTGGATGGAACAGGACTCATCTGGTGTCCTCATCAATGTCTCCCTGACTCCCTGTTGACTTTCAGATGTTTTGGACTCACCACCTACAGGAAGCACAGCCAATTGTTGGTTTGATTTACTCTCTGCTACAAATGCTGGACGTCTGCTCCTACTCTGTGGGGCTGGCAGCTTCGAAGCTATAGATAAACTATGTAGTTCTTTTTTAAAAGACTGTTGAGTCTCGGTTTAATATCTGCTTGATGAGTTTAGGTGGAAACAACTGTGCCAAAGACAATTTTTTTCACCACTGGCATTGTTGCAGGCATGGCTTGGCCAGTGAACGGGGAGACATTATTAGGAACGTATAATTTAACTGAGCTAATGAGGCTGCCTCTTCTGGTTAACGTGAAGAGTACTGCATGTTTACCACCGATTACTAATGTGGTTAGAATTTCTTTTTTTCTCCAGTGAAAGCTTTGCAGATTGTGTGTTTTCTTAGCTGCATTTTCCATGCATAATCCTGTCATACCTGTTAGCCGCTGAATTGTACCACAATCGTTTTCTATGTGCGTACTTAGAAGCTCCATTAAAGCACTAAAGGGGAGTTGGTAGATCTACAAATCTTTTGGATGTAAGGTTCTTGTAATTTGGGGATGTAAGTTCCCTTTTCATGTTCATGCGTGTTATAGGTGTTATTTTCACAGAATCAAAATCAGTCAACAGTCAAAATTAGCCTTTTATAGTTAAACTACAGTTTACAGGTTTCAGATGTAACATAGGCCGCACAGCGAGTGTGGTTCTGAGATGTGACGAAGTTAGACAGAAAACTCAAACAATGTGATGTCCTGCAACATGCACTGGAAACTACTGCACATCTGCAACTTCTCATAATTTGGAGCCTTTGAGTTTCAAAGTTCATATGTGACCTTGAAAACAGAAGTTACCTTAACAATTTCACCTCAAGGTTCATTTAGTAGCTGTTTTTGGAGCTTTTAATTGTATCACATTATCTTCATCAGCAGATGGAGGATTGCCCAGTTGTCATGGAAATGTAGTTGTTCACATTTCCATTTTTATTAAAAGCTTTTACAACTTCTCCTTGGGAGCTTTACAGTTCATTGTAAACCATGATCCCAAACCTTCATATTAAGTAGTTATTCCCACCAGTTTAAAGGTTATATTTGATTCAATTTTGTATTTTATTCAGGATTCAACCAGTTATATACTGTACATCATGTACCTATACATATGCAGTACACAGACATGCAGTATACACAGCATGTGCACCATATGCTGTATATACAGTACATTATGTATGGAATAATGGGGTAATTATAATGTTTTTGTTCATGCTTTACATTGTTTTTTACATGTTAATGAGTTGGAAGTTTAGTATATTAGTGTAAGTGTTATAGTGTTTTTTTTCTAATCTCACCTCCACAATTTCACTGTTTATTTTGGCACGTCTCATAAGGTTGTGCAAATAAGCTCAAACAATACTTAACTGTGTTGCATTAATGTCTCATCAAAGGTCTGCTTAAGTGAGTTCTGTGGTGAGTAACATATAGCCTCTTTGTGTTTGTGCATACCAGCAGGTTGTTTTCTAACCAGAAATACTTTCCGAGAAATTGTGTTGTAGAGAAGCTGTGATTTGTGCAGAGGACCATCCCAGAGGGGTTGTGTGTGTTTTGAGAGTATGAGTGTTTTCCCCTGTTTAACATCATAACCAGGCTACTGCTCACAGTGACTCTACTGTGTTGAAAGGGTTTCTCTCAATGCAACTGTGTGCTCCCCGGGAGTTATTTCCACTCACCCGCTGTATTGAAGGCAGGGTGGGTGAAGAAACATGCCTTCTGATGCCCGCCCCCAACTCCGTGCACACCCATACACGTGTGTGTGCATAGATCCATTCGGACAGACACGCACCCTCATAAGGGACTCTTGGTCCTGAACAATGACATGCAACTGACCAGGATGTCTATGTCACTTCCAGTGTTTGTGAGAAGTTATTTGGTGTTGCTGTTGAAACCAAATATAACACTGAAAAAAATCCCCTTTCTCTCTCTCTCTCTCTTGCTTTCTTTTTTTCTTTCCCTTTCTCTCTCTGGTTCCCTTCTTTTCTGTAGAGAAAAGCCAGTCCATTAGGGAGACCCAGGCCCCGTCCCCGACTCTGGCTGCAGCTGCCAGACTGTCAGCGATGATACATGGCAAAGACAGAGTATACGCTAATGCTATGCTGGTGGACCAGGTGAGTCGGCCTGAAATTAGTGTGTCTTTCTGTGTAAAGATATACACACACTTACATACGTTATATAGTCAGTCAGAAATGGATTTGGCTCATATGATGTAAAATGTTCAATTACAGGAGTCAGACTGTTGGATCGTTCCATCTCATTGATCCCACTTTCTCACTTTTCTGTTCCAGGTGGATGACGCTGACATTAAATACCACTCTCCAGGGGAGGGCAGGGTGATCCCTGCACCCCATCTTGGCAGCCCTAGCTGGGACTCCTTCTCCATGACTCCCCCTGACTCAGGGAACTGCTCCCAGAACCAGCACCCATCATCACCCTATAATAGGGACAGGGGAATCCAAGCCCCCGGCCGGGAGAATAACAAGGAGCCATCCCCTTGCATCTCTCCCCCCTCTCCCTTTACTTCCTCCCCGTCTTTTCCTTCCTCCCCCCTCGCTTCCGCCTCCCGTTTGTTCGAGGGAGCACAACGGCATCCAATGCAGCCATTTCTGCCAGTTTCTCCTGCTTTGAACTGCAGAGGATGCAGCTTAACTGAGGATAGCCGGGGCCTAAGGTAGGAAGCTAATGTTGTTAATTATGGATTAAAAAAATTAAAAGCCCTTAAAGTGTGACATATTATATTTAATTGCAGAACTTTAAACGCAACTGGCTCAAAACTGTTTTATTAAAGTGAGAGAACAAATATGCTGCATTGTGGCCAAGTGGAGTCAATTTGTGTGATCTTCCTGTGACTAACCCATTCTTAGACAACAAAGTATTTCTTGACATTTTGTTTAGTGATTGTAGTCAGTGAAGGTACAAAGTGAAGTCGCTGAACATTCCTTCCAGTGCCCTCAGTGCTGCAGGATCTTCTCTCTGTGAGCTCTAAAGCTGGCAACATGCTACACAATTCTGATTAGAGATTATAGCATAATCACTATCCATGGTGATTTTGAAGATCAAGATGATCTGCACTTATCTGTGCACAATGGTGAAGGTCGTAAATGTCCTTCAGCTGAAATTTACTGCAGCCAATATCATGTAAACCACCAAAGTAGAAGTAACATGACTCTGATCAACTGGCACAAAGAGGCATATAGAGCCTCATCTTCTTACTGATCTGATCTGAACACAGTTGTTTTTGTCTACAACTGTGATGTATAATGCCTAGACTTTTGGAAGTCAGTATGTTCCTAGCTTAATCTTATCATGTAGACTGAAGAAGCGACAGTCTTTCACAGAATTGTGTGTGTGTGTTTAAACAGTCCTAGTCTCGAGTTTGACAGTGGAGAAGAAGATTTCCTGCTACGCTCCTACCCCTGCTCATCTATAAAGAAGCAGTCCACCCTACGATCCAGCTCAGGAGAGCAGAAGGACTCTTTCAACACGTCACCAGACTTTAACCACACACACTCTGACAGCACATACACGTCCACCAAGGTACACCTTGATGATACATCTTGTATTGACATCCAACAGAGTTTTTCTCCATGTTTGTGGAAACCCATGTGTCTTGAGACAGAACGACTGCAAAACCCCCCTTCCTGGTTCTTGGAATTATTTATTCAAAACAATAAAACACTGTCTACATGACTAAATTGCCCTCTAGACAAGAAATTTAGAAGTTTGTGTTTATTCTTTTCTGATAGCCTACATATACATACCTCTTAAATTGCTCTAGAGGCATACAACAGTTTTACTTGATACTTTAGTTGACAGATTAGCAGGTCACCTTCGTCAAAACTGTTTCCACTGTGACATGAAGTGCTGGATGCATCATTATTTCATTCAAATATACATTTATTTTTTTAAATGCAGCCGGATTCATACATTGCAATATATATTACAAGCACGACAACTCACTAAAAGCAAAACAGTAAATGCAAAGTCAGACACAACCTGCCCTACAATCATCAATTAATAAGCCCAGACGGTCAACAGCTTAATAATGTGAACAGAAAGTGTGTATTGATGTATTGTTTGGATCTATTGCCAATTTTCCTGTTCCTTCTGATCCGCTTTCTCAACCAGAACCCAGAGGAATCCGAGGTTCGCCTGCGCTCCTACTCCTACTCCTCTCCCAAGGCCAAGCCGTCACGGCCACTGCTAAACCGAGACGCAGCCATCACTGACCTGACAGAAGGTGAATGGACTTTGACCCCTTTGACCTGTGCTCTTTCTTTTTCCAGTAGCCAGCTGAATGGACACATTTTGCCTCGTCTAAAAGGGAGAAGACCAGACAGGTGTAATAAATCAACTGAACCTCTATGAAGTATATGTGTGTTTAGTGTCGGCTCTGCTGTGATCACCACAACACTAGTTGTATGCCAGTGTGCCGCTTTAAGGCTGTGCTTTGTCCTATGTAGATGGTGTTTTCAGCATCAGCAGCCGTTCTCTGCTTCAAGCTTTATCTCTCTCTAAATCCCTTTCTCGTCTCAACCAAGTTAGTAAGTACAAAAACAGCTTCAATTAGCAACTTGGTTGGACGGTGAATATGTTTCAGTGTGGTGAACTACAAGATAAACTGGGGATTATCAAGAGCTGCACAACTTAAAGGCATATCTGGTGTATTTAGCCTTGTTTTAGGAATAAAACAAGTAACAATGCTGCACATTTAGTTGTAAAAGGATTTGCACAGATATTTTGATTCCACACATTTTTGCAAAATTATATTTCCCTTTGATGTCAAGCCTTTTTTCCTCAGTATTGAAACAATCGTCATCTAAATTCCACTCATTTATATGATGATGAAAATAATGAAGTAGAGGTGAATAGGTAAAAGTCAAGTGAATCTTTAAGACTGCACATTTTTTTAAATTTTGAGACCAGATCATTTGAAGGAGGAGTTGTTTCTACCCTGTGCGTTCTGTTCTGCTTCTATTTTGGTGCATATTTTGTTTCACTCTTGGTTTTAATTTTTCCATCTTTGGTGTCATCTGTTTTTTTTATCAAAACAAAACTCTTGTCCTTGGAAATGTAATTGTTTGGTATTTCTCTAAAGAGGTTTGGTGGATCCAGACTGTTTAGAGGATTCTTGTATTTGCCTCTAACTCATTTCCGATGATGGCTTTTAACGCCCTGATTGACTGGCTCATTCACTCACAATCTGTCACAATGTCCTTCATTTTATAGACATTTATTTCTGGCTTACTCATTTGCCTGTCTTTGTTACTCTTCTTTACAGAGCTGAGAGCATTCAGCCCGACTGAGTCTACCAGAGAAAAGAGGTAAAGCCAGTGTGTCATTTCATGAGCATTATCCCCCCGATTGCTCAGACGTTTCTCCCTTTTTAGCCATCAGCCAGTTGGTTTACATGCACACCTATTATTCTGAAAATGACAATGTTACAAATTTGATACAGGTCATGTAAACAGCACATTCCGGTTGGATACAGTGAAGGAAAAAACTATTTGATCCCCTGCTGATTTTGTACGTTTGCCAACTGACAAAGAAATGATCAGTCTATAATTTTAATGGCAGATTTATTTTAATAGTGAGAGACAGAATAACAAATAAATCCAGAAAAAACACATGTCAAAAATGTTATAAATTGATTTGCATTTCAATGAGTATTTTACCTCTCTGCAAAACATGACTTAGTACTTGGTGGCAAAACCCTTTTTGGCAGTCACAGAGGTCAGACGTTTCTTGTAGTTGGCCACCAGGTTTGCACACATCTCAGGAGGGATTTTGTCCCACTCCTCTTTGCAGATCTTCTACAAGTCATTAAGGTTTTGAGGCTGACTTTTGGCAACTCAAACCTTCTGTTCCACACACAGATTTTCTATGGGAGTAAGGTCTGGAGACTGGCTAGGCCATTCCAGGTCCTTTGTTGCCTTGGCCATGTGTTTTGGGTCATTGTCATGCTGAAATACACATCCACAACCAATTTTCAATGCCCTGGCTGAGGAAAGGAGGTTCTCACCCAAGATTTGACGGTAAATGCCCCCGTCCATCGTTCCATTGATGCGGTCAAGTTGCCCTGTCCCCGTAGCAGAAAAACATCCCCAAAGCATAATGTTTCCACCTCCATGTTTGACGGTGGGTGCTCCAAACACAGCGAGTTCAGCTGATGCCAAAGAGCTCCATTTTGGTCTCATCTGACTAAAACACTTTCACCCAGTTTTCCTCTGAATCATTTAGATGTTCACTGTCAATCTTCAGACGGGCATGTACATATGCTTTCTTGAGCAGTGGAACCTTGCAGGCGCTGCATGATTTCAGTCCTTCATGACCTAGTGTTACCAATTGTTTCCTTAGTGACTATAGTCCCACCTGCCTTGAGATCATTGACAAGATCCTCCCGTGTAGCTCTGGGCTGATTCCTCACTGTTTTCATGATCGTTGCAACTCCACGAGCTGAGATCTTGCATTGAGCCCCAAGCCGTGGGAGAATGACAGTTCTTTTGTGGTTCTTCCATTTGCAAGTAATTGCACCAATTGGTGTCACCTTCTAACCAAGCTGCTTGGCAATGGTCTTGTAGCCCATTCTAGACTTGTGTAGGTCTACAATCTTGTCCCTGACAGCTCTTTGGTCTTGGCCAAGGTGAAGCGTTTGGAATACGATTGATTCATTGCTTCTGTGGATAGGTGTCTTTTATTCAGGTAACAAAATGAGATTAGATTATTACCTGTATAATAGACACCTGGGAGCCAGAAATCTTTTGGATTGAGAAGTGGTCAACACTTATTTCCCTCATTAAAATGCAAATCAATTTATAGCATTTTTCACATGGTTTTTTTTGGAATTTCTTGTTGTTTTTCTGTCTCTCACAATCCTTTTTTGCATGGCTACATGTTAATGTGAATATTAGTGGAATACTCACTTTCATTAGCCCTGTAAACAGTTTAGTCTCAATATTGTCTTTTTCGGAATCAGGGCAAAAACAGAATATTATGTGCATGTAAACGTACTGTGTTGACCATTGGTTAGAGATTGGCTTAAATGTGCAAACATATGTGTGCGTTTTCATGTGTATATGTATCTCCAGTAATAAACCTGTGGTTGGGGTATGAGTTTGCAAGATGCAACATACTTCCTGTTGCAAGGCAGAGGCCAGAATACGCTCTGATCGCAACTTCAAAATAACAAATAAGCGTTAAAGCGTTCCTGGACCTCAGAACATCTTAGCTAATGTCTACAACACATAAAAGATACTTGTTGCATGTACATAATGTAGTATCTATTTTGTATATATTTTAACAGGCACACTTAATGTTCTACTGTTATTTTTCATTTCATAAATCTCACAATCCATATTCATTTTATAGTTTATTTCATCTCACCGCCTCATGAATGTATCATGCGCTAATACATTTAGTTTGATAATAATCATGCATTGCTAACAGAGGAAACATTTTAGAAGATCATATTAGGCAATTAGATTATCTTATTACATCATAGGATTATTGTATTAGAATAGATCATATTAATACTACAATATTCACAACACCAGCCTTATCAGACTCACTAACCATGTATGTTCTTCATAATCTCAGTATCCGTCCAATGTTAACAAAATATGGATGTTGGCTAAATCACTATGTAGCACTAATATTCACACGCATAGTCATCTTACTTTTCCCTACACGCTTTACTAGGCCCAGAAATAGTTTGCAGACTCAAATTTTAGACACCACACAGACTATTAACATTTTGACTCTGAACAACCTGGTCTGAGGTGTGTTATATCCATGCAGGGTTTTGGGTTTCCGTAAACGGGCCCAATCAGCAGAGGAGGAGAGCAGCCCATCGCTCCAACACCTCACCCTCACAGAGTTCCTCAAAGAGTATGTTTTTTTACCAAAATGGCCTCACAGTCATGCATGTGTGGCTTAACTCAACCTAACCCCCTCATAAAACCATTCCCCAACTCGTCCATTAACCACATGGATTCTTTGCAGCTGTCTGTGATCCTATGTGAATCCTCAGTATTATATTAACACTTTTTTATGTCAGGTCACACTCACAGTATGTTTGTTGTGACAATGCATGTTTCTGTCCTTTACGTTTCGTAGCCTTTCGCCTAGAATGTGTAGTGTAACTAGCATAAATTGCTGTAAATAGTTGACACAATATTAATTGCATCTTGCCAAGGTTGAACTATATATAGCATCCACAAGAATCCATAGAGACTTCCAAGCATGCTAAGCATGTTGTTATGAGTAATAGTCTGTAGACCAGGGGTTTTGGAAGACTGTCTGGACATTCTTTCATTCCAGCATGACACCAGTGTACCTGGTTATTTAACTCTCTTTAGTATACTATAGTGTATATTAGTACTTAAATAATGATTAGTTTTCTAAAGAACATGCATGTTGGTCTTGAATACTGCAGTCGTCCACTAGCCAGAATTATGTTAGGAGTTGCAATGGTTGTTGACTGAAATGTTCACACTAATACAGGATCGAGGATGAGGAGTTGGATAAATACATAATCCCGTCTAAGGTTGAATCAGAGAAGTACAAAGTCAGCCGGACCTTCAGCTTCCTCAAGAGCAGGATGTCCAGCACTCGCAACAAGACCAAGGTGAGGATGCATAGTGAAAAATATGATTCTTGCTGGAACCTACTTGTGTTTAAAACATGATTGAGAAATCCCTATTGTTGAACTTTATATTTAAAAAGTCAGAGCTGAAAGGCCTCCCAAAGTAGTGCAATAAAAGGTTTACCACTTTTTAGACAGGGCAGGTCAGAATTCCTGTGCTGGGGAGCCATTGTCTGTGTGCGGTGCCTTTATTTGGACGGGGGGGGAGGGAATTCCCGCTCCTCAGGTCTTAGCAACAGGACACAGTGAAAATATCCTCTTACATAATGTGTAGACCCCCACCACACAGCGTGAGAAGCCAAAACACATTCCATATTACACTCTCAGTCTCATAAACACACGTGCGTGTGTTCAAGAACATGTTTCCAAATATGTACACACACACACGATGCTATCAACAGTCAAAAAACAAACATACACTCTCTGATTTCCTTGTAATGTTCCATAAGAAAATAAGCATTGCATTATCAGACACATGCACAGAGGAATCCCCCTAATGCCCCCCTAAGGATAAAGCCATCCCCATGGACCTTAACAAAATAAACAGAACAGCTCACTCAGAGGACTCTTTATCTCAACTAACTCCACTTTAACAGGTGTGTTTCAGTAAGAAGATGACCGCTATATGCCTCTTTGTTCCTGCTGATCAGAGTCATGTTATTTCTACTTTGGTGGTTTACATGATATTGTGACATTAGCTGCAGTAAATGTCAGCCAAAGGAGTATGTTTAAAATATTTATGACTTGCGTTTCAGCTGAAGGGGAAAGAGGTGAAGGAGGGAAAGGAGAAGTCAGGAGCCACTAATGGACACCAGTTTGTTCCTGTGTCTCCATCTGGTCCCGCTCTCTGTGTGGCATGCGATAAGTCTGTTTCTGGGAAGGAGCTGTTGCAGTGCTCCAGTAAGTATTGTACTGTCAGTACTGTTGTTGTTTTATGTCCCATGGTGGATGAACTGTTTAGGGTTTGTTTAAATGTCTTTGCACGTGCCGCCTTGATGTTTTGTTGAGCAGAAGACATGAAGTCAGTTTTCTTCCTTTCATAAAGTCAACATTGATTTTGAGGAGCAGGGTAGTTTTAAAGCCATCTGGATACTGAATCCAGAGATGTGGTCATTTTGTTTGTTATCAGTTAACTGATGAAATTAACCGGGATTTTTTTAATTTGTCTGCAGACTGTTTCTTGAATGTCCATAAAAACTGCAGAGAGTCTGTTGCACCCTGTGGAAAGGTAACCATCATCAACACACATCTAGTTTAATCTTAAAACCAACCATTTATTTCATAATTGTCATAATTATTTCATATATTTCAATATTTTAAAGGAAAAATTCTCTCCCTTCCTCAATACAACCTAGATACAATGTGGGGACATATTCAAATATTTGCTAGAATGTCAAGTGTTCAGTTTTTTTTTAAATGTTACATGATTTCATGTGTCAAACAATCTTTCTGGGAGAAACTCTTTCTCCCCCCCCCATTAAAGGGGGACTCCACCAATTATACACAAATGTCAGAGTAAGCACTATTCAGCCTAGAGAGAATATATTTGTAACTAAAATATGCTATAGATGGCATCATGGGAAATGTGGGGGTCAAGCATTATTCTGTTGGGTGCATTTCCTTCCTCATAAAACATTTGCTAAGCTTGCAGTCTTCTTTTTCACTGCCTTTGCCTTTTATTGACACATTTGTAAGTTTTTTGGCTCGATATCAACAGAATAGCATCAAACCACCACCTGAACACGTTCGGTCAATTGCAAAGGCATCTCTGTGTGTGGGCATGATGCAAACAAAACGAGGACACACTTGTAGAAACATTGCCCCATAGTGTTACCAGAGGCAAAAAGAATCAGGTTGCCTTTAAGTACACAATTGAGACTTAATGAACAGAAAATCGGTCACTCTCATGCTGTTACTATTCTACAGCTATTACTTTTGTTAATCAAACTCTCCACTCAATGTTCTGAATCCAGTGGGTTTCCATATGATCTCATAATGCATCTCGGGAAATGACTGAAATCTGTAATTGTCGACCGACCATATCCGTTGGTCTGAGATGTGTGTTGTGTGGCAGCAACATCCCCAGTTCAAATTCAGCTTTTGTTGCAGGTCTTTTCCTCTGTCTTTCCCTGTTTTATACTTTCACACTCGGCTGTGCTGTGTCATGAAGGCAAAATGCAAAAAAAAGAAATAAATCAGTTACTGAAGTAGGGGAATGCTAAAAGGAAGCAGGTACAACGGGAAGAGTAAATTCCAACACTTGGTGACAAAGGAACTGCTGGAATGTGTTAAACATCCCAAACTGATGATGTGTAAATGAGTATCTGGGGGGTTCTCTTTAGGCATAAATTGACTTAATTTGTTGTGTGACAACCACAATAAGTTAATATTTGAAACACAAACACTATGATTTACAGCCGCAGCTGAAGCTTGAAGTTGATATGATTTTGTGTTTCCTCAGAAGCTGCAGGAGAGGAATGCATTGCTGACTAAAAGCAAGACCTTGTCTCTCCCACACAGTGAGTCAGAAATTACAGCGTGTCACCCCCCCCCCCCCCCCCCCCCCCCCCCCCCCCCCCCCCCCCCCCCCCCCCCCCCCCCCCCCCCCCCGTGATGTCCTCCCTTGGTCTTTGATTAAGTTTTTACCTGTCCTCCCTTGTTTCCCCTGTAGTAACCATTGCCCCTCTCTCCTTTCTTCCCTGTTGTTCTTTCCCTGGTAAAAAAAAAAAAAGTTAAATTTTAATCCATCTCAGTGGGGGATCTGGCCTGGGTTGTGTTTATGTGTGTTTGTGCATGCATACAGAGGTTGAGTGTTTGTCTTGCATAGACAGGATCATTTTTTATTTATTTATTTCTTCACTTAGGTTTTGACAAAGGTGTCCAGGGGGAACACAATCAGCTTTGATTACTACAACATATTGTCACCGCTGTAGGCTGCATGCCCAGTTTACCAATGAACGAAATCAACTGCAGACCTACTCTCAACTTTATTAGTGGGTTACTGTTACATCAATGACTGATTCCTCTTCATGCTCCCTGTACTGGTCTCTCTTCCAGACTCTGGGAAAGACAACTCTCCTGCCTCCATTTTCTCCTCTTCGTCTACACTTCCCACGACAACCAGAGAGAAGAGAGAAACAGACGCCCCTCTCTCCAAAAGCCTCTCCATCTCAATAGACAGCAGGTAGCATGGCAGTGTTACCATTACAGTGTATACAGTATCAACCAATTCATCCAATCCATCCATCAATCTTTATGTGGTAGTGGCCCAGCAAAATTGATTTAATTATTCTGGATTACAGCAAGCTTTTGTATCTATGAATTTTGACTAAAACGCTGAATACTCAAAAAACTTGAATATTTGCACAATATTTTAGCCAAATGCAACTTCAATCTTTCAAATACTGGATTATTTTTTGTACTTTGTTCTCTTTTGTTTCTATACAGACGGCTGAGTGATGCAGCAGGGGTCGACAGTGAGTGCAGTGTGACAGCTTGCACTAACAGCTCATTGTCTGATGAGGGAACAGCGGTCTCAGTTGAGCCACCAATAACCACACACGGTGAGAAAGACAAGCTTGCATCATTATTTGTCACACACCTACACACACACATAACTCTTTTACACAAGTTATTTAAACAAGAATTACTGCAGAGTAAATTGGGATTTAGAAGAAAGACATTGTTTCTGACTCCACAGATGCTGTTGATGCTCCTCTAATGAGCGACCTGTCAGCTGACCTGCTGGGACTTGAGGTGGAGTCATGGAGTCTGGCGGTCAGTCCAGAGTTTTGTAGGCAACACGACAGGCGCACCATTAAACGACAGGATGTTATTTACGGTGGGACAATTGTTCATAATACAGTAATTTATACACATGTTTTTAAGGAAGTTGTTGAAATGAGTTACTGAAGCAGATATTTCAGTGGGATTTAGCCAGACGTTAGTCTGCCTTATAGTAATACCATTATCCACCCTCAATGCTCCCATATAGAACTGATGCAGACCGAGCTTCACCATATCCAAACCCTGACAGTCATGTCGGAGGTGTTCAGGAGAGGCATGCTGGAGGAGCTGCAGCTCGACTGGGACTGTGTGGCCCGGATCTTTCCCTGCTTGGACCCCCTGCTGCTGTTTCACAGAAATCTCTTTGGATCACTGCAGGAACGCAGACAGGCTTCGACCCAACCGGAGAACCCCCGGAATTACCTCATCCATCAGATTGGAGATATTCTGCTTCAGCAGGTAAGTGGAGATTCATGCCCAAAAGCACACACCGATACATGCCTATAAACTTAATTTTAAATGGCACCAGGTTGACTTCCTGTTTCAGTGTGTGTGAAAACAATCAGCTGACATGTAGTTAACAAGGAGCCAGGCTGTTGCATAGCAATGGATTTTCTCTTCTTGTGGACTCTTCATCAGTTCTCAGATGAACATGCTGAGAAGATGAAGCAGGTTTATGGAGAGTTCTGCAGCCATCACACTGAGGCCGTCAATGTCTTCAAAGAGCTGCAGCAACAAAACAAAAAACTGCAAAACTTTGTCAAAGTAAGCGCCTGCTTTCCATCCTCTTGTTCTTTTTTGATAATGGGTTTACAGTTGGATGTCTTAATTGAGCAGGTAGTCATTTTGGTGTTAACCTCTCTGCTCACAGCAACAGAGCAATAACACTCTGGTCAGGCGGAGAGAGGTGCCCGAATTTATCCTGCTGGTCACTCAGCGCATCACCAAGTACCCAGTGCTGCTAGAGAGGATATTACATTACACTCAGGGTAAGTCAGCTCTACTGTTTCCGAAACTACAAACATGTGCAACTTGTTTTTGTATTGTTATGCATTTTTGTACAACTATGCATATTTTAGGCCAGGCTGTTGCATGAAAAATACTACTTTGCAAGTAGATACTAAATTAACTACAAATGAAGAAGTTATTCCCTGTGTCTAGCATCAGAGGTCATACTAACAAAAGTATTTTGAATATAAGTGAGAGGATATTATACCTTTTGCATTCTTTTTTTCAGTGCTGGATGATGTTGCTGGTTTTAAATAGCCTTCTCGAGAATATTTTTTTTGTTCATGACTAGCAGTTAAGGGATTAAGAAAGCCAATTTGAAATGTAAGTAGAAAGCTGACATGTGCTAGACAAACTCTTTTGTGTACCCCCCCCCCCCCACACAGAGGGAAGTCAGGAACACTCTGACCTGTCAAGTGCTGTGGCTCAGATCCGTGACATCATTGCTGCTGTGGACTTAACTGTGAATAAGTATGAGAGGTGTCAGGAGATGCAGGAAGTGCTGGCCCGGCTGGAGAACAAGAGCTTCGCCAAGCTAAAAAATGACAAGGTGTTTCGCAAACAGGATCTGCATAGCAAACACAGGGATCTGCATTATAAAGGGCTTGTCTACTGGAAGACTGCCACAGGACGTCTGAAAGGTGTGCATTAGATCAACTGTGCCCCAAGATCTTTTTGAAGAGTTTATAAAACAACCAATCTACATATATTTCTACTCTTCTGTTGTCAGATACGTTGGCTCTCCTGCTTACAGATGTTCTGGTTTTCCTACAAGAGAAAGATCAACGCTTTGTATTTGCTGCTGTGGTAAGCCGTGGCCTGAAGAGGACTTTGAATTCAAACACATCTTGTCCAGCTTTCGTCCAATGCTCTCCATCCTTTAACCCATCTTCATTGGTTTTATCTGCTTATTCAGGACCAGAAGCCTCCTGTAATCCCTCTGCAGAAGCTCATTGTTAGAGAAGTAGCCAATGAGGAAAGAGGAATGTTCCTCATCTCCGCCTCCTCATTGGGTCCAGAAATGTATGAAGTTCACACCACCACTAGAGACGAGAGGAATGCGTGGATGAGACACATACGTCAAGCTGTAGAGAGGTGTGTGTGCGCGCATATGAGTGTCACTTCCATTCTACAGTTTTTTTTTCTGTGCAGGTATGCAAATGTCAGGGCTTTTACGTGTGTGTGTGTGTGTGTGTGTGTGTGTGTGTGTGTGTGTGGCAGTTGTCCTGAGGAAGAGGAGGAGGAGGAGGAGCAGCAGCAGCGAAATGCTGAGACAGAGGAGGCCAGAAGAGTGGCAGAAGTGAGAGTTCAGAAGATCACCAAGTTCCAAGGTGAAAACATAAATGGGCCCACATTCCAATTCTACCTGTTACTGTCCTATGTGAAACATAGACACAACAGTTGCATCATTCTCTGAAAGCACAACACTTCCTAATCTTAGTGTTTGTTTTGTACAGAGACGCTGTTGGGTCAGGACCAGCAAATCTGCAACAGCCTTGAGGAGAAGTTACAGCTTTATGCTGAGCTTACAGAGTTAACGCTTCGGTCACCAGAACCTGTTCCACATCGCCATCTGCTGGTTCGAGCAGACATTGACAGTGAGAGGCCACAGCAGGCCTCGTCACTGCTCACAGCTGCACTCAGAGAAGGTAAAGTTAAGCTGTCATGCGGCTACTGAATGGCCAGGGCTGCATTATGCTGCAGTCATGCTGCATCTGGTTCAAGAACATATTTGACAAGCCTAACGATTGATTGATTTCATTGATTGAATAATTGATGATTATGCATAGTGACTAACATCATAAAATGAATGCAGCCTTCTGGCACGTTTCAGTCTGTCATCACTTTCAACAGCATTTCCACAACTATTTTAAAATACAACTAAATTAATTTTGGGTAAGGGCAGTTCTGTTTTGGTGGGCAGCTTAAATAAAATACATATGTGGGAACCACATTTTCAAACACTTAATCTAATATAGCATTTTATACACAGGGGCTGAAAGGAGGGCTCTAAAAAGCCAGTTTTTACACTTATACTTGCATTTTTATTCATCTTAAACTAATTGTGTCATTTTCTTAAAGCCCCTGGTACATAGCCATGGTACACCAACACTGGTATTTGTACTTATTTTGGCTGATTTTCCAGGACTGTTTTCCCATGCGTTGATCATACTTCCTCGCTTTCCTGTCCTAAATACCTTTTTCACAGCGTAAATGTTGTCATGTCATGGCAGATAAAGCACCACCATAATCAGGGAGCTAATGGTGAATGCCATTCTGAGGTCCCTGTTCATCTGGAGGAATACTAACTATCCCGGGACACTTAAATAATGTCATCATAACTTTAGTTAATTCAATTAGGCCTTTCCTGCTATAACAAGTCAAAATGTCTGCTATAAAAACTTGCACCTTTTTCATAATTTGTATCTCTATATTGGCTTCAGTCATCAGTACTGCATTGGAACGAATAGATATTAAACATTTGTTTTATTTAGAATTGTGCATTAGATTTACAAACTTAATAGAATTACTCTGTAAATATCAATGTTAACGAGACAGTCACATATAATATTGTAACAGCACGAACTAAATGACTAAAAAAATTATTCAAAGTATACTTTATCACTATATTGTATAATGTAGGTTTACGTTATTGTCATTGTTGGTTGGCATTTGGATAACAGAATAATCATCAGTTTTGCTACTGTGCAGCGGAGAACCTGATCACCATTCTGCAAGCTGGTGATGGCCTTACCATTAAAGGTCCGAGCTCTCCGGTCCAAGGACCAGAGTGCTGCAGCTACAACAGCCACGGCAGCAGCATTCAGGAGTCTCCCTCTGAGCGTGAGTCACAGATGTACACTGAAATTATGAATGCCATTTTGTGATGATTGTCCTTAAGTTGACACATTACTTGAACGATGTATGTGAACCACTTATTTTCTTGTTGCTCCAGCGGATTATTTGAGCACGCTCAGTATGAGCTCCACCTCTCTTGGGTCAGACAGCGAGCTGACGGGGCTAGACAGCGTTTTGTGGAGCTCTGCTGTCGAGCTGAGACGAGGAGACACCAAAGGGACACTGTTTAAGGTCCAACCACCATAGTTTCCCATGAGTTGTGTGTGTTAATAAAATACATATGCATTATTGTTCCCTTTTAATAACACAGTTTTCTGTAGGTGGCAGAGAGCGTTCAGAGTCTGACTCAGCTTCTCTATAGTCTGCAGGTGAGAAAAGACACAAGGTACAGTATCTGTGGCTGAATGCACGAGTGAAAGTTAGGCTTTGTGAAAGGACAGGATTAGTAAGTGGAGTATGATCAGGTGTCTCCTCCTTGTGTTGGCAGGCTGCTGTGACCCTCCAGGACAGCTGCTATGAAGTCCAGAAACTCCTCCTTCAGGAGGGAGAAAGAACCCCTCTCCGAACCCTCACTTCCCTCCAAAACAGTCTGGTATGAGTTACATGATATTCATGTTAAAATATATATATTTTTACTACATGTACACCAGTGGTCAATGTTTTAGGAAGTTAGACTAAAATTCCGTTGTTCCTTTTTGAAAGACTGGAAGAAAATATTAAACCAGTTTCCGTTTTTATCTAGGAGCAGGAGAAAAAGAAGAGTATCGATAACAAGAAAGAGGAAGTAGAAAAGAAGGGTTTAGAAAGGAAAAAAGATAAGGTGGATGAGATGAAGAAACTCCACGTGAAGCTGAGACAGGAGCAGCAGCGCTGGGACAAAGAGTGCCTGGCCAGAGAGAAACAACAAGTAAACCTCATCATGCTGATGTTCTGAGTTGAATGGACTCTCCTGTGTCTCACTTCTGTGGCTCTCCTGTCTCTTTCTGTTGTTCTCATCTGACGGCAGTTTGGCTTTACACAATAGAAATTGTTGTGGTTACCATTGTGCACATTGAGACCTCACCCATCTATCAACTGTGACGGTTTCTGATCATATCAGATCTCATTACCTTTTTACCTGTACCAAAGCGAGTCAAAAAGTCAAAAACACCACCAGTTGATATATTCTGCCTTTGACTAGATAATGAAATTAATGGAAACAGTCGGACGTGAAGGCTGTCAAATGTAACAAACCCAAATAACTTTTAAATTCACATCTCCCTGATCAGATATTTTTAACCCCAGCTGGTTAGTTTCTGGTGAGTTTCTCCCTGTACATTTGGCTTACTGGCTAATTAGTTACTAAACATTTGCAACACATATACTTGAATGTCTTACATTAAACGCAACGCATGGTAGGTATTTTGTTATAATGTAAATCTGGCATAGTGGATTGGGCAACACCAAAATGTGATATTTTTATTGTTACAACATTTTCTATCAAGAGCTATTAATTGTGCTGTCATTACTTTTGCTTGTGTTTAGCTAAGTGCAGGTTCAAGAAAAATACACAAACAAATAATAAATTAACCTAGAAATAAAAAATATAGATCACTAAAAGCTGTTAAAATGTTAAAGGTTAGATTGATACTTACCCTAACCCTGCACAACCCTACCCTGACTAAACCTGCATATCCAACACCCAATTCGCAAAGGAAGTTGCAGTAATTGTAACAACTCTATTGTATCCACAGAAAAAGACATACTTTACATCAACTTTTCGATGTGAATGTGTTTCCAGTGTGAACAGGACAGTGTGCTGGAGCAGCGGGAGCAGCATTGCCGCCTGGAGGCCGAGCGTCTGCGCTGTGAGCGTGAGGAGCTGGACGCTCAGTTGCTGGAGTATCAGCAAAATCTGGACCGACTGAGGGAGGGCCAGAGGAGTGTGGAGAGGGAGAAGGAGAAGATCGAAGCCCAGCAGCGGCTACTGCAGACCTGGAGACACAACCGTCAGAGCAGCCTGCCTGTTACGATACCAATGGATGGATACAAGGTAAGAAAGGGAGAGGAAAGACAGGAAGGTGAAGGCACAGTAACAAAGAGAAAGATAAGAAACGAGTGGAGTGGAGATGATAATGTTTGTGTGGATCTGATCAGTCAAAAAGCATAGATATATGCACCTGGGTAGCGCCGCTGGTAGAGAATGCGCCCATGTACAGAGGCTCAGTCCTCAGCGCAGCATGTCATTCCCATTTTTCTCTAGCTACAAAAAACTGTACACTGCTTAGCAAACAATATCAACTCTGCTTTGTCTGGGGTGTTTTCAATTTTCCAGGTGTCTGGCCACAGCCGCTCAGGCAGCCTGGATTCTAACTGTTCAGTGTACAAGAACGAGGTGGCTTTACTTGCCTCCCTCCAGCAGAACCACCTCCACCAGCTCGCCAAAAACAACCCACACCAACGTCTGCTCGCTGCTCCGATTAAAAACCATGACAGCCCTCGGAACAGCTCAAGCTACACCGCTAACATCGGCCTTAGTGCCAGCCTTTACAACAGCCTCAACACCCTGCTGAGCCAGGCACACAGCAAACAGCCTCCGGATGGTCTGACATACCCAAACTACAGCAACAACCACGGCTGCCCCCGGCCTCTGAATGACACCATCCACCCCTTCAGCAGCAGGGTCACTGCACAGCCACAAAAGACCAACAACAGTAGGTGTACTTCCAATGTATAGTAATGGACATCAAACAAAAATGCAGCCATTTGTCGATCCCTCATATAATACACTGTAGTGTATGTCCATCATTTTGCGTCTCGCGTTGCCAGACCTCTCTCCACAGTGCTGCGGAGGAAGTTTTGGCTAGTCCAAACAACATTCCTGGATAGTAGAATAAACAGTCAGGGATTGTTAGCACTTCCTTAAACCAATCACTATCATCTTGGGCAGCGCTAACCTGCTGATGCAGTGAAAATTTGCACCCAGCAAAAGAAACCTCCTTATATAATATTAAATTAAC
Organism: Etheostoma cragini; assembly: GCF_013103735.1. NCBI lineage: Eukaryota > Metazoa > Chordata > Actinopteri > Perciformes > Percidae > Etheostoma > Etheostoma cragini. The sequence goes on from NC_048411.1 coordinate 20,843,822, forward strand.
TGTTCACAGAATACAGTAACATGAGCTATTTTAAATTAGCTGAACACATGGTTAAACGTAACTTGTTCTTACCAGTGTATTGCCATGTGTATTTTGTCCATAGCAAATCCCCGCCAATTGGTTCCAAAACATCCCAGTTAGATAGTTAATGTTGTAAACATATTCTTTGTAAATCTTTACAAACATTCCCCGAACAAAGCCGCTGAGCCACAGTGGTAGAGCGGTTGCCTGCCAATCAGAAGGTTGGTGGTTCGATCCCTGGCCCTGCAGTCCCATGTCAAAGTATCCTTGGGCAAGACACTGAACCCCGAGATGCTCCCGCTTCGGAGCGTAAAGGTGTGTGAGTGTTTATCTGATGAGCTGGTGGCATCTTGTACGGCAGCCACGGCCACAGTGTATGAATGCGTGTGAATGGTTTCTGTTCTAGAAAAGGGCTTTATAAAAACAGTCCATTTACATTTACAAACCAAGCGGGCCTGTCTTGTTGCACAAATCCCAACCAAAATTTTCCTTAGAAAACTTGCTATTTTCAGCCTGTAACGTTGCTCTGAGGTTCCGGTTTATGTTGTTCGATGCAACCAGAGATTAAAGTTAATTAAAAAACAGCTAGAATAGAGGGACATCCAGTGGAAATTCCTGCGACACAGAAACTATCTCGTAAATAAACAGTCATAAATATAGACTAGCTGTAGATTAGTTTTAGTGAAAAAATGTATCTCCTTCCAAAACATGATCTTCTTCTTAAGCATTTCTGTTGTTCTTCTAGCAGACTTCAGCCCACCGTTGGACAGGCGATCCCTAGGTCCCTGGAGGTCAGAGGTCACAGGTCACAGACTTTATGAGGATGCCTACTCCTCGTCTCTCTCGCTTACACCCCTCCTTCCCCCACAGGCCTACCTCTCTCTTGAAGGACAAAATGGGGAGGAGGGAAGCGAGGAGAACATTGTTTATCTTTGAGAACCTTTCCAGAGAAACAAGCAATGCAAGCTGCCCAACATATAACTGGTCCCAAAATAATATATCTATTTCTTATATGTGTTTGTGTATATGTGTGTTAGTTTTCATTTTGAAAAAAGTGATTTAATCAAATAAGAGAATAGTTGCAGGGAGGAAGTATACACAGATGTATGTGCCTTTTATCAGTGTGTGTGTGTGGTGGCCATTAATCATACTCTTGCATCTCCTGCATCATGAAGCCGTTGTGCCTTTTTGCAAACAAATTCTTTGCAAATCAGCTTTGATACTGTTAGCCCAAATTTTTACTTCTACCATGGTTGCACTTGTTTGTTGGCAGAGGTACATTTGTACCCCAAACACTGGGACCTAAAGTACCAGGAGATCAGGACAAAGTATTGATGTTATTTTTTCCCTTAAGCACTTAAAAGAAAATGGTAATATTTGAGAAGCCAATTGAGACCTTCCCCACGTATAGATTTCTCTATGTGATGTTTTAATAATATTATGTAATAATGTCTGATCTAAAAGACAATAAAGTTATACTGACATTATAGTATAAATATTGAATATATGTATAGTTTTATGGAAAGGCTACCTATGCATACTATGTTGAAAGATGAACTTCTATTCCAATTTTTCTTTTTCTTGCTCAAGTGCCAAATATCTTGCTATCTGATACTGTAAGTGATTTCTGTAAAGAATGGCTCTATGTTTTCTGTTCATCCCCTTTTGTGATAATTTATTATGTGTAAATTGCTTCATTTACTGTCCACATTAATATTTGTTTGATACAGTATGTGTTCTCTTGTAATCTCTGTAATCAAAATTGTGTTGTGCCATATTAATATTGGGCTGACTATAAAACTATTGGCAAACATCTGTGTTTAATGTGTTTAGACTGTTCCTTGCATAAAACACAACAGAGCAACATCAGTTTCACATTGACACACCTCCCATGGTTTCTGAGGTTACATCATGACAGTGTGTGTAGGGAGGGTGCATTTAACCATTGACTCAGGGACTTGCAGTTAGAGCATGCGGTGAATGGCCAGCAGCATTTCTGTATTAACAGGATGATAAGTTTCAGAACATCCTTGATTAACCTGGTTGGCTTCTATCTAATATTTTTTGAGGATTACATTGGATGTGTGGACACTGGTGAGTTTGGTTTATTTAAATTCTCTCATCTCGCATATTAAAACTCCTCAAATATGTTCAATAACGAAAATTGTATTAAAGTTCGGCAGCTGCCAAGCCCGAGTATCATTCATCTGAAGGCTATCAGTCACAAGCAAAGCCTCTCGGTGAGCTGGCTGGTTAACAGCAGCAGCTTCACGGGCGACATTTATGAGATCCAGATCAGCCGCACTGAAAACTACAGCGTCATTTACAGTGTGAGTACTGAAGGAATGTTGTCTGTTTTGTGTTGATAGACTCTCTGTAGTTGCATCCTGGTATTATCTGACATTTAAGAGCATTTACTTTTGTATTATTATGCATAATCACAAGTTCCTGTGCAATTAATATACAATGTTTCCTTGTTTTTGTTATTCTAGAGAAATCTGAGTTTAATCTCTGTGGATTCAGATGAATACACATGGACATGGACCTCTGATCTGCCTCTGGAGTGTGTTGATCACTCAGTCAGAATACGACATTTCTATAATCAGTCTGTGCCGACTCCCTGGTGCGACTGGAAAACCAACCATGGTGAGATGATGCTATGGATTTGAATTGTACCTGAGTAAAACTACAAAATGAATACATAAAAAAGGTCAGTTTCTTGTGTGGACGGTTCCACCGAAAAGATCATGAAATCAAATAAGCAATAGTTTCTGTTGTCTTTTGTTTCACCAATCTTTAGATCAGTGTTTCTCAACTCTTGCAGTTATTGCATGTGTCTGTTGCAATGCACCACTACTCTACTAAGAGGGCTACTTAAAGCCCTCCACCATCTGGCCCCCTCAAACCTCACTAACCTCCTCTCCCACTATCAACCCTCCCAGTCCCTCAGATCCACCTCAGCCGGTCTCCTCCAAGTCCAACCTCTGCAGTTTTCGGGGCAGAGCGTTCTCCAGGGCAACACAGGGCTCTGGAACTCCCTTCCCCAAGACATCTGTGAATCTGAATCCCTCACCATTTTCCAGTCCCACCTCAAGACCCATCTCTTTAGCTCTGCCTATCCGTAGCCCCATAACCCCTTGTTTTTCTTTTGTTTGTTCTGTTTTGTTGAACCTTCTTTTGTTTTCTACCTTGCCCTGGAGAGCGACTTTAGGTCCTTGTTAAAGCCTCTTCACAATGAATTTGGATTGGTTACCGTTTTGTTGTTTATATTTTGTGGAGGCGAATATGATACAATAGTGTAATTTTATGCTTTTGCTTTAATGATACATAAGGTTTTTTACTTGTCTAAAGTTTTGCAGTTGGGGGTGATAAGAGTTCATGCCAGGGATTAAAGACACAGCACCCCTGCTTGTACACACTACTGTGTCAGATGCTCATGAGCCTGTGCTATCACTCTGCTCTGTGACCGCTAGGTGCCCAGGCGAAGGTTAAGACCATGATCTTCCCCCTCCAGCAGGTGATGAGAGAGCACACCAGTGCCATGTTCTGCTGTGTTCCCCCAAAAGGAGTCAATATTACTAGCATGATCTTAAACAACAACGAATACCCTCTTATCAGCATCGGAGCCGGAGTCAAGGCTATCGCTGTAGCTAACCTGACCATCCCAACCGCAATCATCAAACGTCTTTCACTCTCTTGCAATGATGCAACAGGCAAGATGAGTTATGCCTGGAACTTCATCAGTTGTAAGTTTGTATTATTTTTATTTTTATTTACATTCTTGGCATTTCTTCAGTATTATTTTTCCCAAAAACTTTTATATATATGTATGTGTGTGTGGCTGCTGTAGTTCCTCCACAGAAGCCCAGAAACCTCAGCTGTACGACCTCAGACATGACAACTGTCATTTGCACCTGGGACTCAGGCAGAGAACGAGACCCAAACGATCACAACAAGCAAACATACACTGTCCGCATAGAGTAAGTGCGAACATTACCAAAATAATCTTCCACCTCCCTCTTTGACATGTGTACAAATCCAAATGCGTGCCACATTTCTATGTTGCTCTGCTGTGAAGTTAAATAGGAAGTGAATCATAATTAGACTGTTGCTCGTTCTGTAAACAGTTAAAAAGGCAACGCTATAAATAGGACAGAGCTTCTCAGCATCATGGTGGGACACACTGTACAGGAGGCCCAAAGGAGATTTCTTTGATACAGCATATTGATATATTTAGTAAAAGTAAACAATGTGATTTCAAATGTAAAATGGATGTTTAATTAACTTGGACCTGCGCTTAAAACAAGACTAGAAAAAGTATATCTTACTCTGCTTGACAACACTCCAGAAAAGGCCCAAAAAGGTTGTTTGTTCTTTAACCAATCCCAAACCAAACAGTTTGGCTGGATGTCTCATTAGTCTTTTCCCGTTCCCTCCTTTCCTGTTGAAAACACAGGAACTCAGACCAGGCTCCCATCACCTGCCAACGGTCATCTTGTACTTTCCCGGCCGTCCCTCAGTTGGAAGAATACAACATCAGTTTGGTGGTGAAGGACCAGCTGGGAGAGGAGACGGGGAGCTATAGCTTCAACATCTCTGACAGAGGTCAGAAGTGACTCAAACATATGAACTGAATAAGGAATATACAGTATATGCTCTCCACAATGTAGTGAAATTACTGCTGGTTTACTCATTTTGTTGCTTCAGTGTTCACTGCACAACCACCTTGAGATGAACTTTGATCACATTTGGGAATTGTCTTTGTGTGTGTAGGGCTGGGTAAGGAGAAATGGAGAAACAATGTTGTAGTGTTGACTATTGGTTCTTTCACAAAATATTGACACAATGAGATTTTTGATCAATAATCATCAGTAATGTAGATATAACGAGTACGACTATATACTAAATTACATAATTTATTGTAATGCAGCCTTTAAAACCAGGAAAAGAAAAAACGTATGCCATATTACGATATCTAAAATCCAAGACAATATCTAGTCTCATATCACAATATCGATATAATATTGATATATTGCGCAGCTCTGTGTGTGTGTGTGTCTGTGTCTGTGTGTTGTGTGTATGTTAGTGTTTCCTGTTGTGGAGGTGAACAAAGTGAGCCCCGGGTCAACACACACCACTGTTTCCTGGATCGTCCTGGGGAACTTGACCCAACTGAACCTCCTCTGTCAGGTCATTACAGACCCAGACAGCACCACTGAGGTGAGTTTAATCCGATTTATCTAAAATATTCACACTGAAGAATTGAAAGTTGAAGGTACATTTTCTCTTCTTTTTAACCTTCCGTCTGTGTATTGGTAACAGCTGAGATGCAATAATGCAAGTGGTCTCTGCCAAGTCAAACTGGAACATCTGCTTCCTAACACACGCTACTCTACCAGTGTACGCTGCTCTGTCCATGGCAGGCTCTGGGGAGACTGGACACAGCCCATATCCTTCATAACCTGTGAGTACAAAAAGGGTGTATTACCTGGAAAATGTGGTGTATACAAGGGTGTGGTCCAATCTGAGTTCAAACTAAGTTTGAGTCAAGACCAATCTGGCAATAAATTAACCTAACCAGTTATGAACCCTAACATCCTGGTTGCATGATATCCAGTTTTGCCCACACAACCACTAATCCCTTTTTTCCCTTTATATACACTTTTTTTTAAGAAGACAATAAACGGATGAGCCAACAATACAAGTCCTACACATCACATAGTTGGTTCAGGGCCTGCTACTGGTAGTACTATAGTCTTAGTACATATAAGTAGTATTCTGGTATTGAACACATTATGTTCATGTGATCTCCTCAGTTCCGTCAGTGACCTTAGATGTATGGAGGAGAATAAAGCAGCTGCCCGACCCGATGAGTCGTCAAGTTACTCTATTGTGGACTCCAGTAAGACTCTGTGTTTGTCTGTTTTTCTCCAAATGTTTTTTTTGGCATAAATATCCACATAATAGCACACAAACACTTGTTCTTGTTGTCTGGTTTAGGGCATACTGTATATGTCACAACAGCATAAACTTTTCCCAACTGATATGACCCTCTCTGTTCCCAGCATGTTCCCGGGTCATTAGTTACATTGAACATTCTAGGCTACGTAGTTCAGTGGTCGCAGGAAGGCCAAAACTGGACCGAGTGGAAGGACAGTAGACAAACCCAGGCACAGGTCTCAATCGATCTGGGACAGTATGACTTCAGTGTCCAGGCTGTTCTTCACACCGGCTCCAGCATCCCTGCTCACATCACCATCCCACAGGGGGACGATGGAGGTGAGCAACGCATTTGGAATCAGCTGAGATTCTCTTAGTTTAGTGTTGGTGGAGGTTTTCAGTCTGAGTCTGCAAGTGTACTCGAGTAGATTTTCATATTGCTTTTTGCATTTATACTCACTAATACCCTTCTGGTTGCAACATCAAAGTCTGAAATTTGTGTCGCTTTCCAGAAATCCTCCCAGTGAAGAAGCGGTTGAGCAGCAGCACAGCTGCTGGTTTTAATCTATCCTGGGTAGAGCAGGACTCTGCCACCTGTGGCTATACAGTGGAGTGGTGCATCCTGGGGGAAACAGTGCCTTGCACTCTGCAATGGCTAAAGGTGCCAGAAGGAAACAACACATTGTTCCTACCTGCTGGTAAGTTTCTGTTTTGTTGTTTTCCTTTAGTGTAAATGCTCCCTTTAAGTTTTTCCTATGTTGGCATTTAATGTCATATACACATTTATTTTGCAGAACATTTCAAAGCAGGTTGTAGGTACACATTTAAAATCTATGGATGCACAGAAAATGGACACCGACTACTTGAGGTACAGACTGGATACTCACAAGAGCTAAGTGAGTGGTATAACTGATTAATCATTGGTTCTGGAAGAGGTTAATCAGGTATTTTGCTGGCTTAGTAGAGGGGTTTCGGGTATGTTCCAGAGGACAGTAAGACGTACTGCAGAAGAGATGAGGTTTGGAGCACAAGGTTAAAAATTAAACATTAAATAAGGTGTAACTAAAGTTTTAAAACAGGATGTCTTGATCAGAGACTATAATGAGGAAACTCTCCAGATATCATCTTTACACAAGAGATCATCTTACCAGATTGGCAGAGAGGAGGAGGAAGAAGGGACAAGAAGACGTGCAAAAAAAAAAAAAAGCGATCAAACCCAAGCTTGTGCAGCAGATTCTGACAGATAAACAGTCTCTGTAACTTAATGAGTTGGAGGTTGCATTATTGTCTAAATTCTGTTGCTTTTAATACTACCTGTCTAACTAAACCACCTTTTCCACAGAATTTGTACAGTCCCCGAGTCTGGTTGAACCTTTTCAAAGTACTGTCTCCTCTGTGACGCTGGAGTGGAGTTACGATGAGGACGATCCGGCTCATTCGGCATTCATCACTGGTTACCTGGTTACAGCACAGGCAGTAGGATCTGGTACGCTGCCAGGTCATCCTGCAAGTAGGTGCAGAAAGCGTCCACTGTTAATTCTTGTAATTGATGAAAATGTGCAAAATATGACTGTAAAACAACACACATAAAAACAGAAACAAGTCTTTGATAATCTTGTGGGAATCTAGATCTGTTTAACGTGTCGGTGGCAGACCCTCGGAGGAAGTCTGTGACCATAGAGGGTCTGCAGCAGAACCAAGAGTATGCTTTCTCTGTGAGCGCTCTCACAAAAGAGGGGCCTGGACAACCAACCAACATCACTATCAGGACCAGAACCAACTGTGAGATCCATAAAATCCAGTGCAATCATAGAGATTTAACAGTTAAACAATGTTTATTTAGTTTACTTATTTGTCTTTTTTCCACTTAGTCTTTAAAAGCGCTCAGATTCCAGTACACAGACTTGCATTTTACTGGTTGATTGTGTAAACTCCTCCCCTTCTCCTTCCTCTGGTAGACTCTGCTCACCTGGCCAAGATACTGTCTCCCATCTTGTTAGTGCTGGGCTGCATCATTCTCCTGTGGCCTCAAAGAAAAATGTGAGTAACTTTATCTTTAAAACTTTACTTAAACATTCATTTCTGCAGAAGATGAGCTGGAGCTCCTCTCTCCTCCATCTTCTTTGTTGTTCTGTTTCTCTTCCAGACTGAAGAGTGTGCTGAAAGAGATCTTTACTTATCCTACTGGTATGAACATCAAAACTCCTGAGTTTGACGGCTTCCTGCATGAGGTATGGACAAACAAAATAGTCAAATCATGCATAGAGAGGAAACAGTTGCTATGTGCTAATCGTAAGATGTGGTTAATAATATAAATAAGTGTTATTCTTTTTGGAGAGCATGTAAAAAATAAACTATGTTAACAAACTGAATTTGATCAGGTCCTCCATCCAGTGGATGGTGACCTTTTTTTTCCTTTATAATAGTTTTGCATTTTAATCAATAATTTTGTCTTATTTCACTTACGTAAATCTTCACACAGAGATACTGTATAAGAAAATTACATCCAATAAATGAATTTCCTGCTTAGTGTTTTGCAGATTAATTCAAATATGCACACATACCATTACGTGCTCATTAGACCCACTACTTTTATTTTCTGAAACCGTGTGTAGTTATGCGCTTTCGATCATAATAATCCCCTCTGAATGTGTGTATAGATGGGTGAGCTGCTGCAGTCTCAGAAGGTGGAGGAGTGCAGCTGCTGTGACATTGAGATCCTGAATACCAGACCTCTTCTGGATGAAACTACAGCCCTGAGAGATGCTGAACCCATGAACACACTGCCCGATCCTGGTTCCCAGCCCTCCCCTTCAGCCTTGTCCCTCTCCTGTGAGCCACTCCAAGCAGAATACTGTCCACAGTCAGTCCCAGTGTTCTGGGACAGAACAACCCTTCAGCAAACATGCATTTCAAACAGTAATTATGTGAACACCATGGAGGAGGATTTGTCTGAGGCACAACAAGTCATGATCACTTACATCAAAACAAGCTTGGAATCTTCTCAGTCTTCAGGAATCGTGTAGTGTTATACATGGTTGCATCTTCAGTGAGACTTTATAAAGTCAAAGACCAGGCCCAAACATCTCTGTCATATGTTTTCATTAGTTAAACTTTTGTAAATAGATGTTTTGTTTATTAGACATAATGTGAATCTGCAGCTTTCTAATGTAAATACGTGAAATAAAGCTGTTAGGGAAATTTAGGAAATTACATTTCACTGTTTTGATAACACTTTAAACTGTTTGCATGTAAAGTCATAATATAATGATTGGACCCTCCCACAAGATAACATGGAGCCATTTGGCTATCTTGTCTGGACCCTGAGAGCAGAACATTCATTCCCTGACAGGATCAAGGAGACATCATTAAAACTGACCAGACAACTGATGACATTGATGAATGTATTTCACTCATAATTAAGACAATGTAGAAGGGTTCCAGTTAGACACTGTCTGTACTATGTTGTAGTGCTGGCTCCTTGTGTGTTTGCAAGTATAAATGAAGATTAAGATATCTCCAGTGTCTTTGTTTATTTATTGATGTAATTATTCTAACAGGAGCTTATCATAGTATGTAGTGCAGAAAATCTGGAGAGTATTTTAGATTTAATACAAAATTTAACTTAAACATCAAGGTCAAGGTAACTTTATTGTCCCTGAGGGGCAATTGTTTGTATAGCCAGCGGGAAGACATAAAAACATGACACACAACAATACAGCAACATGAAATCCCATGAAATATCTAAAACACAATAGTGAATAAAATACATTTAAAAAGGGCTGGCAAATTGTTTAAAATGGAAATGGAAGTCGGAATAAAAGAGTTCCTGAGTCGTTGGACCTGCATCTGGGCATGGAGTTCCTGCGGCCTGAGGGAAGTAGCTTAAACCTGCAGGACAAGGGATGGCTAGGGACAAGTGCATGGACTGGGCTGTCTTTGCCAGTCTGTGGGGAGAGAGTGGGGAAGTTGATGCCTGCAATCTTGCTACATGTCCTGACAATATTCTAGTCGTTTTTTATTTTTGATGGACAGAGAACCAAACTAGCAGATAAAACAGAAGTTTTATAGACCGGAACCATGAACATAAACTACTTGTAGCTTCTGGAGCAGTACAGTCAAGAGTGAAAGCGATATCACAAGAGGAAGTGTGAAGAAACCAGAGATGTTATCTGGAGGCAGCTGATAGCACAGAGAAGACAGCTGAAAGTCTAAAAACAGCTGCATCTTTTTTTAAACTTTTTTTTTATATTAGTTGTATGGCATTATCAAAATGCATTATTGATTTTCAATAATGGTATTGAACGATCCGGTCAGAGATGGTATACCATGTTGTGGGATAATTAAAAGAAGATAGAAAGAGGATAGAAAAATAAATGGTTCTTGTTCAGTATTTGTTTCTGCAGCTCCCCATCAGTGACTAGTGGGTAAGAAGTATGTTTTTACTGTGATGAGCATGTGACTGAAATACAAAAACTTACTGGAATCAGGTTTTTTTTTAAGATCACTTTCTTGGGCATTTTTAAGCTTTTGCTTTCACAGGACCGATGAAGACAATAAAGGGGGAATGACATGAAGCAAAGGGCCGCAGGTCGGAGTCAAACCCACAGCTACTGCGTCGAGGAGTAAACCTCTGCATACGTGCCCCTGCTCTACCAACTGAGCTAACCCAGCCACACTTACTGGAATCTTACACGTAAACTCTCTCTACTTGTTAAAACAGGCCACTCAGTAACTTCTGAAACCTCTTACTGTTATTTTGCTCTACAGTTATGACTCGCATTTTCAGCAAATATGCAGTTCATGTTATAACTGCTAATGTAATTTCATAGTGAACTGATCTGATGTCCGATTGCCTTAGGATCAGATTTTTGGAAGACCTATTGATATTTTTGTAATTTCAAAGGTACCTGAGGAACTGAGTGTGACTCTCGCAAGTGCAGCTTCATCAAGAAACACTGAATAGTTTCGTGGCAGGACATCAGTTATCTGCAGTGACTGTGGTACTGTATCCTTTATCCACGAATTACACAGTTGTGTATGAGTATGATCTTGGTTTTGCTCTAGTTACAAATCTAGATTAGAATATAGATTTGGGGGCTTCTGGGTGGCCCACCTTGTGAAGCGCACGCCCATATGTAGAGGTGTACTCTGAGGTATACTCAGTTCCTCCCACATGGAATAAAACTTAACACTTTATCACTGTGTTAGGTAGACGAGTAGTGAGTGTTAGATAAGACTCGCATACATCACAATATTGCAAAAAATAGGTTTTACTTACATCTTTATGAATAAGTAGTTGTACATTTTTATTAGAAACTGTACACGTTTTTACATTCTTTCCTTTCTATTTTCTGGAATCTTTTTTTTTTAAATATTTGTTCTTGTATTCTATCCTATTTATTATTTCATATATATTCTGTTTGTGTGCTGTGTATGTTGTTTTGTTGCTGTAGCACTGAAATTTCCCCTGTGGGGATTAATACAATTCAATCCATCTGTTCCACCAAGTCATATTCTATGCCCATCCTCAGTTCAGTCAGCTCCACTTGTAGTTTTAGTTGCAAAACTGATTCCTAAACTCCACAATTGCGTCAGACCTCTGCTGTGATGTGACTGTAAAAGATTCACCTACTCACATAACATGTAACACATACACTCACCGGCCACTTTATTAGGTACCCCATGCTAGTAACGGGTTGGACCCCCTTTTGCCTTCAGAACTG
>NC_048411.1:20855608-20889879 GCF_013103735.1 Etheostoma cragini
TGATTGGCTGCTTAGAAATTAAGTGTTAACGAGCAGTTGGACAGGTGTACCTAATAAAGTGGCCGGTGAGTGTAGTATTTTAAGCATGGGGGCTCTGTGGCTGTTTGACTGTGTCCATTTATTCAGAATGTGTCCATCTGGCACAGGTGAATCACACAGCATATCTTTCTTCAGTCCATGCTTAAAGGTAAAGATAATACACTATAAAACAAAACGAACAAGGGATAAACTGATTTGAAGCTCGACCTAATTGTGACTAAGTCACAGAGCTTAGCATGAATTAATTTTCACATTCCACTCAAAAAGTCACAGGCTATTATAGTGTCAAAAATCATCCAGTAGTTACAACATCCTGAGTAAAGTGTGAATTTCAAAGCAGACTACAGAGGACAAATATAAAATAAAATCCATTTCTGATTTCCACAGTAAATGCTGTCCAAATACTTGGCTGATAGTCCTGAACACCCTGGCAACTTTAGGAATTTTCCCTAATATCTTTAAAAAATGAGGACAAATTCCAATGGATGTAAATGAAACAAACAGATGCCATTATGTACTGTAAAACAAAGTTACATAAAAAAATATAATGCCAGAAAAGAGGGCATGCTTAAAATGCAACAGTCAATTTGGTGCCAGTACAAAAGATGCACACAAACATGTAATAAATTCAGCACAATCTATCTCTCAGACACACAACTTATTGGTGCTGCCTCGTCCCTCAGTAGTGCAAAGTTCACAGAAAAAACAGCATGGTCTGACCTGCCAAACAAGCGCTTCACATCAACATAGAGCTTTGAGTCAACAGGAGCACAAGTAGGCAGTAGAGCTGAGGGAAACAGGTGACACATCCACTCAGTTAAATCAGGTGTTTGTGGTTTGAGCTTTGGATCTATTAGCAGGATCTTCTTCAGTGGCGTTATGTTACTAGGGTGCTTTTCTCTGACTGGGAGCAAAGTCTTTAGTGCACACAATTGAGATCCAAAGTGACCTGCTGAACAACCGCAAGATATTCTCAACCTGGATGTCATTCTTCACACAGACGTCCTCTTTTTTACTCTCCTCCTCACCTTGCTGTGCTTTCTGAAAGGGAAACACAAATGAGTTTGTTCACATGGCAACTACAAGAAAAACAGTAACAATTGAAAAGGAAAAGTGCAGTGAAGGGATTTGTCTTTCTTTGACGAGCTGGGATACAAAGTTCAGACATGTGACGCTACAAAGCAAGTGAATGAATGGCTGTTTGCAAGATCGCTGTGTCAACAAAGTCAAATTCAAGCTCCACTAAAGTCGAGTTGTGGCCTGCGTTTGTCCTTTACCGTTGTGGTGGTGACACCATGCACTTCCAGAGGACAGCGTAGAGAGCAAGTAAAAAGGCAATGAACACCGTGGCTGCAATTGCACCTAAAAGCACAAAAATGTTAAAGCGTAACTACCCATGTGCCAATGCATGAGGACACACACATGGACCAAGTTCAATGTAGCATCAGTTGTCAATAGTTAAATTAATCGTATTTCGATAATCAATTCACTTTTTCTTTTTTTAAAGAAAATCTAAATTCTGATTAGTTTCCTAAACATGAATTATTTTCTAGTTTCTTCTACTCCTACTCTGTTAATCAACAGTTAAAATACTTGTCAGTTGCATCCCTAGTTGTATCTTCTGCAGGGCGTAGCCTGCTGCAGAAATAATTTGTTTACCTTCTGTTCATCCTATTGACCTGAATAAACCTGTTCCTCCACATGAAAAAAAAAAACAGTTTTATAACATTTTCCAATCAATCTTCACATGTCATTTACCAAGAGAACTACTGGAATATCTTTTCGGGGATTTGGGAATTTCTTCCTTCCTGTGAGAGGCTTGTAAATGTCATCTTTCAGAGCTCTGCAGACGGTCAACCTGCATCCGTAATATAACAGACCCGAAGGAATTTCACTGCCCTTACCAAGGTTCTGCTCTGCTGAACTGACACTGTTATGTAAATGTGTCATATTTTTTAATGTGTATGACAAAAAACACCAGTCTCGACAGTGGGTATTTTTGGAAAATAATTAAAAAAATTAAAAAACAGATAAAACTCAGCAATTTGATAATTTGATAATTGACAAGACGTCCACTGTTTTGCAGTGATTGTTTTTTAAATCTTGCAGGCTGTTGGTGGTGCAACTTGATGTCCCTTTATTTGTGGGCCTTGGCCCTCTGAGTAAAAATAGTTGTTAGCTGTCAACTCAGGTTGGCACATTTTACATACAGATGTTTTTCTCTTAAACAGATCTTATGGGGTCTACAAAGATTTTAGAAGTGAGGCTCACCAGGGATGATTCCACTGCTGCTGGTTAAAGAGTCCTCTGTTAGAGCAGGATAAGTGGCAGCTGCAGTTGAACCTTCATGGGTTAAAAAAAAACAAAAAACAGAAATACTTGACAATGCTAATATAAAAGAGTGTGTGTGTGAGATCCATTTGCCTACATAACTAATCCAAACAACTGCACAAAACTATTCCCTTTTTCTCCCCTCTCTGGTAAACTAATTTTAAATGTTTTATTATATGAATTCTCTTAAACATTCATTCAACAGCCATTTCCTCAGTTGCAGTTAGTGGTTTTGTCTGCAGCAACTACAGTGTTTCATAAAGTCTGGTTCAATGTTTCAAAATATTTCCCTTGACACATTGAATCAATTGCATGTTTGGGATCATTGCACCTTCATTTTGGACGGGGACTACTCAGCCTGTTTCTATTTACCATGTGTTGCTCTGAATTAAAAAAAATATATAATAGTAATGGCTGCCAATCATCTAAAGTGGACATACTGCTTAAGTGGATTCCCACAATCATAACCCCAGATAGAAGACCAAAGAATGACATAAAAGGGATCCAACTCAAAAGAGAGAAAACATCTCACCATTTCTCTGTTGAACAGTGTGTAAAAGCTGTCGTGTCAGATCTGGGTCACCCATCTGAAAATGCAACAAAACATCGGTTGCACACACAAAAATGTGGAGCATAGGGCACGACTGACACGACAGGACACACAGCAACTCCAGCTCGGATACTTGTCTTGTGCAGGTTAAAAATCAGCCACTTAATAGAATACACAAGTGAAGTGCAGGCTGGATCAGATCAGCAGCCATGCTGCTTGCAGCAGAGGTGGAAACTTGCTGCAGGAAGCCCAACAATGTGGAAAATCAGTACGCGTCGGTACGTCACAGCAAAGATAAGCACTTTACTTATCTTTGTGAATATAAGTAGCTAACTATAAAAAAAAAACACGTATTTCCTAAACATTTGAATCGAGACAAGTCTTGTTTCCTGCAACTGGGTTTATAACAGCTTCCAGTCGAGCATTGCTGAAACACTGCTCACTGAAGGCTTGTAAACAAGTTGGCTAAATCAGTTATGGCAGGTTTTAACCCTCGTAAGTTAGAACTATATATCCCAAGAGAGACTCACTTTTGGATTAACAGACTTGTTTGGGTACATTGCTCTCTTCAGAAAAACACAAAATAACGTCTGGTTTCCCCGTTTAGCTTCTTACCTTCGAGCTGTTCCTGTTGCCGATGACAGTCTTGCTCTTGTTTTGTTTTTTTACCTCCGTCCACATTCTTCTTCTCACCTCAGATGTGCGCGGAGGCGGAGGCGGGGGTAAGGGGTGGGGGGGGGGGCGGGGGGCTCTTTTGAACTTGTACTTCATAATAAGCATAGACAAGCATTTCGGGCCATGTTGGGGGCTATTACGTATTTTGAGCAAGGGTGAGTCAAATGTTAATTTAGTTGTTTGAATTACATATTTTGATGTCTGTCTTTCATAATCAATTTATAGGCTTATTCCTGAGGGTAAAATTGATTTGACCTTTCATGCTTTTTGTTGGCATTTGTAAGGTCCTTGGTAGCCCATTCTAATTTTGATAACTTACTAATTGTATCACCTAAGTACACTTTTGGGTCTTATGTGGATTCCATTCCTATAAAGAACTGACATTTCCTACAACACTTAAAGGGTACATCCGCGCCACACGGCCCCAGTTTGCTAATTTAGATATGGATATTGAAGCTATAATTGTTGCTTTTCAGACACTGCACATGACAAGTTTACCTTCACATTGTTTTACAGGATATTCTGACACATCTCAAAGCCACTTGGAAAGATACTTTTGAGGATGCCTTAAAGTACCACTGGAACACCAGAATGAATTGTTTTTGTCTATGCAAGATTCCATGTTCCGTAAACAAGCAGCGTTCCGAAAACAAGATGTTAACACAGACAGAAGAGTACAGTTTATTATCTGAAGTCTGTTTTAAGTTTCAAGACCACATCTGGACCAGAGTGTTTAATGCAGCCTGGTTTGCACACCCACTCTCAAAATTAGCACATGGAAATTTTGAAAAACAATAAAAAAAGAATCTCAGAAACAACCCTCGACACGCTTCACATGGGATTTAGTCAAAAGAGTAGTATTATACGAAAGGACAATTAACTGTCCTTTGAGAAATATTTCCATTTATTCTCTCCATTCTAAAGAGACATACACCAACAGTCTGCAGAGATATTGCACAAACGTTTACATTGTAAAAGCAGAAAGAGCAATTCAAATCACACACACACAACGGTCCATCACAGGCACTCAACATTAATGCAGCCTGCATATGTTGTAAATTAGCAAAGCATACACTCATACAGCGAAAAGAGAGCAGAGAATCCTCTAAAATACACAACCAAAGGCATCTCTTTATCATAAACTGATCAGCCGTTCTTGGTGAAAGACATTTCTACATACAAAGCCAACAGTGCTGAAAATAAAAAAGAATAATAAAGACAGCCGTGGAGTGTCTTAACATAAGAGTGTGATGTGAAATCATTCAATTTATGTCCGTCATCTTTTCAGAAGTTAAAGACATTTTAGGAGGAACTTGACTAGCACAAAAAGAAGCCAGAATTGCAACAGCGTCTGAGGTTTCCCAGAATCCCCTCAGTCACAATAAATGATGGTAAGATGTCAGTGATCCCAGGTTTGAGCGGTACAGATGAGCTCCTGACTGCAGAGGTCGGAGTGGGCTTTTGGACTCTAAAAACCTGCTCAAGTGTCATGTATCTTGTCTGCCAGTTGAATGTTGAAAAACATGGCTACAATACATAAAATAAAAGAATAGCTTACAAGTCCTGTCCTTCATATTAGACGACATCATATCAAAACAGGACAGGGGGTTACACGTTAGCCACACTGCAATAAGGCTGCGTCTATAAAGAAACATCTCTCTACATTTCACATCTATTCTCCCACTTAATCAGCTTCACGATGCGTCATCACTCAACAACACACTCACCAAAAAAGGGAATGTTTAAGGTTTCATTAACACTATAAGACAGAAAAAAAAAAAAAAGTCATGTAACTTAATCCATTCTAGCAAAGACGTCTCAAAATCATTGTCAAATTTGGTGAGATATTTTTTTGAATCATACTTGCAGTCTTGGCTCACAGAGATTTTACATTTTCCTCAACGGTGAGGCTCATTGGAGCAATAAAGTAAATAAACAGGGCCACCTGGTGGGCAAGAAAAGTTACACCTGCAAGAAAAACTGGGTTTTAAAGAATTGAACCGAAACGCTGACGCATTTTATGAAATCACAAGATAAGACTGTGAGATTGTCTGAGTTGCCTTGAAGCAGGAGCATAATTGTGTTTAATACTCTTTTGAGAATTTTAAGAGCTGAAATCAAACTAAGGCTTTGATTCAATCTGGATAACAAATGGTTTGAAGACGTTTCAACAACACATCACTGATACACAACGTCACACTATTATGTTTGCAGCTGGCATTGAAACACCGCACAGATGTTTACCCTTTGAAAAAGGTTAAAAATAAATCAAATATACCCCGACCAAACCCCATCACTCCTTCAGCCCCCATCAGTCACAATCCGGACAGGTCACCCTTAAGACTGGCCACCACCTTCCACCCTCTGTGCTCTCATCCCGGCACGCCATCCCGGATCAGACAGCGTCTTTTCTGTCCTTTGTGTTGAGAGCTGGTGGCTGGTGCGTGATGGGAGTTGTAGGAAAAGCAGAAAGGCAGAGAGAGGCGTGTCCACGAGGACAAGGCAGTAGCATCACATGATTTCACAGCATGAGTTCTGTTTTCGTGCCTGCAGAGTTGACATGAACACACATGTCATGCACAGTCAGGCTTCTAAACAGTGAATGGCCACTATAGACTTTCAGGCAAGTTGTTAACGAGGCAAGTTGTCAGTACTCACAGTCTTGTAGAAGGCTTTGGACTGGTTTCCCAGGTGCTCTGACTTTGCCACAAGATCATCTAGTTTCTCTCCTCTCTCCAACAGACTTTCCATGGTGTTGTGCTACAGAAACAATATTTATTCATGAAATATTGTGCAGTGTAAAGATTTGGACTTGACTAACGCTCTTGAATAGCAACACATTGTTTCAGGGAGCGATGGACAGGGTTCCACACAGGTGTTTTCAGTTATTCTGGCTGATCTTTTCAGGTTGAAGGTGGGCCGGAGCTTTGATGGGAACTTATAAGGTCACAAATTCGTCTACCAATAAGGATGACAAAGGTGTCATTTGTCCCACCGTAACAGGAGAAACACACGGTGGACTCAGGAAGATGTCAAATTGCTCAGTCTAACCACACCCACACAGTACTGGAAAAGGTCCAATCAGCCACATTAAACTATAATTCACACCTGTGTGGGTGTTCAGGGCTTTTATGGTCTTTACAAGGACTTCCCTGGCCCCGTTGCCTCAAATATAAGTGAGTAATGTGAAAATATCTTACCAAAATGATCTTAGTCTCATCCAGCTCCGCCTGCACTTTGGTCATTGCATCTGCTTCCCTGGGGTTCTGGGGGGGAAAAAAATAAACGAAAAAACAACAAGGTGTCATGTACACTGCTATTGCATAGAAATCATTTAGCAACATTTCATAAAAAAAATCTTTGATTGGCCAAATTTCATATCCATCCATCTATAGGTTTCAATACTATCTAGCAAACAGTGTAAAATGACATAAGACGACTATTGAGGCACCTAAGGGAATCAGATATTGTCAGTAAACAATCATAGACTAGTCACACTCATAGGGTATCACAGGGTTTTTCCTGCATAGAGGATGTTTTGGCATGACCCAATGAGGTTTTAGCCAGCGGAAAAAGGAAAATCCCCAGCGTCAAAATGTTGATGCATAAAGATGAATTAGAATGTGTTTAGTGCTCAATTTCTTGGGGGAGGACAAACAGACCCCCTGCTATGTGTCCCCCAAACATATTTTTATGACACATATTCTGAAAAACATAACAAACTGACCTGGTATTTAGAAAGGTGAATATCCAGGGCTTTGTAGTTTATGGTATCAGGATTACCAGAGGGCCAGTCTATACTGTCCACTTGCCTGGAGAACTCCTCTAATACCTAAAAACAACCAGACAGCAATCTTAGTATTAAAGTAAGCAAAGCGCAAAAGTATGTCTTTTTTTTTTTTTTTTAATACATGTTTTTGCACCCACCTTGTCTAGCAATGTGAAACAGACTCTCTGTGGGTATTCAGTGTCAGCAATGACTACAGCGCTTAGGTTGTCATTTCGTACGTACACATGGCACAGGTACTCTAAAAGAAAGAGAAACCATGTATGGTATGTTCAAAACAGAATTGCAGAAAAAAAGCAGTTCCTGGTCTTCTAATACGGGTTAACCCAAAGCAAGTTGCCACATGTCACTTTGTTGAGAAAAGCAAACGTAAAAGTGATAGATTTTCAAACAAATGTTAGGAACAGCACAGCCACAGTGCGTGAAGTTTGCATATATATATATATATGACCATGGACCATTTTGACGAGTTTCCCTTGTTATATGCTGTACATCTTAGCCTCTCGGCCACCAGCATGCCCCTTGTACTGACACCCATCTGCTTCACACAAAACAAAGTTGATACCGTCACGTAGACTGGGTGGCACCAGACCTAATGACACCTAGATAAGTGTTGAGCGACACCGAACCAGTTATTACAATTTTAAATTACCATTTTAAATTCGCAGATTGGGCTGAACCTGCTCATTTTTACCTTGTTCTTTGACGGAGGCACGGCTTCCTTGTGATGTCCGTTCAACAATCAAGGCACTGGTGAAGGTCATGAACTCCTGAACACTAAACAAACCAAAACAATAACGTCACTGGTGGAAGCACATTATGGCCAGGCAACATTATTTAGACTAAACACTGTCAAGCCTTTTAACGTCAACAGGTTAACCGGATTTATTTTGTCACCTAGACTGTATAGTGGCTTGCGATGAACTACAACATATTCTGCTAAACCAAACCAACTAGCTCAAGACAGATCACAATGTTACTGATTGCACACTCTCTGCCATCTACACTCAGAAAAATAAAAACAAAAAAGTCAAATAGTGGAATATGGGATACCAAATTGCACGCAAACCTGTTTGGTACTCATTCAGATACTGGTCATGTCGACCCACCTGGATCGCTGAAAGAAGCTGAAGGAGGAGAGGTCGTATGCCGATTTAAGCAGGTTGGCTTTGGTTGCTCCTTTATGGTGGATGCTGAGGCTGTAGAGCTTCATGCTGCCGCCGTATGAGTTCTGGTCAGTAAGTCACAGCAGATACGATCCCACAGCCCTGAGGATCTAATCTGGAGGATGACAGAATCAGAATACTACGAAAGCAGTACTTCTTAAGGAGCTCAGACAGTTAGCTTATCTGCTAACAATAACGCAGCTAAAGAAACTTGAGTGACGTTAGCACTGCTGACAAGTGCTAGCTGCTACCAAGCTAACCAACTACCGTTAGGCATGCTGCGTTTGAGTAAATCATTTGTTCTTCTGGCCACTGGTTACAAAATTATCACATGCTAGTCTTTATGTAAATGCCGTTTAAAGCCTACAAAGCTATGTTACATTTCTGAAATCAAACCAAGCATACTCATAGCTAGCTACGGGTGCTATCTGGTCTTCGTGAGGCCTCAGCTTACTTACCAGACAAAACAGCAGCAACTACTTTGATTCCCGTCAAAACAACCGAATAAACTTTTTATTCCACATAAACAAAAACTAGTTAATGTGTATAGCAGACGTCCGGCGGCTTAATCACACTGTAGTTACCGCTAACGAGCTGGCTAAGTAGTTTTCAATATGCAGTTAAGTACCAATAACCACGTCACAAGATTCGCAGACGATCCAACGGGGTATTTGCTCCGGCGGAAACAAATACGCCGGTATGGTCATAGTTCCGACTGGACACAAGATAAACATTGTTCAATGTTTGTAATTCTAGTCCAATCACAGGGGGGATCTTGCACTTTTAAATAGTTTTCTAATTAAGACGGATTATATTAACTTTTCCTCAACAATAAAATAAAATACATGTTCTTACTGAGCATAAGCTGCTTTAAAGCCAGGTCAATGAAAGCCTTTCAATAAAATTAGGATGTTGGAAATGCTGTCTATGTAGGCTATGAGAAATTGACATGGATTTGGTGATGAAGAAGTAAGTCTCCCTAAACACATTGCTCACAGATGTAAACCAATAAGCTTGACTCATTTCTAATGTGATTTTGCATATTTTTAGATCTTTGTCAGTAATAATAAATATGTTTTATACAGCTTGGTGGCCTTCGGAGTCCAAGTTTTTACCAAAAACCTGGCACCCACAATTGATGTTTTCTCTGGTGATCTTGCACCATTTAACAATTTCCTCCTGGCTACTTAACTCAGTGGTAAGTGTTTTCCATGGTAGAAGTGTGCCGGTAATTCATTTCCAAGGCAACACATTGAAATCGTTTTGGCATGGAAACCGCTAAGCCTTTAGGTGCATACGTTGGCAGGACAGCTGCACCAGCCAGGCATCTTTTCCTGGAACTATAGTTTTTTGTTGCGTTAAGATATTGAGATGACACGGTCATTTAAGGCCAGTTTACACGAGGTTTGCCTAATATTTTTTCTGTTCCAAATTTAAGGCTTACATCTCTGGAAATTACGTTTTGGAGAAGAAATCCAATGTTTTAATCTATTTTTCTTTTTTAACTGCATGCCTGTTGGAGCAGATGGCACATCCAGTGCGCCGATCCGGATGTTAACCTGTTAACTGCAAGAATGAAGACAAATCCAAAGGTTTTTACATAATATATCCACAGGAATGAAGATTAATCAGTAGGCTATCTTTCTTTATACGATATCAATAGGCCTACTAATGAAAACAAATGCATAGATTTATGTATGAATGAAGATGAAGAATGTTTTCCCCTTATATGTATTTACAAGAAAAAAAGAGTCCATATAGGCTTTTTTTCTAACTCTTTTACACTGCTTTCCCAAAGATTTTTACTTTCAATTTTCACTGTAAATAGGCCTTGAAAATACTGCAAATATGTAAATCTGTTTCAGACTTATTGCTGAACATTATGTAGAGACGTGTTGGGAACGTTTCCCGAAAAAGGATAACGATTTCTTTGCACGGACATCACCACCAGAACAGCAGAAACTTGGGAATCTCCAAAACTGTGAGGAACAACGACATTTCCACTGCAGACCACTGATGGTCGGCGGGGCATTTATGATTTAATCCTCGTCGTGATACGATGGATAAGGTAAAGAAAAAAAACAATAAGTCAATGATGTGATTTTTTTAAAATCATTGTTATTATTTCATTTGTCAGGGACAAAACAACATTGTGACAGGTTAACGTGATACAGGCTTTAACTCTGACAGGATAATTTGCGGCACCTGTCCCTGGTTGAGGCTTTTTCTACTGAAAGAGGTCCATAATAGCCTATGTGCATAATTGTACGAGTGCATGCGTATTCATGAGAATGCACGTAGGCCTATATCTATGTGTAGGCCTCTGTGTGAATACGTCACTAGGTCTGGTTTTGTTTCACCTTTTCTTTAAACATTTTCAGATTAGTTTGTGTCTTTACTTCCGTTGGTAGAGCATTCCGAAAATGTATTTCTTTTAGTCAAAAAGATGACTGACTGAAAGTAGTTTTGCGATGTGCCATCCTGCTGTTGCCATATGCCAATTCCCTAGTAGCCTAACTGTTGCTATTTTTTTCTATGACATCTGGAAAAAGTACAGCTGGGGCACGATGGTTCACACTTTTAAAAATCTGATTGATAAAAGTAATCTTATCTTATCTTCTGAAAAAAAGGTAACCATATTTCTGGAAAAAGGGCAACTACCCTTTTGAAAAAGGTTAACTAATCATTCGTTACTCTTTCAAAAACAGTAACTGGCCTTTTATTGTGTACCTTATTGTAAAGTGTTACCCATCTATCTATCTATCTATCTATCTATCTATCTATCTATCTATCTATCTATCTATCTATCTATCTATCTATCTATCTATCTATCTATATACGTATTGTCACAGTATCCAATATACTTAAGTTAATATGTAGCCATTGAAAAAATGCAAAAAGTGATAAGATTGTGGGTAAGGCAAATGCAAAAAAAGTGAGTGTTGTAATATTGCATCAGTACAAGACACGGCATCTTCCGCTTAAAGATGTTATTCAGTATTACAGTAAGTGACATGAAGCTGGATGAGATGCAATCTTGTCGAAAGAATCAAAAAAGTTTTTTTTTTAAACAAGCTACTTAAGAGGTCAATTACAAGTTTAAGTGGTATATTACATGCTAGAGGGTATACATCATGAGTAGTATATTGAAATCTTTTACATAATGTTTGTGTCTTTAGTCCAGTGTGATTTAGAAATCCTACTATTAGGGCACTGGGGAAAAGGTCACTATCACCTCACAGCCAGAGGCCAGAGCTAATAAAAGCTCTGACCTCTGGTCAGGTAAACTACTGGAGCTGATAAGCACAAGGGGCCTTCACCTGCAGCATACTATTGTTAGTTTTAGAGGTCATTTGTCCCTTAGTGATGCTAATTTTAGACATGGTACTAATTTTACAAATATATGTGCAACTCTTTTTGACCTCTGAAGTTCCCTGATTAAGCAACTCTGTGGCATTGGATTGGATCAGACTGCTCTTTTAAATAAAAAGAGCAAAATTCACAGGTTTCATGTTCAAGTTTATTTGATTAGTCTTAAATGAGCACTGGGTCCCAGGTCATACTTTTCTCCATGAAAGCACAGAATGATTTACCAAATTTATCTGATCTCTTCCTTGCTAGGTTAAAATGCCCTCTGATATACCCTAACAATAATTGATATTCAGTTCTTCACCTTGTAAAATCAAACAAACCATGCATAAAAACATATATTACAAGATCAAGAATATTTAGCAAAAGGTTGAATGAACAACATTTGTAAAACTAGTAAGAATACCAAATCATATAGTTCAGAATGTTATTTGTTGTGAGTATAGGGCATGCATTTAATAGGTCAGCATATTTCTTAGTTATTAACATTTTATTTATCAAGAAAAGATAGGAAATAATTGTGTACATTCAATCATGATAGAGCTTCATGTGTTTGATTCCTGATGGCCAGATGGGGTGAGTCTGGGAAAGGGTTGGCATTTACGTCTGGTGTGGCCAGCCCACTTCAGCTGAGCATAAAAACAGCTGAGGTTCCTGTTGAGTGCTACCCACACTTCACTGACTCTGCACACACACAGGGAGGACACACACTCATCACACACTTAAAAAACACACAGAGGCTCATTTAGTTAAACCTGTGAAGATGCTTTGTGTCAGCTCTCATCTCAAACAGATGGGGAAGATGCCTTGTAGCTACAGCTCTGTGGTTGATAAGATCCTCATGGTAAGATTCACTCGTCTGTCCCGAACGACTTAGTTAAGATTTAAGTAATTTTTTACATTGCTGTGGATCATTACTTTCCTCCCATGTCACTGTTCTGAAAATTAACCATAGTCTTTACACGCAGAATGCTCCATGTTGTTTCAGAAGAAACTCTGGGTGAGGAGCTTGATTGTATTAGATGTTCAGATTCTACTTTGTTCTGTATATACAATTGTATGTGGGAACTCTGAAGCAGAATATAGAGTCCTCTGTACTTTCATTTTATCGTTTTGTATCGTGAAGAAGTGATTTTGATTTGTACATTTCATTTCTCAGTGCTCTGATTCCTTTTTGTTTTTTTGTTGTTACTTCTTCTGGTTTTTATTCTTGTTTTCAAAAGTGAAACCTCACTTGTCTTTTTGTTTGTAGTTAGCCTGCATAATAAGTCCCTGTGCAGCTCCTGACCTGCTCGTTTTTCCTCTTGTTGCAGGTTGATCAGATCCTGTCAGAGTTCAGGCTGAAGAAGGAGGAGCTAAAAGAAGTCATGAAGAGGATGCAGCGCGAGATTGACAGAGGACTGCGCTTAGAGACGCATGAAGAGGCCAGTGTCAAAATGCTTCCAACTTATGTCTGCTCCACCCCTGAAGGATCAGGTAGTTACTCATTCTTCCATCCTCAGTTTATCAGTTTTGGTAAAGTCACAGATGGCCAGCAAGGTGTAATGTAATGATTATCACCTGTGCAGGTAAAGCCAGTACGTGCACGTTCAGATGTAGTGTGTGTTTTGACAGAGGTGGGGGATTTTCTGGCTCTGGACCTTGGGGGGACAAACTTCCGTGTGATGCTTGTGAAGGTGGGTGAAGATGAGGAGAGGAGCTGGAAGGTGGAGACCAAGAACCAGATGTACTCCATTCCTGAAGATGCCATGACAGGCACTGCTGAAATGGTAAGCTGTTCCTCTTTTATTTACAACGCAATTGGTTTTGCAATATCAGTGCTTTTATTTGTAGTTTTACTTGTATGTGACTGTTCAAAAGTATCTTAGAATGGCAAAGAAAATTCTTTGTGTTTTTTCTGTGTTGTGTTCAACTACGTTGAAGCGTTCTTAGAATGAAATTAGCACTAATTATTGTGCAGTTCCTCCACATCTCATATCATCTCTTTTACTCTCTCTGCAGCTATTTGACTACGTAGCAGAGTGTATGTCAGACTTTTTGGACAAACACCATATCAAGCACAAGAAGCTTCCTCTGGGTTTTACCTTCTCCTTTCCTGTTCGTCATGAGGACATCGACAAGGTAGATAGATAGCCTTTATTATTAGACTCATGGTCATGAAAAAAAAAAAAAACAAGATACAGACACACAACAGACACAAATTAAATAAGAAAGCTAAACCAGTAATCCCATAAGGGTGAACCTTGGGTCAATCAGATGTGAAATGACAGAGTTACAAGAAGAATTCAGGTGACCGATACATACATACATTTATACATCAGATTCCTCAGTAAAGCAGAGAATGTAATAAGTCCTGCTTGACAGAACAATTCACTTCCACTACACCAACTAGGTTTACTGAGTAGAATCCGCAAACAATCATTAAAAGCAACCCACAGCTTATTGAAACTTCCCTTTTTGAATTTGACCCACAAGGGGACAGTGTAAAAAGCAGTACAATATGCTTTAAAGAGGTTTATCTTGACAGTGTCAGAACACCAGGAAGTCAAACTTTACTTTGGACATTCTTAAAAACAATACTACGATTGCTCAAGAAGGCTCTTTTTGATTCACTTTATTTGCCAGGTATATAGAAGTTTTGTTTTGTATTATAGGGTTTATATATTTTAAGGTTTGTATTTTTTTTTCTCCATAGGGTATCCTGCTTAACTGGACCAAAGGCTTTAAGGCTTCTGGAGCAGAAGGGAACAATGTTGTGGGTTTACTCAGGGATGCTATCAAGAGACGAGGGGTGAGTTACTGCATATTAGAATCTCTGCTTTCTTAATAGACAACACAAGACTCATTTGTAACACAGGTTTACAGCTGGATGACTCTAAACGCATTTTGATTTGGTGTTTTCATTTAGGACTTTGAGATGGATGTGGTTGCCATGGTAAATGACACAGTAGCCACCATGATTTCCTGCTATTATGAGGATCGCAGCTGCGAAGTCGGGATGATTGTTGGTAAGTAGTCATTAAGAGCCTCTAGCATGAAGGCGCTACTGAAGTGCACTCATGTCTGTGCAGAGAGACGCAGACTCAGACACACCTAAGGTGCATATTTTTGTTTTTTGTTTACCAGGCACTGGTTGTAATGCGTGTTACATGGAGGAGATGAGGACTGTGGAGCTAGTAGAAGGGGAGGAGGGCCGCATGTGTGTGAACACAGAGTGGGGGGCGTTCGGAAACAACGGTGAGCTGGAGGAGTTCAGACTGGAGTATGACAAAGTGGTGGACGAGACCTCAATTAACCCTGGAAAACAGCTGTAAGTTCATGCAGTCCAATTCAAACATAGGAAAGCTTTTTTTGACCCAACTCTTTTGACTTCATCTACTGTATGCACTCAAGTGTTCTTAGTTTGTCATTAATGGTGCTGAGAGTGAGAGATTCACACTGTAATTTAAAAATGTGCCACACTCCCTCCCTTATTCTCTTATTATTGTTTTTCCGAATTAATCATCCTTCTGTGGCAATACTCTCACCGGAGGTCTTTGTGTAGTTGCCAGGCTACCACTTGTTTTTCCTGAAGATGTTTGTAAATGTCTACAGCCCTCTTACGTCAGTGGTCAGTCAGCGTGTGGGGGTGTCAGATTAATGACCCCTCTCCGCTGCTGGCCATAATGCCTGTCGGCCTAATGGCTGTTTACCTTTTGCACTGGCAGCCCCTTAACACAGACAACTGCTGAGCACAGCCTCATTGAGCCTCTTTAGCATTGACGTTGGCATCCTTGTCAATTCTCCTTCTTTGAAAGAAGAGAAAGTTGTTTGCTCATGTGTTTTGTGAAATATCATACATATCCTTCCTGTTTCTTCCACCATTTAAACATCCTCTCTTGAGATCATTTCCCCCTTCTCATGTACCCTTCCTTTCAATATTTATTTAAAGTTACCCGTCACGTCTTTTGTTCTTGCCTCCTATAGATATGAGAAGCTGATCAGCGGGAAGTATATGGGTGAGCTGGTCAGACTTGTTCTGATAAAGCTGGTGAATGAAGACCTTCTGTTTAACGGTGAAGCCTCAGAGCTGCTGAAGACACGCGGCAGCTTTGAAACGCGCTACGTCTCGCAGATGGAGAGGTGAGAACCATTGAATTCTAACCTGGCTGCAGTTGCCCTCCCACTAAAGAAACAATTATTCTTGCTTAAATACATGTTGCTTATAGACAATCAGAGATGAAAAAAATAACTGATAATGAAATCTTTAGACATTATTCATGTATGTATACAATCATTGCATTTTCACAAGCACAAAGGGGAAAAAGCACATTAATATAACAAAAACAAATATTAATGTAAAGTCTGTTGTGCTATGTGTATGCTGATGACATAAGCTTATATAACTGGGTTGACGGTGAATATTAGGAAGCTATAACCAACAAGTATTTAAGTATTTTGAACATAATGGGTCTAGAAACTACAGCTCTTTTTAAATTTTGCCTTTTGCCATTTTGTCTTTAGTGACACTGGGGACAGAAAACAAATCTACAACATCCTGTCCTCGCTGGGTGTTCTGCCGTCAGAGCTAGACTGTGACATTGTGCGTCTGGTCTGTGAGAGTGTTTCCACTCGCTCTGCTCATATGTGCGCCGCAGGGCTTGCTGGTGTGATCAACCTGATGCGGGAGCGACGCAGTCAGGAAGCCCTGAAGATCACAGTGGGGGTTGATGGATCTGTCTACAAGCTGCACCCATGGTGAGTAATGTTCCATGTTTTAGAATATCTTAGTTTTCTTAGCAAGTAGGCTACTTAGCAAAGGAAGTACATGATCAGGTGGTAAAATTTTCCCAAAATGCCGTGCTTTAAAATGTTCTTAACTGTGGGACAGATGGAGATTTGACTGATTCTGTACATTAAACATGTTGTTTCTCTATCTCAGTTTCCGTGACAGGTTCCACAAAATAGTCAGGGACCTCACGCCTCACTGTGAAATCACCTTCATCCAGTCGGAGGAGGGGAGCGGTCGTGGAGCCGCCCTTATCTCAGCGGTGGCCTGTAAGATGGCAGCATGCATGCAGACACAGTAGAGGGAGCTGTGTGCACTTAGCTGTCTCCCAGCAGAGGAGCGGTAAAGCAAGCCTGAACTCTAATCTGAGAACATTGACACAGTTGGCAGCTTTTGGCCTTTTTTAGGCTCTGAAGGATGTGTGTCAGCAAACTGGATGGCTAGAAGATGTACATACAAGGAATTAACTTGTAATACACTGTATTTGGTAAACTGTAACAAGAAAATTGTGAAATTTACAGAATCATTTCTGGCTGCAATTAGCAAGCAAGTTGCTGTAGTTCATTCTATAGTATGCTTACTGTAAATGTAATCACAGTACGTACAATACTGTAATTGTTACTACAATAATAATCTCAGTACTGCACCTCAATCACAGTAGTAGGGTGCTGTAACACTGTAACAGGTGTTAATGCATTCATTTTAGTACTGTAAATATGTAACAGTAAAATAATCGCATACCGTAAAATGAAGACAATGTTTTCCACACACAAAAAATATATATTTATTGCATAACTTAATTCAACATTCATTCATCATTTGAATTTACATTTATTTTGTATTTTGTATTTTGTAAACAGGTTTCATTTTATAAAAATACAAATTTACTTTCCTCAAGATACAACTCTTTCCTCTTTGTTCAAGTTACCCTGATTGTAAACTTCATGCCCTGGGATTATTTTGTTTATCTTGAATGCATATTTCAAGAGTTTAAATGCATTGTTTTATTATTTGAGGTGATATAGTTAATATGACTGTACTTGTAGAGACACATAAAAAAGAAAAATGGTAATAATAAAGGAGTTGTTAATCATAAAGATGTGGGCAAGTCCTCTATTGCTTTACATCTGCTTTCTGAGACTTGCATGTTAAGACAGTCACGTGTGTTCCAGTAATGTTGATTAAATGTGAAAAAACACATAAACACCACGTTGTATAAAACTGTGACACAAGATATTTTCAAGTAATCTTTTACAAAGAAAACTGTACATCCAAGAACTGGAAGTAATTCAAATTTTCAGTTAAAATTGGAAATATATAAAAATATGGAAATGGAACACAAACCAAAAACAGTAGAATTTTAAACAATAACATGTCTAAGACTTAATTTATTGTTTCTGAACTGGATACTTCTGTCAGGGCTAGGTTCTTCTTCTCTGCAGTGGAAAGATAAAAAGGAATTATTTACAGATGTAGACATGGTGGCCCTATGATTATTTTGTTGACAACACTAAATAAAGTATAGTAGCATCCCATTAAAATGACAGGAAAATTCACCCGCCAATGATTTTTGACCATGATACTTTGCAAATTTACATGCTCTAGACATGTTCTACACTAATATCTGTTCATTATACAGTAATAATGCTTTATAACCTACATCAATTTGTTACAGTGTAGCAACAGACCAGCCTGAATATTTTCAATGTATCTGCACTTGTGTGCCACTGACTGTTGATAGTGTTTGGGTATAAACTGCCTCATTTAAAAAATGTCTGATTTATTATTAATGATATATTGTAATAGCTGTGCAAACGTCTTCATAACACAAGGATTTTTTTGAAAAGGCTGTTTTAAACTACGACTAAATCAAATTCATTGCTTTGTTACGTAGTATTTTCAGGTTTGTGAGCAATTCAATATTTCTTGGTATTGTATATTTAAAAGTTGTGTTTACAACTCTATGTGTTTTAGCCAGTAGGTTGACATTTTTCATATAGGATGAAATGTGCTTTGGATGTGAATAAGCTTAACTGTAAATTGCATTGCTTAATTAAATTAAACTAATACACTTTACATTTATATTATTGTTTCTTTTTTCAACTGAGTGCACAGCTGAAATAGATTAGCAAATGTGTTTTAGGTCATGTGAACCTGTAAACAAATCTTGAATTTGTGGTTCTTTGTCACATCTATAATAGAACAGGAAACTGCATTTTAAAATAAATCTATAGACTTTTCAAGAGAAGTGTTGTTTTAATTATAACACAGTCTTTTCATTTTCATATTAAACATACTTTAAAATCAAAGTTATGACATAAGAATAGAATTTAGAAAAACATAAATAGAACTATCTTTGATTGAGTGACTGTCAAACGTCAGAAGTCACATTCCGCTGTCTCCTCTCTCCCTCTCTGCTCTTCGTATCGCTATTTTCTAGCCCAGAGGAATCCTGTCTATTCACTTCTTATCAGGTACCTTCAGTGACATGCAGAGAGCAGCCATGTCCATGTAAGGGGCTGTGCTGCCCACCACAGGCTATTATAGGGAGGAAGATGATAAGCTGGGCCATATATAAAAACCCACCCCAGCATCACACCTCGACTGGGAGTCCACGTACCATCATTCAGACATGGTAAGTCAGTCAGCGGTTTTGGACTTTCCATACTTTAAGTCAGTGATGAAGAAAACCCAATTAAGGATTACTATTATTCTATCATATTGAGGTTGCTGTGTAATTGAGAGTATGTTTTTGTTATTGTCTATTGCAATTGTTTTGTATTCTTCTGCAGTCCAAAAATATCAGTGTGTAAACCCAATGAGTTTGTGTCCATCTTCTCAGGCAAGTAAGAAGGCTTCCAATAAGAGACAGAGGGGAGCCCAGAAGTCTTGCTCCAATGTCTTCTCCATGTTTGAGCAGTCCCAGATTCAGGAGTTCAAGGAGGTAAAGTACTGCATCTAGCCCTGCTTCCAAACAGCTCCCTCTAAAACATCTCTTGGAGGATATTTTGACAGTAACCTGAAGTATTCTGATTTTTAAATCCTTGCAAGGGAAAGGAATTGGAAATATAAGTACTTTAATTTTAATTATCTACCAGAATGATTTTTCCCCTATGCAAGAGGGAATTCTAAGTTAATAATTTGATTCTTTAAAGCAGTTGTTCCTTTTTGCACACTACATTTTTTTACATTTCAACCAAAAACAATGAAAATGAAATTAATGTTTCAAAATTTAAAGTTAATGTATGATATAATTACCCGGGCTATTTGTTTTTAAGAAAACAGCTCCTTGCACAAGAAGCCTTACAAAAGATCCCTACAACAATTCCTTATTTTATATTTTAACAATTGTGAGGTGCAAATATTGGAAAGAGGAGTTTTTACACTTACTATTCACTAATAATGCTTTTTTATGACTACCTCTTTTGACTCTTTTCATTGAGAAGAAAGAAAAGTTAATGAAATAAATGATTACTGTAAACTGTGCAGGGTGAAATATCTCCTTTTTAATAGTTCTATCATTTTTGATCAGCACTTGTGAAAACTTAATTCTGTATCATTGTTTTTTGGACTTTGTCCCACAGGCTTTTGGCTGCATTGACCAAGACCGAGATGGTGTCATCAAAAAGCAGGACCTGAGGGAGACCTATGGACAGCTGGGTATTTGCTTTACCTTTAACTCTTTATCTTTAACGTACGACTACAAATAAAAAGGCTCCACCGATGTAAAATGCTTATGTTATTGCATTTGATATATGGTTTGTGTGTGTGTGTGTGTGTGTGTGTGTGTGTGTTTGATTCCTGATTGTGTACCAGGAAAACTTAATGTCAATGATGAGGAGCTGGATGCGATGTTGAATGAGGGGAAGGGTCCCATCAACTTCACCGTGTTTCTGAGTCTTTTTGGGGAGAAACTCAATGGTGAGAGCTTTTCACAGATTTTCAAACACAACTTTTTTTTAACGAACTTTTAGAAGATGCTCAACGATGGTTTGTTTTCCTCCAGGAACCGATCCTGAAGACACCATACTTGCTGCCTTCAAACTTTTTGACCCAAATGGGACCGGCTTTGTTAATAAGGATGAGTAAGATCATTTTTATTAATTCTTTTTCATATTTTTCATAGCTGTAAAAAACGGTATCTTATTCATCCTCTCCTTTTACATTATATATCTGTTTTATCCAGGTTTAAACGGTTACTGATGAACCAGGCTGATAAATTCACAGCAGAGGAGGTTTGTTTTTTCTATCTTAAAACAGACTCTCAAACCATTCTTTAAGACAATTTTCATTTTCATCAGGCAAATTGTCATCTCATAAACCTCTAGGTGGATCAGGCCTTCGCTCTCGCTCCAATTGATCCAACTGGCAACATCGACTACAAGTCACTCTGCTACACCATCACGCATGGAGATGAGAAGGAAGAGTCCTAACAAGGACTGAGGTCAGCTCATACAGGCTATCTACACATGCAGATTACTGTTTTTACACTTGCTGGTTATTACTTAGAAACAATCATTATTGATGGAATAGTGTTGAAATATCTGATTCATTCAACCTCAACAAATCAATGGTTATAAATGCTGTAGTTCTGTTGGTATAAACATTGCCTAATTTGTTTGTATGCTGTGTTGAGAATAAAGTGTTCCTCAAAAGCTTCTTTGTTGATTACAAATGCACATTTTGTGAAGCAACGCTGAAAATGGAATAAGACTGCAACGCCAATGGAAAAATTCCCAACATCAAACAGAGAAAAGTCCTATCTGTGGTGTGAAGAAAAGTAGAAGTTTAACTCAACAGATCAAAATATATGTAACTTTAATAAGAATCCTATTAGTACACCTATCCTAGTACACAACGAATAACAGATAAATTATTAAAAAAAGGAAATGAAAATGGCATAAAGACCGGAGAGAGTTACATAATGGGTTTAACTCAAATTTTGTTGATTTTAAAATGTTCACGTCAGTTTACTCATTATTGTTAGTAATAATGACTTCCTTTCAGAGGCCAGTGGATGAGCCGACTAAGACAAAGGCTGTTTTTCCTGGTTGGTAAACAGTTAAAAGGCATATTTACTATAACTCTGAATATTGTATAGTGAAGTAAAGATGTCAGTGGTTCCATCTATGGTTCCATCACATTCACAATGGCTTCATTGATGTTCCATTCTTTGGGAAAACTGTTGCTATGGATACAACAACAAACACTACCATAAAATCCCCCCAACTCGACACAATTCACTGCTCACACAGCAGTCAACATCTAGGGAGGACTAGGGAAATACTGCACGGCAAGCTCCACTATCAGCACATTTGCAATAGCAGAGTTCATCCAAATGATCGTGACTTTAATTTGGATTTTCTGAAATTGGCAGCTATGCCTATTGCTTCTGGAGCTGCAGGCAGGGTTGGTGTAGTAACACAAGTAGAAACGAGCACTACACGGACATCAGATGGCCTTAGGAGGAAGACCGAGCCTGCCAACAGGAATTGTGACTCCTATCTGCAACGGTGGGTAGATTTAAGCAGCACAATTCAATTGTTTTCACTCAAAAACCAGGACTGAAATCATAGGGATTGCCACTTTAAATAATGTTTATGAATAAGTAATGGAAACTAACAACATAAATTTAAAATCATAGTCTAAAATGAACACAAGTCATATAACGTGATGAATCTAGGACTGCTCTGACCGCAGAAACCATCGTATTCCGTAAGGCATAACCATAGGAGATTTGCCATGGAGCGTCTTTATTGGCTGTTATTACTAAGAGATAAAAACAGCTTAGTTTTAAAACTGTCTGTCTGAATCAACAGCAACCTGTTTGTCATTTCAACTGTGCAGGAGACACAGATGCCAGATGTGAGGCACTATTTAGGCTCATTAAATAATTCACTATGCAATTTGTTTCTCTCGGCTGGTTCACTAAAAGGAAGACACAGGAAGCCCCAGTTTAAAGACACAAAGGCTGTTCTCCACAACACATTGTTGTAAATAAATTACACTCAGCTGAGTTTCTTGGCAATCACGTGTAAACCTATTTTCGTCGTTGATGTTTTCAGATATCAGGAACTCAAACAGAGAAAGAACAACAAAAGTAACTTGTTGCAGGTGAGTACTGACATCAAGTAGAGGCTTGCAACTGATTGATTCAGAGGCTGTCACTGTGACTGTTGTTCATGTGATTAAGTGAGGTTTGTTTTTACACAGGGCACCCAAGACAACACAGATCCCAGTGATAATGAGAATGATGGTGAGGAAGCTGATCATTTGAAACAAAAGAAATATGTGGATCACGTCAAAATTCAGTTACACAGTAATTTTTTTTTTTTTAAAACCTTTAATTTGCTTAAAGGAGCCAAAGTGGAAACCCCAGAGGGAAATGGCAGCAGTGGGAGTCCCTCTTCAGTACAGCTACCAAGTGGAGAGAGAGACAGAAAGTCTAAGCTGTGTGTAATTCTCTAAGGCAGTCACATGTCAAGTGGAAATTTAATGAACCATCTTTCACACTCAACATCAAGTATCAAGTATTATTTAAGTGCCAAACCATTGTGTCTCTTGCGCTAATGCTTTCCCTTTACAGTAATGTAAAAAAACGGTGAGGGGGTCCAAAGTTACCAAAAACACTGTGCAAGTGTATTATGTCTTTCAGTATTGAATGCAATAACAGATGATTGTTCATCTTTTACGTGAAAACTACAGTATGTTGTAAATGTGCTTATCAGTGTTCATTATTTTGCAGTAGGCCTACGTACATCACTGTGAGATCTACATAAAACTACTATTTAAATGTTTAATTAACAATGATCACAGTTTTATCTCTTCAAATGGCTTATATTTATTAAATAATGTCACGTTATGTTATAAAACAGTAGATCTACATAATACCTCCAGTTTTTTTTTGCCATTGCATAATCAACAATAGGTATTAAAATTGTAAACTAGGACTTATCTTGAAGAACAATGAACAGCACATGAATGAGTCGACATGTCTGTGAGACATTCACCAATCCAGTTTTTCTAAGTGGCACGTCTACAATCAGACATTTAATTTTAAGCTATTTTCTCAGCATTAACAATCAATTACAACAGCAGCTACAGTATCTTCAGCAGCAGTAAAAACAGAGAGCTTTTCCTTCTCACAATCACAGTCTGTTCCTCATAAGGTTCAATATTGCACTTTTCTGTGAATCACTGAGACTCTCTTCCTTTTAGCTTTAACTGAGGTTTCAGTGTGTCAATTAGGAAGTATTCCCTGTCAGGTCCAGCTAATGGGAACATACTCGAGGAGAGAGGCCTGTTTACAGTGTATATTCTCCAGAACCATGGCACCATTTTTGTACAGCATACTGGTTGAGGATCTCAGTCACTGTTGCTGCTGTCTTCTCCCACCACCATGCTGCTGTACTGCTTCTGCTGCTCCTCTTTAAATGACTCCTTCACCTTTGCCCTCTTCAGGCCTCCATCCCTGCAGAGGCAGTCAGGTGGAGACAGAACAAAGTGAGAGTGGTGCTAATCATTTGACAACATCTGTTCAATGTCAATGAATATCACTGTCAAGCTAAAAAGGACTATTCTCTGTTGTTTTCATGTTTAACATTAAAAAATATATTTTTCATTAAAACCTTTTCAAAAAGCCACAGTTACTGTGATATTATGGTACAATTATGAATGTGTGTTTATTAAAACCATAGACTGCATAAAATATGGATGTAGAGACGTCACACACACACACACACACACACACACACACACACACACACACACACACACACACACACACACACACACACACACACACACACACACACACACACACACACACACACACACACACACACACACACACACACACACACACACACACACACACACACACACACACACACACACACACACACACTAAACATGTTTATTTCTTCTGTAACGTTGGGGAATTTAGCATAAGGGTTTAACATAATGGATTGACACCTTTTGGGGCCAGCCTCAAATTGGCACTTCCTTATTGGCTTCATTTTTCAGCACCGGAAGGTTTTTTCTTGGGTAAAACACTATTATTCAGATTCACAGATTGTCAAAGATTGAGCCCTGACCAAACTTCATATACTCTTCATATAAAAGTCCTAACAAAGTCCTAAGTCAAAATTAAAAGAAAAATACTCCAGAACAAGGAAATAACAATCAAGTGAAGAAAAGAAAGAGGTTGAATCTTACCACTGTAAATCCACCAGCCCTCCCTGGTGAGCGATGGCAGATTTAACTCTGTTGGCAAACTGGACAGCATCTTCCCCCTCCTGTCATTTTTGAATGAACAATCTCAACTCAACAACTCTTTCTACTTTAATATATATATATATATATATATATATATATATATATATATATATATATATATATATATATATATATATATATATATATATATATATATATGTGTGTGTGTGTGTGTGTGTGTGTGTGTGTGTGTGTGTGTGTGTGTATATATAATGTGGAGGGGTAGGGGTGTCACCTGTGGGCTGGACATGGTTCTTTAAGCCGCCTACACATAATCCGTTCTGTGCTGGACATTCCCATGTTTTGCTATTGGGAGAGCAGTGCCGCCCAATGAGGCACAGCGCTAACCCTGGTGTCACACACCGCTTGGAATTGCCGCAGAGTGCTAAGCTCTGAGTTTAAATTATTTACACCTGCACCTCGTTGCCGCTGACCTTTCAAGGCGCAATCAATTCCAGAAGCAATGATGACGTATACCTGCGCTTTGGCTCTCTGCTCTCAACATCAACCTCGTGGTTTGCTGCGGATAATGAATAGACGGCTTAATACATGTCTCTGCTCACGTGCTTCGGCAAAGCATACACACCTGTTGGTGCATTACCGGCAGGTACCACACGTTACAGACGAGAGCCCAGCTGGTCATCATCCTTAGCAAGTAACTGACCATGCTATACTTGGAACTGTTCCAGAAAGCATCTCCAAACTTGGGGTCATACTGAGAAAAGTAAAAAAAAAAAATAATACATAGACGTGCAGTAAGGAACTTAAAATATATGTGAGCCAGTAGGCCAGAAAACACCTAAATAAGGGATGAAGACTGACAGGACTGAAGTACCTTAATGGCTACTGGATATATTGTTGCTCCAATTTCAAAACTTCCCTTTTTAAACATCATGACAGATGTGTTGTTGACACAGGTTCCTGTGGAAAGGAGATTAAAGGGGACAGAGTTGTGTGAGCTCTGTCCAAACCCACATGAAATAGCTGCTCATTTGTCACAGCTGAGTGGCCAGACTGCCATCAGGCACTGGGCTAAAATAACAACACTTACTGAGTCTTATCTTTGATGTTACAAACACAAACATACACCTGCTGTGGATAATGTAACCATATCTTTACATGGTCACACTTACCCTCGGGAAATATCAATATGGGAAGCTTTGTCTTGTCATTCACATGATCCTGCAATCTGGAAGCAACACAAAGAGGTAATGGAAACATTTACATTGCACATTTGAAGAGTGGTTTTTTTCGCATACTGGAATCCAAACTCTATGAGTACTGTATTAGTATACACTTTCCAAAATCTGTTCTGTTTGGATAACCAGGATTTTACTACCAGGAAAATGCCAACCTCTCTGAAACCCGGAGCAGCCTTTAAAAGAAAATACAGGCAAGAACAACAAGCAATGACAAGCCTGCACAGAGAGTTAAGGGGTGGAAAACTGACCTTTTGGTCACTAGGTGGCGATCTTTCATCTCTGCTCTCTCAAACCAGACATGAGGACATGACCTCACCATGGCTCTCTGGAGAACTCCCATCAAACCTCCATGTACCTGACCCACCTGATAAACACATTTTGAGGGGCAGCATGTCATGATTTACCATGGTAAATTAGCTATTAGTATAAAACAAATGTAAAAATAAAAGAAGTTTTTGTACCATAGCATAACACCCATCGTTGCAGAGAATCACAACGTCAATAGGAGAGGTGTGATTGGCCACACAGATTCCTCCTTTTTTGGGTTTGTTTTCCCTGTTGCGAGGTAAATGGAGTCATTATCAGATGATATGCCCAATCTGATTGTTAGAAAAGTACATGGTGAGGAGGCTCATTTACCTGTTGTGATAGTGGATGGTGGCAGAGAGTCCTCGAGCACAGATCCTGTAGCACATCACATGGACCAATTCACTGAGCCAGAACTTCATCCTGAAAACACACATACGCAAAGAAGTACACATGAGGAGGTAACCATCTCAATAGGAAACAAAGTTAGATGAAATATGACTATCATTTGGATCGTTATAGTTTGTGGTCACCTCCAATTTGGAAGTAATCCAACTGCAGATGTTCCAATGACCAACCAGGTGAGGCCAATGCAGGCCAAAGTTATCCTGGAGAAAGTGGAACTCCTTAATTATTCAGCATAAAACATAAAAAGTCATGCAAATTTAAAAATACTGAATAGTTAGACACAAATTAAGTAGGTGTATGAAGTTTTAGTTTTTTTTATTTGTAACTTAAACGAAAAATAATAAATGCAAATTGAAACTATCTTTCACAAAATACACAAGTAAGGTCTGATAGCAGGTTGTTACAAAAATAGCGGGTTTTAAAGGGCCAACAATGCTATTTATGAAGTTGAATCCAATAGCCAAGCAACCACAATTTTTGGTGCGGGTCAAGCTTTAAAGGCACAGTAGGGTTTTCCTAATACAACAATGTTTAGACTAAAACAAACATAATCCCTCTCAATCATCACTTATAAAACCCTGCCCTCAACCTGTGTTGTCTTATTTTGCTGTGTTTGGAACACGTCTGGCCATCAACCTCTATAAAAATGTAGTGGCCGGTTGCCAGATAGTAAACACACATCCATGTGGAAGCTACAAAAATGGCAGACACAGCACCGAAAAAATGCAAATATAGCAAGAAAAACGCCAAAACAAGAGACAATCAGATTTTGATTTTGTTTTTCTATGACTTGCATTTTTCAAGCGGCTTCAATGTCAGCATCACTTTAACCGGAACAAACGGTTCCACCCACTAAGGTTTGACTCAACCTTTGAATTATTTCTGTCTGGATGGCAACACTGTATTTGTATCACTACAGCTTAATTTTGCAGTTTCAGTATTGGTATACCTGAGCGGGGCAAGGATGCAGTATCTCACAAAAATGCCGAGGCCATAGACCAGCGTCAGCTTCAGACTGATGTACTCAAAATCTTTGTGGGAGCGAGTCAGTAAGTTCCAGGACACCAGCTCCTCTGAAGTGAACCGCTGGGTCACCTAAGTTTAGAATTGAATGTAAAATCAGCCTTGCAAAACAAGGCCACTTATTACCGTTAACATGATAAATTGTTGTCTTGCTAATAAAGTAAAAATGTACCTCATCCTCTACAATGCTCTCAATTCCTCTCCGGGTGAAGTAGAAACAGTCACTAAGAGTAAAATCCCCGCCCACTGGTGGTTTGGGTCGACTGCGTCTAAGTTCCTCTAACTCTTTCTCCATAGAGCCATCTTCCCTCTGGATGAGACCTGACACATACACACACGGATTATTATTTTCTTAGTAGAAATCTGGAAAATGAGTCAGCCTTGCGATATCTTTTCAGATTGTGTTGATAGAGTCAGAAGAGGAAATGGTTTCAGCCAACTAAGGAAAATTATAAAAGTTCATTCAGCAATGTGTTTCTTGGAAGGACATTGCATACTGTACTTAACAAGAATTACATAAAAATTCATCATTCAATCATTCATCATTCAATCATTTCTAAACCATGCAGAAAAAGAAAAAAAATCAACAGCAACTTTGCTTCACATAAAGATGTACAACATTTGTCAATGGCCTAATGAAGCGGAGTCATCTGCAAATTTCAATATGAAGCCCTGAAGAGGCATTACGTTTCTCACAGCAGCGACGTACCAAGAAAAGTCACCTTAACCACCAACACGTGTCAACAAGCAACCTAAAACATACATTTTGACCGGATATACACAATAGTAACAATTACTGAGTTCTCCAGAGAGTTGTCTTAAGTATTGAAGGTTGTATTGCCTGGTATGTAACACCCATCTACCTAACAACTGTCAGAACAGTTAAGGGTTGGCCTCAGCTCAAACTCCACATCATCAGATAACTCAGCAGGCAAAGTCCAAAACCTAGAGTAACAAACTCTTTCTTCAATATTCAATGCACGCTTTCAGAAGAATGTATGCTTTATCTTTGTTTAGGATGCACTTTTACTTCATCATCCATATTTTAAAAGTGTACCACTGACATACTCAGGACTTTGCAGAAGCCTCATTTAGCTGACATTACCATTACACGATATACATATTTTTATTAAGTATTGGGTATTTCTAGGTTTATTTCAGAGATGAAAGGAATAATGAAATACTCTAAGTATTTTAGTAAGTTCTGTGTACTTATGGGGTATTTTGGGTGTAAAGGATACATTTACTTATTAAATAATAGTCATCAGGAAATGAATAACCGTATTTCTTTTACTTTTTTTACAAAAAAGGTTGAATAATACACTTCTATAGACATGAGAGATTTCTAAAAACTTGTTTTTTAAAAAGAATGCACATCCCATGTCAGTCAGACATGAGATATATCATAATTTAGCAGGCTCTGTTGATTTTACAGGGTACTACATGGTAAGAAGAACTTGACAGTGCATACTCTGTTGTTACTGTGTACAGTATTGTGTTTTTACTGTATTGTGTTTTTGTCCTTCAATGACAATACAAACTTTTCATAGCTGTGCACTTGTGGAAGGTATGTTTGTTTTCTATTTCAGCCTAAACGATATGAGCTGCTACAGTAATGGATGAACATACCTGCTACTGTACGAGCTATTTTTATTTTTTTAATATAGACATCACAAAGTTCTTGGCTCATTAATATTCCAAATGATGCAAAAACAATAAGGGGAACATGTGTTGTTATTGTAATTTTTCCATTAGTATATCATGTTTTGGTAGCACATCAGAACTGTGAAATAAGTCATACCATGATAACTTAAGATGTACCCTTTAGGTACCCAGTACCGTCAGTCAGAGTGAAAAAGGAACTTTTTTGTCCACAAGCCAAACGGCTAGTGAATGTTTAAATTTTACCAGCCACTCAATACTTTATCAATACTTTCTTGGTTGGTGAGTGAAGGAAATCTTTCAACCATTTGCATATTTTACCACCATTTGGCTGGTGGCTGGTCCTAATTTTGAGCCCTGCCTATAAGTAATCTCTCCTTTCAAATATACAGCTGTACACATGTAAATGAAAACTTTTCCAAAATAAATAGCAATATTAAATAGAAAGCTGGCCTGTCTCTGAGAAAGCTGATTAAAAGAGGGAAAGAGAGAGAGAGCGACACACGCAGACAAAGCAAGAGAGACAGGAGAGATGGACTGAAGTGTATGACACAAAAACTTTCTTTGACCATTATGCTGATTGTCACTGCACAGCACACTCTGGTTTATTAGTGAAGTGTCTGGAACTACACTGCAGACTGCATATATATATAAAACTGTGTATTATAAAATGTAACCAAGAATGCAGTTTAAACCTTCCTTTAAATGGTCACATGGCTATCATCTTGTAAGAAATGTATCTCTATGCAGGAACAAAAAACATTCTAAACTTCATAGGTAAATGAATTAAGGTTACTCTTTCAAAACTGGGCAATATCATTGCAACATTCTTGCCCAGACTTGTAAAGTGTCTTGTGAAATCTGGTATTACAGCGCACATTTGTCATTAAACCTCCATCTTTCACAATAAAGGATAGTATCAACTTTTATAGAAGAATGTCATACAAAATGTACTTATCAATGAACATTTCCATACACAGTTTTCTACTCACCATTAGATGCAGAGGCTTCCAGATGTTCATCTGCATATCCCTTCTGTATCTTCAGAGTGGCCCACTGTGAAGGACAGAGAAGACATTCATGGCAATGTCTTTTATGTGGAGCACTGTATGAGGAGTGTCTGTATTTCTTAAAAGCATGTATCTGTGACAAACAAAACAAAACCACAGTACCTCTAAGGTTTTTACCAGGATGGTCATGTAGGTCTCAGAAATGCCCAGTGAGAAGCCAAACATGGCTGGGATCATGATGAGGCTGATCACAAGGTACAGCCAAATCTTTAGTGCCCAAAAGGCAAATGCCCCCAAATCCTCCATCTCTACCTTCCCTAACGTGTACAGCAGCCCTTTGGCTGGGGTGTAGAGCAGTCCTGCATGTGGGGAAAACGTGTTTTTTGTTGTCATATAAGTTCACCATTGTCACCTACCGGTAAGTACAGACAGAAGATCCCT
Organism: Etheostoma cragini; assembly: GCF_013103735.1. Lineage (NCBI taxonomy): Eukaryota > Metazoa > Chordata > Actinopteri > Perciformes > Percidae > Etheostoma > Etheostoma cragini. The sequence goes on from NC_048411.1 coordinate 20,886,623, forward strand.
CCTGTCAACAAAAACAACAACCACCACCACAATGACAAGGGGAGCAAACAAGTGTAAATACAACGTTGACAGTGGAGCTACTCAGGAGTAAAGCCACAAGAGGTAACATGGGCTTCACTTTACCGAAACACACAGCACACGACCCTCTATACTTAGACTAGAAGACTGTAAAGTACTGCAGTATATCTGTTCGTTTTCTACAATAACCAACATTGTTTTTCAAGTTGCAGTAGCTTATCTCACCTGTCCTTACCACAGTCCTTCCTGAAGAATAACCGAATAAATCAAAACTCTGAGTGCCAAGAGCAAACACGCCTATTAACTACTAGAACAAAGTTCACGGAGCAGCCATAAGGAGCCGTCGTACAGCGCCCCGTGTGGACAGAAAGGGAAGCGCATTACACGTGGCTCGGTATTCATGTTTGGTAGGGAAATAGCCTACCTGTTATTGATTGTTTAAAGTGTATTTTGTTTCTGGTGCTGTATGTGTTTTATCTCAATTCGTCTTTTGCTGTACTCACGTCTCTCGTGCAATCTTAATCTTAATGAGATTACCTTTTATTAAGTTAAGATTTATAGAATACTAGGAAGTAAAAACAAAATATGAACAAGCTGGTTTATTCTTGACCTTGGAAACCTTGCAAAATTAGTTGTACAAGGTCCAAATATTTGTCTTTTCTGGAGTTTTCAGTGGAAGCCATTTGCTCTGAGTTAACTCTGTCCACTGATGAAGACCACAAAGCTCTGTAAATAGCTCAGGAACATGTAGACATTTTGGTAAGAGGTTTTAGAGTTTAAAACTATTACTTCACTATTTCTGTAGACAATTAGTATATATCTATATATATACATATATATCATTGGTCAAGTTTATGTAGGGGGTTACACTCATGCATCAACTTTATTTCATTGGCTTGTTTAGGATGACAATTAGGATAGGATGATTACTGACCTGAACTGATGCATTTTGGAAACAATATATCTAGTAAATTGAAATGCTACCAATCTCTCTGACATCTTACTCACCATAACACTAGGAATTCTTGATGAGGAACGTTGCCAAAGTCTCTTGGTGTAAAAGCCTCTCTCTCCCACCTAAGACTAACAAAAGATCTTGAACATTTTTCCAGGTTGGACATTTCACAGTCTGTTGCACATTACAGGGGATTTGGGGGGTGGGTGGGGGGGTCAGTAAGGGTAATGTCTGTGGGAATGATAAGAAGGTGAATACTTGGATGCTTGGCAAAGATGCATTTTCAAAAGAAAACTGCCTCCAAAGGTAACATGCTTTGTGAGTTTGTGAGCAATTAGGTGTTATATCGTCATCCATTGCTGATCAATCAGGCAAAATGCCCAGAGCCAACTTTACTCCAGGTAGACATTCCAGATGTATAGTAAAGCACTAACAACACACTATTTGTCCTTCACTGTTATAGTGTTTTGTCCAGTATGGCAATGCGTGTTAGTTCTAAAATACCAGTTTTTTGTATATTAACACCTCAACACACACACACATACAAGAACTCACACAACAGCGTACAACACTGCTTCTATCCCATGCTTTTAATGAGCCCAGTTGGGGGAAAACCCCAAGTTTGGCCTATTAGTGTTCTTATTGTTGCTTTATGGTTGACTGAAGCCTACTCAAAGATCAATTGTCATAATGTGTGGAACTGTGTGCAATCATTGGTTTACCAATACCAAGTTATTTTTAGCAGGGGTCCTTCATGTTCCAAAATGATCTTCCCTGTCTCTCCAAAACAGATTAGACTATTAAAGAACTGAACCCCAGCAGTATTTAACCTATGAGGGTTTGCAGCTTTCAGAGGATGGGTTTTGCGAAAGTCTTTTACCCTGAGCTGTATGCCATGGTTTATAGGGGCTTTAAATCTTCTCTGAAAAATATAAATAATGTCTCACAGGGGGGTATTCCACAGTGTACCACTAATTGCAAACCTGCTTGTCTACTTTAATAGTGGGACTCAATGGAGGCTGTATAGCCAATAAAAGGTATTTAAGTGTGAAGGGATTCCTAGTGTCCAGTTTCTCTGATTCAAAACTGCACACTGGATTCTAATTCCTGGGTCATGCAAACGGATGTGAACGCTGTTATCAAAAAGGCATGTCTGTCTAGAAATCATTGTTGGAAAGCCTTAGCAACAATATGGAATGAACAAATATTTGTCTCTTTACCTCATGTTAAACTAAATAATGCATGTGTTTGCACAGAATTGGTCTATTGTTTGACTTAATACAATTTCTTCTTTCATGAACTAAGAGATTAAACCCTTTTCCCTGAACCCCTGACTTTTGCCCCATCCCCCTCCCCCACCTCTCCTGACCCCCTTGGCCCTCTTGCCCTACCCCTTAAAAATATCCTGTGCAAAGGGCAGAACTGCAAGAATTATTACTTGTGAATTTGAAAGGGATGTGAAGAAAGGTGCATGATACATACCTGACAAAGCACACACAACTCTTTCATCATGGTGCAGTTACAGAATAACATTATACAACTTAATTTGCTATGCATTTACTGAGAAGGTACATGAAGATTCCACACATGCTTGCACGCTTACACAACACACACACATGCGTGCACCTATCATGCAGAAAATCTTATAACAATAAAAGAAAAATAAGAAATAAAAGTAATAAAAATAAGTTCCATTGTGCACATTGTGCACATTGTGTACATTGTGCCAAATGCTGTTTAGATCTTATAAATATATTATTGCATGCAATTTAGCATTGTTGAACATATAATTTACAGTATGGAAATTAATAATCCAGCTTTGGTCCTATGGAGTGCTGGGTCATAAGGTCATAATAATTACACTTTTTTTTTTAAAGTTAAAATGTTAAATGTTAAATCTAAATCTAAATGCTAAATGTAAATGTTAAATCTAAATGTAAATGTTAAATCTAAATCTAAATTTGAATGTTTAATCTAAATGTTGAATTTAATTGTTTCGGGTGAAACTACATGTTTAACTAATATAGAAATTCAAAACGCCACAGTACCAAAATAAAAGCTTGAGGACGTCAGTGTGTGTTTATAGTGTCAAATGACGATTTAAAAACCATCTCATCCGGGGAAATGAACATGGATTATTGTGATGATAACTACCTAAAATATAAACACGTTGGGAGAAACTTTATTTGAAGAGTACTTTGAGTTTTATTGTCAATTTTATGAAGAGTGCAGGACTTATGACCTGTAGCCACTATAGCCAGCCACGAGGGGGGGGGGGGCACTT
>NC_048411.1:20889979-20940240 GCF_013103735.1 Etheostoma cragini
TTTAGATTTAGATTTAGATTTAACGTTTAGATTTAACATTCAGATTTAGATTTAATATTTAGATTTGGATTTAACATTTAGATTTAATATTTAGATTTAGGTATAATATTTAGATTAAGATTTAGATTTAGATTAAGATTTAGATTTAGATTTAGATTTAGCATTTAGATTTAACATTTAGGTGTAACATTTAATATTTGGATTCAACTATATCTCTAAGTTGATAAATATTGTTGCAAATGTGCAAAAAAAGTGACCCTAAAAAATTCATAGCAGTTTTTTAAACATTGTTTGAAGCTAAATGTGACAAAATGTTGCTGTTATTTTCAGAGTGAGCGATTTACAAACTGCACCCCGATGCGCCGCTGGTGCAGGACGTAATGACAAGTCTCGATACATTACAGAGCGGTCTTGACCATTTAAATCAATGCAACTTCCGCTAGTTCAGTGGTGTATTCTAATACATTGTCGTGGGTATACTGGACTGTATAAATGTATTTGTGTGATGGGGTGGGGTCTGGGTGCCCTTCCCTAGGGAAAATTTCACGTAGACTACACCACTGTTCCAGTCCCCCTTGTTCCTGCAAGGAAAGTAGACGCTGGCCCAAAGTAGGCTACACTCCTCCCCTCCTTCCTCCACAGAGCCGGAGCTTTCTCCCCCAATAACCGTAATCAGGCTCCCCCAGTCTTCCTTTGGTGCATGTTTGCCTTCCTGAAAGGAGATTTGTGATCGTGTTCATGTCATGACACAGTGCAGCGCGGGGTCGAAGTGGTCGCCTGAAACCCCAATGTCCAGGACTCTTTCGCAGTGGTTTGTGTTTGGTTATATGAAATATGCGATGTTCGCAGGACTGCCCGGTTCTTCTTCTGCTACACTTTGTTTTCATTTTGGCAGCCGGCCACAAAGAACTCTCCGACTCTAGCAGACTCTTCTCCTTCACTGCAGAACAAGGTCAGTGTGGTGCAGTTATGATAAAAGCTGCCTTTCTGTATGAATGAAATGCATGACTAGAAACGTGTGTATGGTTAAGTGCACAATAATATAAATTTACTCTAAAGGTAAAAATCTCTCTAAACACAACCCTGTTTCAATTGAGTTGTATTTTATTCTGCAGGTCAGTTGTCCCAGTCAGATCTGTCCACTGTCCACCCAGTGAAAACCAGCGCTGATGGAGAGTTTATTTCCAACTCTCTGACTCACCATTTCAAGGGTGGGAGAGTCAGGCGTGACCTACGACCTCATGGTTTGGATGGACAGGTTTATTACAAGGTCAACTACAAGGGTCGTACTTTAATGTTTAATTTGACTGCAAACAATCACTTGGTTTCAAGTGACTACATCCTAGAGAGAAGGAACGGCAGCGCCAACAGAACTGAGCATCGGCGCTCTGCGGGGGACTCCTGTCACCTCCTTGGCACTGTGGAGGCTTCTCATGTGCAAGGAACTGCTGCCATCAGCTCTTGTAAAGGACTGGTGAGTAATCACATTGTTTTACACACATAACAGGGCCTCATTCATAAATTGAATCCTCCCAATCCCTAAATCACTGAAGGTCATATCTCTTTGAAAAATCAAGTTGCTTTTGGCAAGCAGGTTTTTTTAATACACAGGGGGAAAGGGGGCATCACTCTGGGGAAGTTGGCATGTGGTATAGGCAGTCATAGGCTGTTGAGCAAACCCTTTTATCTGACAGTGCCCTGTGTGTTAGTTTGCCCTTCAAAGACTTCCTGACACTATTTAAAGAACGAGTGAGCTGCCGACCCGCTAACGGCTGCTGCTTCTCGGCCAACCATGAGATCCTTTCTTTCTGCATTGTCGTTCAGATGTTTTCCTTTTGTACTTTCAATCTCATCCATTCATTCATTCATTCATTCATTCACTTTGTTGTGTGTTCCTGCAGAAACTCTCTGCAACCCCCACCCTCGGACGTGCAGTGTTACTTTGTTCTACAATGAGAGGGGTTCAGTAATAGATCTTGGCACATTTTTAACTTACTGGAACAATAGAGTTTGACAGATGGAGAGACAGGAAACAGGGCCATACGTTTTGTTCAGAGAATTTGTGCTTTTTTTAAACTTTGATTGAAATGTTTCTAATCAAATAAATAGTTCCACTACAAAGGCTAGTAGACAGCTGGACTGCAGATAGACAAGGGAGCAGCTCAACATATGAAGATATATTTCACAAATGATATGTGCCATATCAACATTTCTGGAAAATTCTGTGGTTGCTCATTGCTAAGAATTTGAGTTATTCACCAAAAAAATACATAAGCATTTTTAAAATAATAACTGAGGTGGGAAGAGGTGGTGGAAAAAGAGGAACTTTCCGGCTCTGAAATGATGGGATGTGTCAGTTTTAGTCATGAAGAATGTTTCGGTGTTCGTGTTTGATTGTGTCACAGCAGGAATGCCTCTCCTGCAGGGTCATGCCTCCTTATGTTTGTGTGGGTTGCATTGGCTCTTCCTGCCAAATCTTCTAAATGCGGTTTATTTGTTATGTCACTCTAAAGTCCAATTATGTTCAACCTACTGCATTTTGAGAAGTTTTTTGTGCATTCTCAAATTTTCCGGTGTGTCCGTTGTTGTCAATCAATCAGGGTAACCACTTTGATCTATTCCACTGATTTTCTCTACTGTGGAAGACGGTTTTTGGCATCTAAAACCACAGCGAGACCTCTAAACAGCAAGACTCAGCCAGACAGATGTGGGAGGAAAACCCCGCCAGCTGCTATGGAGGTCATTTACCCTCAGGAGACAGATAGAGATGGAGTGCTTCAAAATATAGATGAATGATAATATTTTGTTTATGTAGCACAAGACTGTAATTATTAATGACTATAAACAAACAGAAAACATGAGGAACACAGAAAAAACATGACATGAAAAAGACATATTGAGCATTTACCAACATGTTCCTATTTACATGTTGTGATTTGTTTAGTCACAGGGTGTACAAATAACAAGGTCACATGAGACAGCCATATTCTAACCGCATACTGGGAACTATATTCTCAGAAAGGCGAGTTTTCAGAATGTGATCAACTTGTGATTATTCTTTTTCAATTAATCTGCCATTGATTGATTAATTGATTATTCATTTGGTCTTTAAAACATTAGAAAATAATGAAAAAGGCCCATCACAACGTCCCAGAGCCCAAGGTGATGTCTTCAAATATCCATCACATTCTCTCATTTAAAAAGCTAGAACACACACTTTCGCTTGACAAATACTGAAAATGATTACTTATTTATCAAAAAGGGTTGAAAACTTTTTTTTTGTCAATGTGCTGATAAATTAGTCAACTAAATAAATAAATCGACTTAAGAGGATCTGACAAAGTGGGAGCATGACGATGGTAAGAAGGATGGAAAATAGTCAGCCATATTTACTTTACAAGTGATTACGTCTTTACAAAGTTTAGCTTATGCTTTTGCTATTTACTGCACACGTGAAAACCTTGAGGACCAGAGTAATTGGATGGAGGTTGCTGTCTGTGTCCTTTTTTGTTTCCCTGGGAAAACCTTCAATTCAAGCCAAGCCAAAGCTTTCTCAGTAGAGTCTGTGATACCTGCGCCCAACACAAAGAAACATCACACTCGTTCTCTCGCTCAAATGCATTTTTTCTGCACACTATGTGGATGAAAAATGATAATGTCTTTGACCTCTGAGAAAGAAGTTAGCTCACAGGCAGAATTATCCTGTGTAGTAAAGAAACAACATAAAAGCAAGAAATAAATGCACGTTAGTTATGCAGCAAATTGTTGTGATTGATCATATTGCAGTAATGTGCACCATCCGCTCCCACCTCTCCTTGTGTCCCACTAATCACGGCTGAGGCCACAGGCTGTGTAACAGCAGAGACTTTATTCCAGACCCAGTTGGCCAGCACTACAAAACCCACAGAAGCAGGAAACAGAAGTAAAGCAGTTCCACATGGCCAGTGTATTTAAAACACAGACCTGTGTTATGGTAACCTCCCCTGGCTCTGGCACCTCACACCTAAACATGCTTCCTCTAGGTAAGAGAAGGGGGATTAATGAAAAAGAGGAGGAGAAGGGCAGGAGATGGCAGAGGGAGAAGAGTTGGCAAAAGTGACCTTCTGACCAAAGAAACTCCAACAAAGCAAAAACTGTTGCAGAATAATCCCCCAGTTTTTCTCAAATGGAAAACAAAGTCCTAGTGGGAATCCTTATAAGATGTCTTTGTTTATTGAGTACCTACATCACACAGGATATGTTCATGGCAATTTAAGGATCACAAGTAATACCATAACCACACTGTACAAGCCAAGCCTTGCAGGCTGCGTTGCAGGACTTCAATTGGTATGTCGATCATAAAGATCATGCTGGCAAGGGTCTGAATGTTTGGATGGGCCTCTCTGTAGCATTCTTTCCTGGTTGATCAGCTCTCCACCACCTGCTTCTCGCTGCTGGGACTCTTTTGGAATTTTAAAGCTCAGGAAAACTTATAGAAGACAGCTGGGAGGCATAATAACAAGAATCCACCCTTATATGCATCATACATCTTTGTATTTGTTTTGTTTTGCAGTAAGATGATACAAAACCAAATCTTTATGGTACTATGTTAATCCAGGCAAATATAGTGTGTGAATGAGATCCAGAACATTGGTGAAATCAGCTAAGTGTTTTCTGCACTAGAAAGCGTTGTCAGCTGACCATAGACATACATATATCAGCCTGCATGCTTTTTAGATGAAACATCACGGCTTAGGGACCCCTGGCTGAAGTCCAAACTGTTCCTTTGGTAGTTATACATGAACAGAATAAGCCTTGGCAGCTTAGATGGGTCCTACAAAATGTTTGTTTCAGTTTGTGGACACTCTATCTTACGTTACAAGGTTCAGTGTAACAGGTGGAGTAATATAGTCACTCCAAAGGGAGTGCTTCTCTAGATTTGTACTTTCTGGACTCCCTGGAGTATAGTCAGAGCTCTGCAGACTGCTGAATGAATGTAGTTGAAACGCATGTCCCAAGAAACACACAAAAACATGTCAGGATGACCCAGAAGGCTGAACAGTGAGTAACTGCAGTAAACAGCAGGGTAGACCCTTGGGACCACGACTGGCCAAACTGTAAGCACTGTGTGACCTAATTTTCCACATCTGCCTTTGGCTCCTCAAACACTGAGAAGAGGATCAAGAATCAGATGCAACAATCATTTTCTTAGAATTCTTTGGTCTTGTTGGACTTAATACATGTGCATGTTAAGTTTTTTATTTTATGTCATTGATACATTTATTCATGTGCATGCATATTTTAACATGTAAAAGAGGGTTAGCATCCCTCTCTCATTCTATCAATTTCAAAGTTGGTTTAGAGTTAAAGGAAGGGGTTCATCTGGGAACAGTCTGGGCTTGTTTTGGCTCACGTACACGCACACACACACACACACACACACACACACAGTCAACTTAATGATGAGAACTTGCAAACAGTTAGTAGGAGGGAAAACATTCATATTATGTGTGTTTACAACGAAAATTCAAGATTTGACAGAAGAGTCTTTTGTGTGTTTGCATGCATCTATGTTTTCATGTAGGTGTGTTTGTGTGTGGGGGGGCGGGTGTGTATCAATGTCAGCCTCAACAGCAGACCTCACAGATCAGCAAATGAATAGCCTGCACCAGTAAGAACATGCATGGCATACTTAGGAAGAAGTCTTTGTGTTGCTGCTGCAGCAGACAGAGAATGTGCCTCAGGGAAGGAGAAAGGTTCATATTCAGATCAGTTGACTAACGATGTTTCCAACCAGATAGAAATGACTGAGTAATGGCCCTTTCAGCATGCTTTCCGAGACACAGTCTAACTTCTCGCTTTTAATTTTTTTTGTGATTTGTTGTTGCACTCATAAACGTTATGATTAAAAGCATCCTAGGTACTAGGCTGTAATTTTTCTGTTAAAGTCACAGTCTGAGAATGCAAGACATTACAATAGAAACTTTAAGCTGCATTAGGCAAGATTTGGGGATAAAATTATGAATCTTTTAAACCTTAATTAACAGTTTGGAGCTGTGACAGCATTGAGCAGAACTAAAACAAGACAATAGATTTGCTCTATTTTCAGATTTGGTTATCTGTGCACATGTAGTGATTGACCAAAACCTTAACTTGCTCAATCATTTCTACTCAATGCATCTTCATCAGTGTCATTTTTCTTTTCCTCAGAGAGGCTTTTTTTCCCTGCCGGAGGGTCACTACTTTATCGAACCTTTCCAGAATTCTCCTGATTATCCTGAAGGGTCTCCAGAGCCCCATATTGTCTATCCAAGAGTTACAACAGAAAGCAAGAGAAAAAAACGCAGTTTTCAGTCCAAAGAGACACCCAGCCCATGTGGAGTTCAAGGTGTGTATCTGAATTTGTGTGTATGTGTTATGGCACGGCAGATGTTTGTGTAACTGTAACTGTCAGGAACTGTAAATGAGCTTTTTTTCCTCTGTGTCAAGCAAGGATAAGTAACAAGTGTACTGAAAGTGAAGTCTTATATCATCCACGCTTTAGATACTCCAAGTGACTCTGTCCAGGTGGAGAGGGAGAGGGAAGAATGGGAGCGGGAGCAGCAGAGGGGGGAGGATCCGGCTCAGTCCCGCCCACAGCGCTCAGTCAGCAGAGAGCGGTGGGTTGAGACCATGGTGGTGGCTGATGCCAAACTCATAGAATACCACGGCACTGAAAATGTGGAGTCCTACATCTTCACCATCATGAACATGGTGAGGAGTTCGAATTTGATTATATTTTTTCAATGCAAGTTTACGCACACACTATGGTTACGTTTTTCTATCAATTTAATGGTGAATGATCTCTACGTTAACAGGTGGCAGGGATCTTTCATGATGCCAGTATTGGGAATGCCATCCATGTAATCTTGGTTCGCCTCATTCTACTCCATGGAGAAGAGGTAACACCTGCCCAAACAAGTTTTCTTAAGAAATGTAATGTGATTTTTTTCTTTGACAATGCCCACATTAAAGTTGGATCAAGAAAAGCACATGTACATCTATGAAGCATTCCTCAGTAGGGTAGTTAGGAGGTGAAAGCTTTACTTTACTTTTTGATATTATAGAACTTCTGTGCCAAAAGAGTTGCTATAAAGCTAATTAAGACTATCAGCTCCACAACTCTCTCTGTATTTCTCAGTATGACTATGTTCAGAAGATTGTGGCATCCGGTGACTTTCACGGGCACTTCAACTAGAGTGAAGATAATAATGTCTTCTAAAGAATCTATGTTTTTTTAATCCTCCGTGTCCTCCTTGGCTGCTAGCAACTGCTTGGAGGAGGTAGAGGGCGGTGCACGGTCATGGAAGGCTTGAATCACGCGGACGTGCTGACAGTTTTGTTGTCCTTACTTAGAATTCCTCATGGGGGCAGCAGAAGTACACACTGTAGCTTGAAGTAAACTGGAAGATTCCTTCATTTGGCTGTGGTTCAAGCTCCATGCACACTGAGTAACTTCAAGAAGATTAAAGACCCATTGAACATTATGTACTCACCTTGGTTTACATCAGATTTCCACATCTGGTGTTATATATGTGGGAAAACAGGAAAACAATTCCAACAAAATTCAACAAGAACCTGGACTGATCATAAAAAACAATCATAATCTTGTTTGTTAAGGATATTTCTTGGCTTCCATTTAAAAACAATCCCTGTTATTGCTAGTGTAATATAGACCTGTTTAGTAAATAAAGTGAATGAAGGTGAGCCGGTTGCATTAAAGTCATGTCCATTAAAAAATATAAACTACCTCGTAAAGGTCACTGCTCTGCAACTGACTCTTTACATCTTCTTTGAAAAAATGGAAACAAACATTTTTCTTTAGGGTCAAAACATTATGGAAATGTTGATGTTTTTAAATTACAAGATGTAAAAATATTAGCCAAATGATGACAAATGTGCATAAAGTTATTTCTAATTCTGCTGTTTGTTGCAGAAAGAGTTGAAGATTGTTCACCATGCAGACGCCACATTGTCAAGTTTCTGTGCTTGGCAGAAAAACCTCAATCCCCAGAGTGACACACATCCAGCTCATCATGATGTGGCTGTGTTGGTCACTAGGCAAGTGACACACACATATGCATTTGTAGGTCAGCTATGTCAATGGATAACTTAAACTAAATAAATATGATGGCGATATGACATCTATATAATGTGCCTGTGTTTTGCCCTCCAGGAAAGACATCTGTGGTAGAATGAACCAGCCCTGTGAGACCCTGGGTCTGTCTCATCTGTCTGGGATGTGTCAACCGCACCGCAGCTGCAACATCAATGAAGATTCAGGACTACCTGTTGCCTTCACCATCGCTCATGAAATGGGCCACAGGTCTGTGTGTGTTTGATTGTGTGTGCGTGTGTGTGTTGATTTGTAATTGTTGAGTGACCCTAAATAATAGAGTATGATAACAATGGGCAATGTGACAAAGAAAGCATCTTTTTCCCATGATCCGTTACTAAAGAGGAATATACAGTTGCATCATTAGGGAATGGGCTAATGCAAATAATGGTTGGTATCTGGTAACTGGACAAAAGATTGATACTTGAGATTAATGTGATTTTGGCGGAGATTATTTAGTAACATTAAAAAGAAATGCCCAGAAAAGTTTCATTTGTTTTGATTTTTGGATTGCTGTGACATAAAAAAGCACATTTTCTTTAATCCCAGTTGGTGCCAACTCTGTGCTCAGTGCTCAGGATTGTACCAATGAAGTGGATGTAGGGAAGAGTGGTCTTTCAAATTTGAAATAGAGCGTAGCAGGAAAAATATGTAAGAGCCAAGAGGCATATGGTTTGAAGGTTCAGGAGGTAGCTTTTTGAAAAATAACTTTTTGTCAAATTTGTTCAAACTGTCACTAAATCCTTACAGTAGCACATTAGGCAGACAATCTGTATAACAAAATGCATGTTCCTCTGCCTCCCCCTGCTGTTCTTATTGGCATATGCAAGTTTCCACAGCACCCAAAAGTTACCAACCATTAAGAGCAAAGGAGTCTTCACGCAGTGTCAATCACTGCTCGTGAACTGTAATTCACGTAATCTTGCCTCAGATTCTTTTCCGAAACATATTTTAGTGTACCTGTTGAGCTGAAAAATTTGAATTTTTGTGACCAAGTTGTGCCAAAACCAACCACCACCCACTGGCCAGAGCATTTTTTGGTGCACTTTTTTCTTTTTTCAGCTAAAGTTAACTTTTACACCTAAATTGAGATCAAATTCCACACGGTATGTGGTATTATAATGCATGAATTATGTACAAATCTTAACAGCATTCTGTTTGGGCAAGAAATTAATATGTTTTACTGATTTGTACTAAAAGGAAATGATATTGCGCAAACAAAAGTTGTCAATGACTTTGGACTGGATTTCAAATTTTAAATGTATCACGGGACTGACCCATCGCTGTAGTAATCTATCAAGATTAGAAAGTTCTTCAGAGGCACAGTCATGTTTTTGCAGATGCAAGAGCTGAAGCCCATGCATTCTTGTGAAACATTTGTGTACAAATAATATCAGAATTGTTTGTGATGGTTGTGTTTGAACGCAGCTTTGGAATTCACCATGACGGTCAGGGGAATGACTGTGAGCTGGAAGGGAGGCACCCGTTCATCATGTCCAGACAGCTGATGTACGACAGCTCGCCTCTCACTTGGTCCTCCTGCTCCAAAGAATATATCACACGCTTCCTTGAGTAAGGCTGAATTCATATCTTATTCTGAAATAAAGAATCATACAATTATAACATGATTTACTCAGTTTTAGTAGTATTTTTCTTGTGGGGAAGACACAGGTCTGCAAATTTTGTGAATTGACGGAACAATTCATTGTGAAAATGGGACTAAAACAAGCAGTGACTCTTCCTGGATGCAGATAAAGTGAATATGCTGGAACAGATTTGAAGGCAGGCAGTGGAAACGTATACCCCCAAAAATGCAATGGGTGTGTGTTGGAACAAAACAAAGTTATGAAGTCATTCATGTGAAGCAAACCATGACAGACTTTTTGAAAGAACATAAGTTCAAATATGCTGAACAAACTCAATTCATTAAAAGCCAGAAAATCCAGCAATCAACAGAAAAGCAAGATAAGCCTCATTAGAAGGCGGTCACACTTGCACAAATGACCACACCTCAAACCAAACCACCACACCTTGTGCACTCTTCCTCTTTTTTATCTTTTTCAAAAGATCACACATTCCATATCAAATTTTTGTTCGTTTGTTTAAGTCGAGGCTGGGGTTTCTGTCTTGATGACCGCCCTTCCAAGAGGGACCTAACCACCCCGCTGGCTCGCCTTGGTGTCCGTTACACCACACACCACCAGTGCCAACTCCAGTATGGCCCAAATGCAACCTTCTGCCATGAGGTTGATGTGAGTACTGTGCAAGATAAAAATGTCAGAAATCTTAGTAAAAAGTCTCATTGTATGTGGATGACATCCTTCTTTCAGAACGTTTGCCAGATTCTTTGGTGTTCAGTTAATGGCTCCTGTCGGTCCAAACTGGACTCGCCTATAGATGGCACTCGCTGTGGACCAGAGAAGGTGGGTGGTGCCAGTTGCTTTGTCTCATTAGGGTGTGGATTCCATTAGCCTGAGGTTGAGGATGGTTAGCATAACGGATAAGAAGGTGTCTGGTTCAGAGCCTTGAGTATTAAATGTGTTGTATGACTAGTGTTATGTGACATTTTCTCCTGCAGTGGTGTATCTCAGGAGAGTGTGTGATTGTGGGTAAACTGCCAGAGACGGTGAACGGAGGCTGGGGGCAGTGGAGTACATGGACTCACTGCTCCAGGACCTGTGGAACTGGAGTTCAATCAGCAGAGAGGGAATGTAACAACCCCAAGTAAGATTGGATCCAGATCTGCTATTGAAATATTTCAATGGCATTGAAATATTTCAATGGCAGAGCTGGACTGACACTCTTTTTGGAATTCAAACCTGTCTTGGTTCTTCAAAAATATATGACATGCTGAAACTGATCACATGGTTGATTTAAAATGTGCTACTATGTTTCCACAGACCAGAGTTTGGGGGCAAGTACTGCACTGGGGAAAGGAAGCGTTATCGGACTTGTAATAACAAACCCTGTGAGAAGAATAAACCAACTTTTCGAGAGATGCTGTGCAGTGAGTTTGACACTGTGTCCTACCACAATGAGCTCTACCAGTGGATTCCCGTGGCTAACCCAGGTAAGTGATCAAAGCCTCAAATATGCAATTAGATACTACAGATAGACAGATACACATACAGCATGCCAGTAGCCCTCTATTCATATCTCAGAAGAGCTGTAGCTGCGATTGAGTACGTCACAGAGGGCAGCATTACACTAGAAAGCCCTCAATCTTGAAGCTACCTTTTAATGTATCTTAGCAGGGGCATACAATGTTACAGTACATTTCAGTGCAGTACTAAAGTCTGCGCACATTCGTTTTGTGCTTTCTGTCATTTCCTTAATTCAAATCACTGTTTGTGCATAATAAATGTAATTTTTATTTGGGTTGTGAGGTTAACACCTCTATCTCCTACCTTCAACCATCTTTAGTAAACCCTTGTGAGCTGCACTGTCGACCAGTCGTTGAGCATTTTTCGGAGAAGATGCTCGACGCCGTGACAGACGGGACACCGTGCTTCATGAACAACAAGTCCAGAAACATCTGTGTCAACGGAGTGTGCAAGGTAGTGTGACTGGGTAAGAGACTAAAAGAGACAGGGAGGGGGGGTTGTAGTGGAGCTGGATGAGACAAGCTGCAGGGTCACAATATGGAGGGTGGAGTTTTTCTGTGCAAACTACCATCTTATGGGATTCTGTAATGTGTCTCGTTGTACATTAATGTGTTTTTGCATGTGTTTCTTCCGTAGGCGGTCGGCTGTGACTATGGCATTGACTCAAACGCTGTGGAGGATCGTTGTGGAGTCTGTTTGGGTGATGGCACAAGCTGTGAGACAGTCCATAAGTCTTTTGATGAAGGAGATGGCTTTGGTGAGTTTAACACAAAGGATATTTGAGCAGCTGGAAACAAATTGAATTATCCAGACATAAGAAATGATCCAATTATAAAATTGTACTAACACAAAACAGACAACCTATTAATGAGGAGAAGCTTTGATGTACCCACCCGAAGAGTGTGAAAAAGCACAGAATTCAAAAACGATGTCTACAGGCAAAAAGTCAATTCAGGACAGTTCATTAGCATTACGCCATTGTGCTGATACTATGTTGTCATGGCAGCATTGTTGTCCACAATGTGCAGCTGTTTGTCCTGTTGTACTTGGCTGGTGTGTGTATGTGTGTGCGCCTGCAGCCCCATGTTTGCATTTGTCTAAAGACTGACATGTTTTTGGCGTATTTTACTGTGCTTGGAAAAGTATAATTCACATGCAGAATCACGGCAAAGACAGATTAATAGAGAAAGCTCTGAAACAATAAAAATCTTTTTTCTTTCCCGCTCTCTTGCTCTCTGTCTGTGTGTTTGTCCCGCACAGCATCCTTTCCAGATAACCAGCCCAGATGTGTTAGACTTCAAAAGCCTTAGACCAAGGGCAGACCTCCCCCTTCTTTGCACAACACAGAAACACACACACACCTTCCCACAAACATCATTAAACTCCAGAGACCTACTCATAGCTGCTCTAGTCCTCCCCCATCCAACCCCCCCATCCACATACAATAAAAAACAGAGACAGGGCAGTGCCCCCCACGCAGAATACGCACACATGCACTCACACACACACACACACACACACATGCCAAGCACCCCCACAGACTGAACCCACCCTCTATTAAAGATCAGAGAGAAACTGTCTGGTAGTCTGGATGTAAGTGTGGCAGCAGCCATGGTGGGCCATCCATTACTTCGCTGTGACTCTGACTCCCCTCTCAACTCTCCCAGGGTACGTGGACGTGGGTGTGATACCTGATGGGGCGCGGGACATCCTGGTAAAGGAAGTGGAGGAAGCAGGTAACTTCCTGGCTCTAAAAAACGAGACATCGGAGGAGTACTTCCTCAATGGCAACTTCATCATCCAGTGGAACGGGGAGTATGAGGCCGGCGGGACGACGTTCTACTATGAACGCAGCGGGAACATGGAGAACCTCACCGCTCCTGGACCCACCAAACAGCCAGTCATGCTGCAGGTAGGCCATCATAAAATACAGAGGTTTAGCGTGTTTGAAAGGATTTTACAGTTTTTAAAAAAATGTTTCAGTTGTCTGAGATGTATAGAAATAATCTGTAATTTACATTTTTTACCCAGTGTCTGTGTAGGGTGATTTCAGCCAATAAGAGATAGAGAAAAGTGAGTTTAGGATAGCCAACCAATCACAGCATGCAAACATTTTCCAAAGCAGCCTAGACATTTCTGGGTGAATGAAAAATTTGTAAGAAAATGTCTCTAAGCAATTGTTTTCTCATCTGTTTAAATACACCATATACTGGAAACAAATTGATTTAGAAATAGAAAACTATATTTTGTTAGACAGTATATTTCAAATATTTAATGTTAAAATCATGCATAATAATTCATGTGGCTGTTCAGTTACTATTTCAGGAGAAGAACCTAGGTATAAAGTATGAGTACACCATCAAAAAGACCAAAGAGACAGGAAATGAGATCATTGAACCCATGTACAGTTGGAGGCAAGGGGCATGGACAGACTGCAGCACCACCTGTGGCTTAGGTTGGTTTTGCATTTAACAAGAAAAAATCTTATTCCGTAAATGTATGGTAGTTGGAGGATTTCAGTGACATCTAAATTACGACCTGGCCATCTGCTTTCTTATTTCCTGACCATTTTAGGGGAGCAGTACCAGCCTGTGCGGTGTTTTGAAATGGACGTGGGTGTAGTGGATGAGTCTTTGTGTGACCCAGACAGCCGTCCAGAAGAAGGATACCGAAAATGCAAGAATATGGATTGCCCTGCAAGGTCCTTGACTCTCATGCGCTCTTTAACTGTTTTTCTGTCACTGTCAGTAGTATTGTGCTGGAGAAATATTGTACTGTGGTTTAAGTTACATAACTATTGTTTGATGGTCATTGAATTCATAATGTTGGAGAGTTACCAGGCTATCTAGCTAGCTACTGTAGATACCAACAGAATGTTATGGCTGGTTAGAAATTAAAGGCAGTATTTCACTGCCTAATCTAATCTCTAGATTTTTTGGAATTTTAGGATTATTTAGTCGCAAGAGTATTATTGTGGGTTTCACTGTTATAACAAAAATTTAGAAATTCAACCATTGGAGCAAATTATTTTAATAACTGATAACTTAAGGGCCGTTATGGAACCTCAATACATGTTTTGGTAACAACTAAAAGGTGTTTGTAGAACATATTTAAAACTTTTTTTATAGTCTTGTTTACTTATTGTTTTTGACTGTATTTTAACAAGTCAAAGGTCTTGCACAGTTGTTTATGTTTTGAGAATATATAACATTTTGGCTTTATTTGGGCAATTGAAAAAGGGTTTGTAGAATAATGTGTTTTCCTTAAACAAGGTATTTAAAAAAGGTTTTGATTTCATTACCAAAACTCTGACAATAGTATCAAACACTTTCAATTGATACCCAGGCCTGTTCATTATTAGAAGATGACAAAGTTGTCTCCATGCCATGTGCTCCTCATGTATTGTTTTTGAATGCCATTAAAATCAGTTCTATCAACACTCACAACTATCAACAACTCACAACCTCTTTTCCTGTCTATCACCTCTTCTTCAGGTGGTGGGTGGGCGGCTGGCAGCAGTGTTCAGCCACCTGTGGATTAGAAGGGGCACGGAAGCGAACAGTTCTCTGTGTTCGGACAGTTTCAGGGGAGGAAAGGGTGCTCCACCCTGTTGAATGCAAGCATCTCCTCAAACCCAAACCTGTGGTGCCATGCAACAGAGATGTACCCTGTGGACAGGACTGGACTGTTGGCAACTGGGACGAGGCATGTTCATTTCCATTTTACTTCCATTTTGACTCATTGTAGCTATTCTCTCTCTGACTTTGATCTTAAAGAGCTCTACCTTGTCATTTGTGTTCTTGCTCTCCTGCAGTGCCCGGTTACATGTGGAGGAGGTGTTCGCTCACGTACAGTCACATGTGCACTAACACCTAAGAAGACTTGCGATCCCTCAACCAAACCTCGGTCGAGATCACTGTGTGCCCTTCAGAGCTGCCCTAAGTCAGATCTTCGTAGACAACCTGGGCCTCCTCCTAAGTATCGCAGCATCTACCCACCTAAGAGCCAACCCACCAAGCATCCTACACCTACACCCTACTGGGCTCCCATGAGCACCATAGCCACAGCTGCACCCACAGCTGCTATTACTGTGAGAAAGAAAACAACCACAATAGAAACTACTACTGCTTTCATCCCCACCACCACTTCCCTTTTAACCCCTAAAACCACAATCCCTGAAATCATAGACACAGATGATTTAGAGTTTAATGTTAAAGTGATGAAAAATGAGGATAAGAGAGGAAAGGTTTTTCCATCTAAAGCCAACTCTGCTGAAAAGGACAGATATTCATCAGGTGGGGAAAAGGTAGAAGAGAGGGAGGAGGGAGAGGAGGGAAGTACACCAAATGTGATGATGTACAGTCCAGGATATGATTATGTTGTTAATGATAGGAAAAAAGAGGAGGAGGGGATTATTGACCTGGATGTTACCACATCTACATCCCTCAAAAATCCTCATAAATTAACCACACCACATATACTCATTACACCCACTTTACAAACAAGTCCACCTACAATGCACACAACCAGCACCCACCGCCAAGCACCCGCGGCCACCTACTCCACCCTACACACCATTACTAAAACATGGGCAAAGACCAATCACCGCTATCCCTTCTCCAACCCCCACACCACCCCTCTTATCAATGAAAACAGGCCCTGGACACCCAGGGTTCCCCTTACCACTCCCATGTACCACACAGTCTCATCGAAAGCTGTCTTCCACACAACACAAGCTCCTCCCACAACTGCAAGACATCCATTCACCACTGCAGCATCACCCCAGTCCACAGTGAAGATCATTAAACTAAAGAAGCCTACAGTGACACCCAAAAAAAACAGTTCTGTCTCTCGTGCTAAAAAGCCCTCTTCCTGGTCCAAAGGCAGTCGCTCCAACAATCAAAACCAGCGACAAGAGCATTACAACAGCAGCTCTGTTAGTGACCAAAGCAACCAGAAGGCCAGAGAGCCGTTCAGCAAGGAAATATTCTGGGTTGTAGGAAACTGGAGCGAGGTGGGTACAGACACTTTATGACCGTTTTAAGAAAGTAGTAGATTTGTAGCCCAAATACAAGACATTAAAGTTGTGGTTGGCATGTTGGCGTTGTGGGCGACAATTCCATAATAATCTACTGTATATAAATTAATAAGTGGTCTGGGAGAAAACTAGACTTCTGCACCTCAGCTTGGCTCTGTAATCAGGCTTTAGATAATCTAGAATTCTAGATCAATTCAAAGTGATAGAGCTTTGTGATTGGCTGTTCCGAACATGCATTGCCTGTGCAACAAAGAGGGAAGAGGGAGAGCTGCAGGAATAGATCTCACTCAGGCCCTTTTCCATGGCATAACATGATTATTATAGATCTTCCCTTCCAGACTGCTATGCATTTGAAAGCTTTTAATTTACCTTATCACTAATCACAGTGAACATTTAGTTGTCTTCTTTTTAAATGATTTAAACAAGACTTTTTCAGTGCTTATGCACATAGATTTGAGTATCGTGAGTGCCCACTAACCATACACTGTATATTATGCTACCAACCCATGCTACCAACAACTAAAAAAGGACAACCAGTCATGTTTTTTTTAGGCTACCTACATCAGAAAACATGGGATTCAACAATTGTTTTTAAAAAACATGCTGCTTGCAACTGCAAAGAAGGTGGTTTAAAAGCAACCGACAATTGGTTGGTGGGTTAGCTAGCTGCACTTTAATCTTCATGGTCTAGTGAAAAGTCATTTCCATTGGCTTTTGGTATTAGCAAAAGGAAATCAAATGATGCATGATTTAGAAAATGGTTATAGGATTTGCTTCTGGCTAAAACATGTAAAACGTCAGGCACATCATTTCTCTGGGTGGTTGTTGTTTTTGAGCTTCTTTAATGTCTACTTTACAATATTATTGCCTGACATGTCACTTCAATAAGTTTGTCACCCAAGTACACACATAAACCCAAGGTGAGTTTTAATGAGAAAATACCTCTTCCTCTCCAGTGTTCAACAACATGTGGGATTGGAGCAATATGGAGGATGGTAGAGTGCAGCTCCCAGAATGATGAGGACTGTGCCAAAATGAAGAGACCTGAGCCTGCACGCACATGTCACCTGCAGCCCTGTGCCACCTGGCAAAGTGGCAGCTGGAGCAAGGTGAGTAACATTAGATTTCCTCCAGTCAATGAATTTAAACTTAATTAGAGTTCCACTTATTATCCGTTACCTTTCCATATGATGAAATGGGATTGTTTCTGTCTCAGTTCTCACTGGCCATGCCTGAGCCATTTATTGTACTGGTATGTTCTCCACAGTGTCCAGATTACTGTGCAGGTGTAGATAGGAAGTACCGTGATGTCCAGTGTGTCGATTCTCAGAGTAAACGTCCCCTCAGACCTTTCCATTGTCAAGCTGTGTCCAGCAGACCCCACAGCACCTTGAAATGCCCCCACAAGCCCTGTATGAACTGGAGTATATCACCGTGGGGACCGGTAGGAGCATTATACAAATCAAATCCCCATATGTTCAATTGTGTGCATCTTTTTGCATAGCTTTAAAGAATTTTACATGTTTATTTGGGGGAACTGACACTTTAATGTTGAAAATTATAAATCACTGTTACATGTTACAAAAAATGCATTTTATAATGCCAATAAACCAGAGCATGTTTTTCTCCTAACTTGGAATATTGTGTGGACCCTCCAGACCCTTTCTCCGCTGGAAGGTCTTACAACGCCAGACTAGTTACCCGACTAAATCCTTGTGTTTTCTTCAGTGCTCTGGCAGCTGTGGTGAAGGCGTCAGGGAGAGGCTGGTCTACTGCCCCGAACCTCATCATTGTAACGCCACACTGAGGCCAAACAGCACAGAACCTTGCAGTCTAAAGCCCTGCACTCGCTGGAAGGCCAAGGACTGGGAGGAGGTCAGTCACATGTGATTGAGATTTGATCAAAGCACTAAGGGGAATTCTAAATTTTGTTTTGCAATACAAAGATGTAAAAGTGCTAGTAGTAGTGGTCAAAATTATCACTTTGTTTGTGTGTGACTTTGCAGTGTCGTGTGAGTTGTGGTGGGGGTCAGCAGCAGCGTGAAGTCAACTGTGTGAGTGAGCAGGATTTGTCTGTGATGCCAAACAGCCTTTGTGAGAATATTTCCAAACCAGAAACACTCAGGAAGTGCAATATGCAGGAATGCAAGACCAAGACAGGTTTGTATGCAATGCTCAATCTTTATGTCTGTTAGTCTGGGCTCGCAGATTCAGTGTCAAAACACAAAAGCAATGTCTATGGCATTACAGGATGTCTATTGTTTTTGTGACAAACCTCATGGTTAAAATCACTCCTACTTAACAAATTATTATCTGTACTGCCGTGTTTCATAGCATTTGACCTCTGTGTTGTGTTCCTTCTTATGCAGTTCCAGTTTGCAGGAAGAACACCATGTCTTCTTTCTTTTGTGACAAGCTGAAGCTGTTGGGTCGCTGCTCTCTCAGGTCGGTCCAAAGACAGTGTTGTGCCACATGCGGGTCATAGCTAGGGTTATACACCCACCTAAATTACAATGGACACATCCCAGCTACAGTAACACTTACTGTATCCTTGCAATATTGACAAAAGCCATGCTATCCACAGACTGACAAACCAAAGTACGAATGACCACAGCATAGCACAGATTAACCAGCACAGATTAATCAGCACAACCAAACCTGGGTTGAATAAGATCATACATATATACATTATATTTGAGTCTTTGTTACTTTTTCAAATGAACATTTAACTAGAAACCATTTTTAAAATTGAGCAAGAGAACAGCCTAATACTGTTGATGAATACACATGTGGGCTGTTACAAATGTTAGGGCTTAATGTTCATGGGGCCATATTAAGGTGACAAAAATGTATTAACAGGCAAGTTTAATGATTATATAAAAGGGCTATTAAAATATAGTCAAATTACTAATTTAAAAAATAATCAAGAAGCACTCAGCATTCAAAAGTTACAAAAGCTCATAAAATAAATTAATAACAAAAGCATACAGTACAGTGTGCACCTTCTTTATTAGTAAACAAATTCACATGTACATGACCTGCAGTACAGTACATATCTTTCTGCTACAAATATGATTTTATAATAATGGTGCTGATTATTTACAGCTCAACAGTTGAGATACCAGTTATATTTTTATATCAAAGTGAACTGGTATACAGAATGTAAATAAAGATTTTTTTGAAACTTCTATTAAATTGTTAATAGTTATAATAATCAGTTTTTTAACTCATATATTTAGCTTTTTTATGCTTCAGTTGTGGTTTTGTCTTCAGAGCTGCCACTGTATGTTTACATTTTCCTGGGTACAAGTTCCCGCTTTAATCATTTTGTTTTGATTGGTCAATAATAATTAAGTCGGCTGCAGAACCTGTACAGTTCTGTAGTCAAACCTGTGGTGCTCCTCTTCTGGTGTGAGATTGACCAATGAGAAAGAGGTGTTGCAGGTCATCCCTCTCAGGTTCCTCTAAAGATGGTCACTGTGTTTGTATGATGTTCTACTTGGCAAGCATTACCATTGTACATGCATATGGTATATCACCTTGACTAATTTGTACTTCACATGTCTCCATCAGTGATGTGACGATAAAAGATGATCTTGACAAAACAGCTTTGTAACTTAGACATGAAATAAAAAAAATCTTAAGTATCTTTAATGTGTGTGTATTATGCATGAAGGCTAGTCTGGGTGATTTCCTTCCATCCCTACATTCAAATTAAACTCCAATATCATATTCAGGTTTGAAGCCAGGTACTTCCTACTGTAAAATTAAGTTGATATTGTAAAATGCCCAATAGCATTGCTTGAATACA
Organism: Etheostoma cragini; assembly: GCF_013103735.1. Classification (NCBI taxonomy): domain Eukaryota; kingdom Metazoa; phylum Chordata; class Actinopteri; order Perciformes; family Percidae; genus Etheostoma; species Etheostoma cragini. The sequence goes on from NC_048411.1 coordinate 20,910,067, forward strand.
ACAGTAATAGTCTATATCCTCGACGTTCCATTTCTGGGATTGCTCTTTTGCTGACGGAAATTCCTCCAGATTTCATTCATTTAGGCAGGATATCCGTTGCCTTGGGCTTCCTTCGTGTTGTCGTTTTGAACTCCGAGGACTTTGGTTGACCTTTTCTCAGATCTCTGAATGGTGAATTCAAGTAGCTAGCATGACTAAACAACTTTTGAATGTACACATGTTCCACCAAAACAAGTTTCTTCCCGAGGCTATTTTGCAATGGCACCGCGGCTTTTCCCAGTTTATAGCACCACCCACAATGATTGTGATTGGTTTAAAGAAATGCCAATAAACCATGGACCCTCCTCCGCAGCGCTGTGGAGGTCTGGCAAAGCAAGACTACAATGTCTACATTGCTTCATTGTGTTCTGCGTTATGACCTTTTAATGTCAACAAGGTCCTTCTCGCCTGAGAGTGCCAGATGCTACTGGATGTGTACAGTAACACCAGAACCAGCAGCATCAGGCTCTGTTTCAGGGATCGGGTTCAGCTGGCCCAAATTTCCCAGGCTCCTTTGTGCCAGATAATTTGACACGGACGGACGCTGCTCTGCTCCGTGCTCCCTGTTGCTATTATTCAGGCTAGAGACCAAGAGTTAGTCAGCAGTAATGGAAGGAGTAACACAATACTGGGTCAATGTGGAGCAGGATGTCCTAAAAAAACAGCAGTGTGTGTGTTATCATGACAAGGCAAACACCATCCGGTTGTATTACCTGACCACATCTCTCATTCTGTTACATCACTGTGTGTTGCTTCATTTGTAGAGCTGCACAATGGAATAAAAAGATTGAGCTCAAAATCAGGAAATGTCTGAAAATATCAGATGCTGACTCCACAGTGGCTTTCGCCTTTTTAGTACATTTTTTTAAAGCTTATTTATGATTTGGAAATGTCCTCACCAGTGTTCTAGATACCTTTCCTAACTGAATTTTGGATGGTTAAAAGTAGACACAAATAGAGTATGTAGAGCAGATCAAACACAACAAAAGTCAATGAGCAAGTCATGTGTATAAATGAATTAAATAATAATAATAATTCATTCACATTTAAAAAATGTTAACATCTTTACTCATCAAAATCATATCACTAAAGTGTGGATGTCTGTGTAACAAACAGTGAATTACCTGGCGTAGCTCATTTCAGTTGTAAACAACATTATCACACAGTAAGTGACTCATGACCGGTTGTTTCCAAAAAGGGAAGAATGGCCATAAACGTTATTTTTAACAGCTTGTACAACACATTCCAAGTGTTCTTAAGCCAAACAATTGTGGTTTTGGATACAATAGTTAAGGATCTAATTCTCTCCACAATGTAGTAAACAGGTGTTGGATTTAAGGTTTGGGGAATATTATAATAATGGTTAGAGCATGCCCGATTAGCAAGTAAGTAGTACATGTTAAATCTAATTGTTAAGGTGTATATTCTTTTGTTGGAGCAAATAGTGTTTGTTTTTTTAAAACAAGTATGAAGAAATTGCTTGTGTTTGTTTCTTTGTTTCTTTTTTTTCTTTTCTTTTTATGTCATGACTATTTTCAATTTCAACTTGGACTAGAAAATCAAACTGGTATATCGAAATACCAGATTCCTGTTGTGCAAGTTAAGCTCTGTGAACATAAAATGTTCCGTAAATATTGAACTTTTAACAAATGTACGTATTTAATTTTTGAATATTGGACTTTTGGATGCAGAGAGGAAGTGTTAGACTTCAGGGCACAATTCTCATTTATGCACAGATAAGCTGTTTGTAATATAATTCATTTTTATCTAGTTTCATCTGATGCATTTTTTTATAGCACATTGTTCTGTTGTCAGGAATTGTGTGCATCATAGTATTTGATGTTTGTCATTAGGGCCGGGCAATGTGGATACAATCCTTTATCACACTGATTTATTTATTTATTTGATGATATCAATATCATGCTATAATACATTGCAACCAAAACAATATCAAATAGATAACGTCTCTAAATTAAATACCGTTGACAAATGTAGTGTATTCCCTCATAGTATATATTTTCATATTTCCTATAATTATACTAGCAAGGTTTTGTGGTAGAATGTCACCTCATATTGCCCCAAGAAAGACAGACCGTTCAGGGCACATCAGTTGATCCAGTGCCTGACCTGTAAGTAAATTCCTTTGCCCTGCTGAAACGGACACTCAGCAGAGGAGGATGATGTAAGTGCCTGTTCAGGACAGGGAAGATAACTTGACAAACATCTACTGATTGCCGTAAAGCAGGAAACAGCAACCTCATCTTGTAGGTTACCAGACACCTCCCAACACAACGGCCAGGAACACATTAAATATTTACATTTGATGACCAACAGAAGAAAAGAGGCCTCCAGTGTGAGTTGAGCATATGTTTACATGTTGTGCTTTTTTGAAACATGAGGTAACACACTTTCCCGTGATCTGTGAAAAACTTTAAAGTACCATTAAAGGAGAACGTTACTTTAATCTTGTGGTTTACCCCACAAATCCCAATGTAAACCCAGAGAGAGGCTTGAGGAAGAAGGCAGTGGAACGTAATCCACGCACCAACTGGCTGTTAGTTTGGAGGAAGAAGTCCGGTCTGGTGGCTCTCATCTGGACCCCATCAGGTTGCATGTCCCCAGGCAGTCAGACTGGCATCCCTGTACCAGGTCTGTTCCTTTATTAAAGCCTCGGCCTCCTCTGACCCAGCACACACAGAGCGGGCCCCAGGGAACACAGACAGACACACACATGGTTCCCATAGGTCAGTTTTGTTGTTTGTGAGTTGTGCGTTTGACTCCCTCATAGGCCACATATGGATTTCTGTTTAAGTGACTGGGAGTGAGGTGCTGTTCTTCGTAAAACATCTGCTTAATGATAGTGTACCAAAAGGGAGAGAGCATTCTACTCACAATGAGGCCAAGCAAAATCAGAGACACATGACATGAATAACATGAATTTCCACAGTTCAACTTGCTAATGCAATGCAGTATGTTGAGCAGACAGAACAACAGATTGCATGGTACTTGGTACTGGATCCACCTGCTGCCACAAGTATCAGGATCCAACAAACAGGCCCAAATTTAACTTTAAAAACAAACCAAAACTAAGTAGAGTGTAGATCATTGCCAGAATTGGACCAAATAAGTGACAGTAACCTAATTTAGCAGTTGCATGACATGATCATTGCATGCATCTGGTATATATTAAAATGTATATGGATTTCTTAAAGGGTTGACCCCTTCTTGTTGGCTATTCAATCTAAGGAATCTAATCTCATAGTCAAATCATTACAGTGTATGTAAAAGTGTTTATGAAACAAAGGGTTATTTACTGGGCTATATGGGGTTGCTTTGGTTATCCCAATAAATCACACCACAGTCAATAGAATATACTGTGTATACAGTCTATGATATCAGGCTATTAATAATAGTATTTATAACAATTAGAAGTATGGATACTTGTGGGCAAAAATTGTGGCCATTTTAGGATGTGGAGTCACTTTGTATGTCATATTTAAAGGAGAACTTATATGTTGCAATAAATGCAAAGTTGCAGTAATTATCAGACATTTTCATGTATGGCTTTGGTATAGCGATTGATTCAACCTAATCCCAGTTCATGAAACTCTTTGTAAACATTTGAGGTCAAGCAGGTCATCAAGAAAATAGGGCAGTAGTTCAAAAAGAACAAACTGCGTAGTTTTTCTGAGCAACAATGTAATCATGGCCTTACAGGAAGAGAAAGTTATGCCAGCCAAAGAAATTCTCCACCAGATATCACAGTAAGCGGGTTCTGTCTTAAATCTCACAATTACACTATGTGTGCTTTTGAAATAAAAACTGGGGGGTCAACGACATTGACAATAAGTAAATTTATTTTTATAGTGCAAATTATATCCGGGGTTACAAGGTGCCTCAAAGGAGCACACAAAATGTAAATCCATAAACACAAGACTTTCAGTGAAAGGTAACTGTTGTCAAAAGTTGTCTTTTCAGTGATGACATAAGAATTGAGTTATGTCATCGTAAAAGTCTACTTATCTGAATACAACAAACCCAACACCTGACGGTTTTACTAATTTGTCAGAGACAAATGTGGAAAAACAAGTTTGCTTTTGTGAAACTTACTGACATTACACACTAAAAGGAAAAGTGTGTTTTGCCTTTATTCATTTTTCTTTTTGGCAATTGGTACTGTGTGAAATCAAAACTCCACTGACGCAAATAAATTTCCGGTATTTGACTTTTCATTGCCTTTATTATAATTATGTCTTAGAATAGCACAAGGACCCAGCTAGAGCCACAGCCTGTAGGGAGGGATCAGAAGCACATTGTCTGTTCTATTGCCTATTGGTTTGCTTTGAAATGCAATTCAGGGAGATTGATCTATAAAGATACACTAAATTCTGAAGCTGTAGAGCAGGGAAAGAGATGAGACCATCTCCAGACTTTGCAAATCTCCCTTATATTGCGTTTAGGAGAAAAAAACAAAGGCACAGTTAAATTTACAAAGAATTTGCTCCTTGGCCTCTACAGAAATCCTGCGAATCTTGCAAGTCTGTCAGCATCATTGCAATCTTACATCCCTCTGAGGCACTTACAGAGGACATTACTGTCTTAGTGGAAAGAACACTAAGAGCTGAGGATATATCTGCACAGTTTTAGACTCTTCAGTCTCTGAACCCTGATCTGAGACTCTGACACATGGCTTCAATGTGAAATCATTTCAAATGCAAATCTGATTTATTAAACTGAGTGCAACACTCTGGTCCGAGCTGTCCCTTGAGCCATATTACAGTATTTTAGCTTTCAAGCTGCTTATGGAAAATATGGGGTTTGTATCCAAAACATTATTTTTATTTCTATAACATGGGTCATGAATTTTCTTCACCCAGCGGATGCTTGATCAAAAAGAGTTTACATGAAGAAGTTGTCACTTAATTTACTTTAAAAAGTCAAAGTGCACTGAGAATTGGCATAAATAAAGTAATTAACCAAAGTGGACATTTTTAAAGAAGAGAAATAAAATACAATTACTTCCATGATTTAATTACTTAAAAAGGACATCTACGCATTTGGTACTAATGTGTATTGTGTTTATTTTCACAATAAAACTAGAGGTGTTGCAGACAAATGTCAGGCTGTAAAATGTGAAAAAACAAGAAGTTATAAACCTTGAATAAAGTTCAAGAAATCTACATTAAAATTAAAATAAATAATTCATAGTGGACAAGTCCAATACCATTTAGGTTAGGTGTAGGCTATTTTAGGTATTGTAATGCAAGTAAATCTGAAAAGACTCCACTATTATTGCTGCAACAATAATCAATATGAATGATGCATGCTCCTCCCAGCTCTGTTTCCTCTGCACTGATTCAGGGTATCACAGTGGGAAGGGCCACCACAAAGGAAGCAATGATAAGATAGCTTTGTTTGTATTCCCAGATGCCATGCCAAACCCCAGAGTTAAGACTGGCCTGCTCTGGTCGTAGATCGTTGACAGACATTAAAGTAGGCACTAAAAACTAGGACTTAGGAGAAGGAAAGCAAAGAACAGGACAGACCTCAACATTAAAGACACACAAATCATGAAGGATAGATAAGACTGCCAGCACACACTATGTTTATCACAGTGGATTGGTAGAAATTTCACTACATGGCCCTTGATCATTGTTAAAATCTTAACAAGCCTCTAAATAACACTGGTGTTGGGTTGCAGCCCTCTTCATACCTGATCTGTTTTTTTGTTTTTTTTTAACTTTTTTTTTTGTGTGTATCGGTGTTGATTTAATAAGGAAAAACAATTAAACCAAAAACCAATAAGAGATACATTTGTAATCTGGCTTGGGCTCGTCATTGTACTTCGTGACAACGGTGACTATTCGTAATATTTTTCACATTCACTGCACATACTGTACATTGCTGTCTAGTCACTATGACATTGTCCATCCTGTGCCTGCCTTGCCTTGAGGAGCAAATTATGCATGGTTTGTAAAAGAGAGTCTCATTGGCCAAGAGCCACTGAGACACCTGAGTCACAGAGGAAGGCAGAGGTCTGGTGAGTGAAACCGGAGAGCTTCATTACATTACAGCGCTGCGGGAGAGATAACACACAATAAAGTGCCATGAGGAAAAGAGAGAGGACAGAAGATGGCTCTGATAAGGTAACTTCCAGACTGGAACCGGCAATAGTAACTCAATATGATTTTTATCTGAAGAGATAGAGGAAGATGCCCACTTGTCAGGATTATCACATCGTAATGATTAAAAAGTGGAACCATTTCAATATGTCACACTTATACACTTATGTCCTCTTCATGCTCAACCATACATGCACGTTTATGTACTGGAAAACATGTAACATACTGCATGGAAAATACATTTAGACAAAAATTTTAACAACCATAGACACTAAAAACCAAAACACTCTTTGATAATTCAATACAGCAATCATCACTACAATCTCCATAAGGACCGATCCAACAGCTTATCATTGCTCTGCTGTGTCTACTTAGATAAACCCTGCTGTCACCTCTCACACACTCTCATAACACACACACACACACACACACACACAAATACACACATACACACACATGCAGAACAGTACTTGCTCCCATATGTGAGACGGGAAATTGAGTAAAGGAGGGTGGGATCAAATAACTACCACTCACACAGCTACACACAACACACTGCAGTCCTTTTCTGTGATCACCATTCAGGTGAGGAGATCACACCAGGTCTCGTCATATCAAGAACCTAATGAACAGTTGGCAAACAACTCAGACTCAACCCTGAGACAGAGAGAAAAACCTCCTCAGACCGTTACCTCAATGCTGCATGAAGGTGGAGTTATTTGGGGGTAGAGAGAGAAAGAGAGAGAGAAAGAGAGAGAGAGAGAGAGAGACGAGGAGAGTAAGAGAGGAGCAGAGCAACAGAACAAGACAGATGGATTATCTGACATGCGCCTGGATTGACCAGCGTTCCTCTTTAAGTTTTTCCTCCTCAGGGGGAAATCTGAAAAAGCTTTCCTGCACATGTGGAGTGTAGCAGCTTTTGGACAGGTAGATTTTGTGATGCACCTTTTTTAATTTCCACTGGAACTAAGGAATTTCACACATGGCAAACTTTCTAACTGGATATCAGTGAACTTCATGTTTGTTTAGTTTTCTTTTCTTTTGTTCTTAAATTGAACAACTACCTGGACATATTAGGGACACACTGGAGCAGCCAAGAACAATAGTCAAGATTTAACAAAGAATTTAGAATGAGTTAGAAAACAGAAGACACGTGTAAAAACAGGTTTTGTTACTGGAATACTAGTAACTAGAAAATAGTAATTGGTGTGAATTTTTTTTTTTTATGTAATATTTGTTCATTTTTTGTCCAAAACAGACTTTCTGATCATCAGCCTAAAGCAGTGGAAAAGAGAATTCTTGAGAACATCAGCTTGAGAGACAGTGAATTGTTGAACAGTAATTTCACTCTTAGACATTATTCAGCGGGACATCTAAAAATTTCATCCAGGTGCTAAATAAAATTTGGATTCCGCAGGAGAACCATCTTGCTCAGTCTGGACTGTGGAGGGCTCTCCTCCCTGCCCTCCCAGCCTATTCTCGCCCCCAGCAGCATGTCCCAGGCTCTGAGGTTGCCTCTAGTCCTCCACACAGCACACTACCATGATCAGATGGGCTGCTGGAGGGAGTAAGGCTGCCTCTGCCTCGTACTGCTCCAGGGCTGGGTTTGGGGCTCTTTTTGGAAGTGCAACCAGCTCCAGGCTAAGGCCATCATCAACACTGCTTTCCTCGCTGTCTTTGCATCTCCTGCTTGTCCTGGTGTTCTTTTCCTTCTCCCTACCCGAGGCGGCCTGCCATCAGCTCCGCAGAGACAGACTGAGGCTCGCCAACCCACGGACTCTCAGGGTTCCACTGAACATTTCTGAGACTCAAGTCGTCTTAAGGCCCAGGGCCACTGGGGTCCCCCTGGGTCGGACTGGGGGGCCGCAGGGTAGGCATGTGCGCAGCTACAATCATCTCCAAGGGGACATGCGGAGGAGGAAGCTCTTCTCTTTCCAGAAGTTTTTCCTGAGGATTGATAAGAACGGAAAGGTCAATGGAACCAAGAGTAAGGATGACCCCCTCAGTAAGTAACTCACTGCATTGATTAATGTACAATGTACAAAGGTAGACAAAAAAGAAGGAATCAGATGACAAAGGGTGATCTGAGCCTGCGATGGCTGCAAAAATGAAATGGGACCGAAAGTAAATCAATGCTCATTTGAGCTTAAATACCAGTTTTAACCTTTCAAACTGCCAGTGTAAAATCAAAGCTTTTCACCTCTACAACCAGCAGAATTTCTGGCTTGCTCTGGATTTCAAGGCATTGGTATATTGCACATAAGAAAAAGCACCTGTTGATTGCTTTTCTAGCACCAAGAAATTCCTATGTCGAAATAAAAAATCTATTTTGTCAGGTGTTCATTTTTTGAGGGAACAAAGTTTATCTTACCCCCAAAAAAGTTACAGAGGACCAACACAAATAAATTAACTGATGTACTGTATATTTTACCGTAAACATGATACGGATTTAAATAAAAATACAATTCTTTGTTCATTTCCAGAGACTCCAAGCCGGCCCATTGGTTGGTAGTTTGAATGAAGCAATTAGAGTCGTATTTTAGTTTTAAACCAGACATCCCACTGATATCTCTCCTGTCCAAACACTCAGCACAATGATGGTAGCTCTCAGATGGCTTAAAAAAGAAGCAGGGGCAGATAACCAGGCCATTATCAGGCAGTCTTCACAGCCCTGGGTAAACAGCACCGATAACAACAAAACTGATAACTGATAACAACTAAATAGATATTGCTTTAAGATGCTTTTAGACCCTCATACTGCCTCTCCGTGTCCGTGTGTCCGTGTCTCTCTCTCTCTCCCACTCAGATTGCCCGCCTGCCAGCAGGCGTCCAGCAAATTACATACTCTCAGTGACAGATCAGACATTTGTTTAAAGCAGTTTGACGTGCTCACTCTGAGAAACAAGTCTTTAAAGTGATTACATGTTGTATGTTTTGGGATATCAGTCAGTATTCTCATTAGTCTCCCGGCATTCCCACCGAGCTACGTGTGTGTGCCTATCAGCCAGCGGGCACTCACATGCTCCAGTGGGTGTGTGATCACATAGCAGCTAATGTAGACACATGTGCTCGCTTATTACTTATTCACACACACACACACACACACACACACACACACACACACACACACACACACGCACACAGACATGCACACACACATATGTATCTCTCTCTCTCTCTCTCTCTCTCTCTCTCTCTCTCTCCGTCCATAACCCCATAGCAAGTCAGTGTATGTGGAACCTTTTAATGTTCCTCTTGGGAGAGCTAAACCACACATTCAACCAAAGTGACTTATTGGAAATGGCACGGGGAGGCAGACTGACAGGGGAGAAGTTTGTTTTGACAAGGTCTTGACAGAGGCAACTTTATTTACGGACTGTATTACATTGTGATGCCTTTAAAGCCTTTAAAAGTAGCAGTAGCAGTTTCTTTTAAACTGTAAAACTAAAGTAGCGAAAGGAAGTCTATTGCCATTTGTCATTGCATTGGTGTGTTGAGTCACCTTAAACTTTTGCATGTTTGGAAGATGATTTACCCCTGTCTTGTTTTTTTATGGACGTCTCATTTTTAAGAGTGTGTTGCCTTTTTTTAGAGTCAGTTTGAGTCAGTGCAGATTGAGCATTGGGGAGGGAGGTGAAAGGGAGCACAGGGGACTCTCTAGAGGTACAAGTTCATGAATGACATGGCTGAACATCATTGTGGCCACATCAAAGCTGTGCGTCTTCTGTATCAATGGTGGTGCCATCAAAAAGCTGTGTCCTGAGGGGGTCTGAGGACACTGTGTGTGGATTATGTGCCCTTATATCAGGTTCTCACGGTAAAGGATACTACACAACAGCAGCTTCAGTCTTTGCTCTGGCCCCTAGGGCTAGACATGATCCGAGGGCTGACGTCCTTTGTAGACCCTCAATGGTCCCTTGAAGTAATAAAATATCAAGTTTTTTTCATGATGAGTCAAGGACAGCTTGCCTTTTCCTGAGCCAGAAGTTTCAGAGCAAAGACACACTGCATTTACATTTTGCAATGGATGAATTTACATATTCATAATGTGTTGTCAAAGCGGTGTATAGGACAGAGAGGCTTTGGTTTTGGGTGCTGCCTGTGGTCCTGCAAGGAACCGGCTCACTGTCTGTTAAAGAGCCAGTATCCAGCCTCCCACAGATTTATGGGGATGCCAGCGCAAAACTATCCCACATGGCTTTTCAACCCGCTGGAAGCCTGTGCTGAGGTTTCAAAGAGGCAGAGAGAAAGAGAGGGAGATTATGTTAGAATCAGCTAAGTAGCCATCTGCATGGTCTAAATAAAATATCTATAATTCTCAGATGAGTTTGCTTGAATTTATAGACAACTAGTACCTCTGATTGAAACACTGCTAAATAAGACTAAAGACAAAAGCTTGGTGGTGAAGGAGTTTGGGCAATTATCCACGGCTGTGATGGTGTGAGAGGGGAAGTCTGGCAAGATTATGTGTGTAACTATATGTGTGTATTTGTGTTGGGGCACCAGTTGTGTTTCTGTGCTGTAGGGGCCGGGCCATGTGTGTAAGATGCCTCTGGACAAGTTTGCGTACATATACAGAGTATATGTGAATGTGTGTATCTTTGTTCACATTCATCTCTTTTAGAATTTCTTTTTGATTGCTAAACAGTGAGCACTGGAGTCACATGTGCAAAACTGTAATTAGCATTCAAAACAGAATAGATTTTCAATCTGGTGCCTATCAAACACTGCTGATTGTAATTTAGCTGAAAGCCTAAGCAGGGGTCTTTTTAAGACTAGTTAGTTAACGTACGCGGTATTTTTATACAGAGAAAGCTCAGAAAGCCTTTTTTTGTATACATACACAAAATAAGAATGAAACCATTATACACTGTACCGTTTGAGAGAAACATGTAAAAGAGCAAATATACCAACATGTCCAGGTCAGGTGTCTGAGGTTACATACAAAAAAAGCAATGGAAACACCACCTTCATATGCATTTAGAGAGGATGCAGACAGCCAATGTGATAAAGAAAATTTGCCGCATCCTAAATTGTTAACGCAGTAAGCACAACATTTTCTGTGTAGGCAATACAATTAACACATTTCTTGTTGCTTTGACACAAAATGCAGTTAAAACCAATTTTTAAATGCTTGAACATCTTTTACAAACAAGCTCAACCAAGACCAAAACAATGGATTTTTACTGACGAATTTGCAAATGCTTTCACACTGCGCGTCAGAACAGATAACATCATGTTCTAAACCTATTGTAGGCTAAAGTCAAAGTGAACAGCTGTTCATACTGGAAACTGTAACACAAATGTATCGCCTGCATTTTACATGTCTTCCATTGTTACTGTAAATGAGAGAAACAGCTGATTAAAGTTATGCTAATAGATCAATCCCGGCTGATTCCCATCTCTGAAACACACTCAGCTGTTGAGGTTCTTTCAATCGCATGGCCATCTTTTTTTAAAATGTTCTTTTTATGTTACAGTAAGTGAGTGTTGTACTTTGACAGCAAGGATGACAGTAAACAAAGTCAAAGTCAAAGAGGACCTGTTTGGGCTGATTTTGTGTGGAAAAGGAACAATACAGTAAAGATGAAGAAGAGGAAGACAAATAACAGGACAATTCTCTCCGTTTTCCTTTTTTCATAAATTGTACATTCTGTCAATCCCCGATGTAAGTCGAGTGCAGATGTTAGTTGCGCATGCTCAGGTTTAAACGGTTTACGGGATTCAGGTCATGTTGAAATTTGTGAAACCAATGAAATTATAAACTTTTCTCGTTAGCATCACACACCTTTGTTGTGTTTGATGCTAACTTGTAATGAGCAGTGAAAAAACTTTAAGTAAGTCCACTTTTACTGTATTGACATTACAGAAGTCTCTTGTTAGCATCTTGTAGGCTACTTGTCGCAAAGTGATGCATGTGCGACTCACATCTTCACTAGTCGAAAAGTGATTCTATGAAGTTACTCTGAGATGGCTCATTTGTTTTTGTATTGAATTTCTGCAGCAAAAGACACTAACTGCATCCATTTACTAAACCCAACAAAACAAAAATGTAGTGAGGCTTCCAGAGAAACTGCAGTGTAAAACACAATCTAAGGTAAATACAATATACTATTATCTATTGTATAAGGGCAGACCTGACACATATAAAATCATGCAGTTTCTGTAATTCCACCTGATGTTAGTGTTTTTATGACATTGGCCTATGACCGACTGAATGTTCCTGTTGGGAGAGAACATGTGTTAGTGTTTTGGAAGAATTATGTGATTTTGAGACGTGTTTGCAGTGTTTTGGTTGACATAGTGCAGACTTTAGTTTACACTGTTTGATTTCGAGCATAAAGTTAACCAGTTGCCAGTTGTGTGTTGTAGGTGTGTTGGTGCGTTAAGAGTTTGTTGGAGATTGTTTATAAGCATTGATTCCATAAAGTACTAGAGACAAAATACTATAAAGCAAATTGCTGATTTTCATTTCGTCTTTACCTCACGCAAAACTGGTATATTATAAAATCTTTCCTTTAAAGAAACTATTGAGTAGTGTGAAGTCACTCAAACTGTAAAGATGAGAAAGTTAATATTTTCTGTATTGGTGTTTGATGCTAGTGGTTTTACTCTGTGTGTTCTGAGTGACAGTGTGTTATCTTAGTGAGGGTTGTTCATAGAGTTTGCTGCACTTAGCCTGTTTTGAGACGAGTGTTCAGAGTTGTGTTGCTTGGAATGAGTTTTGCAGGAGATAAGAACTGTTTAGCTCAGGTGACTGTTGGTAGTGCAGACTGTAGTTAGAGTTTTGCACATATGGCTTCAGTTGTGCCCACTGTAGTTTAGCAATCCAAAAAAAAAAACTGTTATCAAAGCAACAGCCTTTTGCGTGGGCAAATAAAACAGATGGTGGTCTTATGGAGGTTTGAGTAGAGATGAATAACTTTTCTCTGAGGTGGGGAAGAGGATGGATATCCCTTATGTGTAAATACACTCGGTGTGGTCCTTATCAAGTGTTATTGCTATATATCCGGATTTACACCTCGATCCACACCATTTTTTGGCATGGGAATGGCACCAATCGACAATAACATTCAAATGTATCTGTCCAAAGGTTATTTTGTGGGGCTGCTGAACATTAATTTAAAAAAAGGAGTGAAGTAAAAGTGAGAAAGAATAACAATACAAGCTGCAGAGCACATGGTTTTTGGCATCCCACTGTGGAAAAACCACCTTTAATTCTCACTGGCATTGTCTGCTTCCATTCCACAACCAACGCACCATTTACTGTTGTAACTCCAAACAGAGCGTATCAAATAAGCCACACAAAAAAAGCAAACAGCATGCAAAACAAAAACTGCTGTCTCCCCACATAAACAGCTGAACATAGCTGACTTAAGGCTACATTTTTCATATGTGGTTTGTAAAAATGTACCCCATACAAAGCATTGGTGTCACATTTAAGGCCTTATGTTGTAATCTAGAGGAAGCTTATGGCTTTTTCCTATATCTGCAGCCGTAAGCTCATTACTTTTCACTTGTGGGCCAAGCTGAGCATTCAGCAGAGAGCAGTGAATGGAGATTTTGTAGTTTCACAGCCAGGTAGCATCTGCAAGTGCACATTCACCTGTTACAATATCACTGGTGTGTGTGTGTGTGTGTGTGTGTGTGTGTGTGTGTGTGTGTGTGTGTGTGTGTTTGTGTGTGTGTGTGTGCGTGCGTGTGCACGCACGCATGTGTGCATATACAAACTGTCTCGCCCCTGCCTCCGGTGGCTGACTTTGATCAGTGATCATTACAGTCTTACTAATCCTCACTCCACCCCCAGTCTCACTGTCATGGCTCCTCTGTCCTCCTCTGTTCTCCTTCCTTTCATCCCTCCCATGTTTACAGAGCAGCCAGAGACTGCCATAGATTGTCTTACATCCTCACTCCATACCTGACACTCGATCCCATAGAGAAACCAGCTCCTCTTAGATCTTCAATGCCAGTTGTGTCACAGTCACCACCACCGCCTTGCCGCTTCAGACCTCACGGCCCCGAGGTGCCACTGTTTGAACTAGAAACTGATACAGTCAAGACCTCACGGACGAGGAGAGAAGCTGCTGTGTTTTTAGGAGGGGGATTGTTCTTTGGGAGCACACCTGCATCCTCCACTGTCCACTCATGTACCAGGCTGGCAGCCTCAGAAGCCCCCCAGCCACCGGAGAGTGGGTCTGACAGTGGAGCAGGCTGCCACACAAACAGTCATCAGACAGAGGGGGGTTGCTGATCTGATCAAAGGATGTCGTCGAGTCTCTGGAGTTCACACCCCACGCTGAAGTGTGTGTCTGAATGTGTGTGTGCATACAAACCGTGTGTGCTTATCGGGATAAAATAACGACAGCTCACAGGAAGTGGGGAAAGGAAGTCAGGGAGGGAGGCATGAAATTAAACATGTCATGGGAACAGGGGAGGTTAACACACAAACAGCACAAGACAAGACAAGTGGGTTCTGTGGTCAAAGGACACATTAGGAAGTTATATCTCTCTGACCTCTGATATGTAGACTACACAAGTAATCACAGCTGTCTACGGAAAAAGCAAGCTTTTGTTAGTAAATTAGCCACTCTAATAGCCTATAAGAAATCTGAATTGCCTGCATAGGGACTTAGAAACCTAAATACCAAACAGAACATAAACAACATAAGAATCTCTGCGGTATTCACCTATTAATGTTCACACTAAATGGCCTGTGCAGCTGGAATCTGTTACACAGGTGCAGGTTGTAAAGTAACTTTATAATATCACTGAAATGTTAAATGTGAAAGGAATTATTGTGGCCTTACGCATAATTCCCACATTGTGTGTTCCCACGTGTCCTGGAATGAGCATGCAATCTTTTTATCCATAACTTGCTCTCACCGATGTCTGTTCAACTTCATGGATTTATCCCAGAGTGTAAATTCTTTTTTGAATCTTATCTACAGTAACTATGAGTTTGGAAACATTTTATCACTTTTACTTCCACTGTGTTCTATTTGTTTCTCTGAACTAAAAACATTTTAATGGTTGTTTTTTTCTTTGTCAGTTCAGCTCAAACTGCTTAGAAACACATGCCTGGAAAATCACTTTACTTGCACAAATGATAGAAGCTCTTATGCTCACTCTGAATGTTTACACATATCGATCTAACCATCTTTTTGCTGAAACCTAGGTATTCTGGAAATCACATCGGTGGACGTGGGAGTGGTGGCCATTAAAGGGCTAAACAGCAACTACTATCTGGCTATCAACAGGAAGGGAGAGCTGTACGGAGCGGTTAGTATCCGGGTCAGGGGTCAATCTTAATGCTCCAGAGAGAAAGAGAGAGAGATAGTGTTCGATTCTTCTGTCTTTATCAAAGAGGCCTTATCTTGACTCTGAATCACAACCAGGCCACTGCATACATGTTGACCTCTAACTGCAATTTCCAAAGTGCAAACTAGTTTCTATACAAGCACACAAAGCAACAAAATGTGATGTAAATTAAGGAGTAGTAAATAAACCAGGTCCCATGAGCAACCACAATGGATTTAAAAAAAGGAAATGATCTGTGTTTTGCCTTAACCTTCTATGGCGGGGTTATAACAATGAAACATGCCTACTGTTTTTTTCAGAGAGAGTTTGGTGTCGACTGCACCCTGAAGGAGAGGATTGAGGAGAACGGCTACAACACATATGCGTCAGCTGAGTGGAGGAACAAGAAGAGGCAGATGTTTGTGGGTCTGAATGTTCACGGGAAGCCACTGAGAGGAAAGAAAACCCGCAGGAAGAACACGGCCACCCACTTCCTTCCAATTATGGTGTGAACTGGAGGACTCAACTGGAGAAGGAGGACATGCAGCACTGGACAGAGAGGTTCTCAATACTGGAAAAAGCTGTAAAATAAAGACATTTAGTGAGAAATCTCTCATTTGGAAACAAGGCACTAACACTGTTACACACAAATATGGTCTCTGCTCCTGACTTTGACTGGGATCATGAATTTGATTTAGTGGGAGAAGGTGATATCTGTGTTTTCTGTGGCACAGGATGAAATGTTTATCCTTTTTTCTGTGCCAAACAGTTTGCAACTGGAGGATTTATGTAATGTGGACAACACAGAAGATACTGTCCCAGCTAATGTAGATGCAGAAAATGTTATTTAAAATCCATATTCTCCTTTGAGTCACCAGATAATCTGCAACATAAAGGTGAGCGATAGAAATGGATAAGGTGAGGGAAATGATTGGTCAGTTTATCATGACAGCATTAAATAATAGAGGATACAACACATTTAAAGCAAACGCTTGATACTTAACCACCGTGTTTTGACTGTATTGTAATGATTTATTTATTTTGTGAAATATTTAACTGGAGGGGAACACTTACAAGGCAAGCATTCCTTTGCATTCTTTACTTTTTATAGGAACTCTGTTATGTGAAAATAAAATACCACTTTCTCCTATGCAATGCTGTCGTCTTACTCCCTCAATTTACAAAACATTTCCCGGTGGGGAACTGCAAGTAGTGAGAAACCCTGGTGAACGTTCAGGTCATGGTAAGTCTGTGCTTATCTTGCCCTCTGAGGTAGGAAGGGACAAACGGCAACCATTAATGCCTAGCCAGATATTCCATGTGGCAACCATTGCACTAATGGTTAGTTCCCAAACAAACGGGAAACATACAGACCGACCACAACAAAATGGGAGGGAGGTAACTTCCGTGGCATGGCCTGTAGATGCTGACATCATTTCCTAATATCACCCCATTACTCTAGAGCTGCAACATTCCCAGAGAGCAGGAGGGCTTGAATAGTAAAGTTGCTTATAATACTAGCAGAAAATATGAACGTTGTCATGTTGGTCTCTATCACTACTGCCAATAGGTTCACTGGAGGATTTGAATGTGTGTGGAGACAGAAATGGAAAGAGAGATATGACCTGTGTCTGACCACCCACTTCCCCCAGTAATCATCTACAAACACACTAATCAATGGCAGCTGCCCTGATGCAGATCAAAAGACCACGGGGAGAACATTAACACCACAGGCTTCCGGGCCTGATGTTCTTTTATCCCGCCTCTCTGAACATCCATCTCAGTAAAGGCATGAAAAATTGGGAGAGTTGACAAAGACAAGAAGGTGAAATACGGACTGCAAGAGACTGTCTTTGTTACCAAATGTATCCAAGTTGACCCTTGACTTTCACTAAAGATTGGAAACAACAAAAGTAATGTGAACTATAGGAATCCAGGGTCCAGGAAACCATTTGCTTTAGGCTACTGTATATTTTCTTTTAATGATCTTTTAAGGAATCACCATGATGGCCGATGGCCGATGGCAACATACAAAACACAATTTCATGATCATCTCTGCATCACACACAGGCTACACAGCCCTGTATTACATTCCTCCACTCTCTTTAAGATAGGAAGTTTAACTCAGGGGCTACTGGGTGCAATTCCTGCACGACTTGAAATGAACTCATTAAGAAATACGTCTTTGGACTAAGCTTAGTTTTTCTTCCCTTTACTTATATTTCTAAACTAAATTTATAAGAAAAATTAAACACAATAGGACGTATCATTTGGTCTCTGAAACTACACCACATCCAGTAGTACTGTATTTTCTTAGAATTGTCTTTAATATGTCTGTATGCAACCTCATGATGCAGTAAATAAATCACCAAGGATATGATCCACATAATGTAAAAAAATTTTAAATTTCAAATTTGAAGTGATGTCTTGATGAGTATGCATTTGATCCACCCTCAGCACCAATCCTAGTCATTGATCACCTTGTGCATTCCTGAGATTTGTGAATTTTTGAACTTCGTCCAAGAGACTGGCATGGGGGGAGGGGGGGTTGGTGCAGCAATAACAGCAAATAGAGGCAGTAATCAGTTTATCAAAGTGGGTCTCTGCTATTCTGGCACAGGAATTCTCTGTGGCATAATGTGAGCCAGCTTTTGGAAACAAGTGGAAAATGGCTGGAGGCTAAAACAACTAATGAATACTTACACTGAGAGGTCTGGTGCAACACATGTTTGTAGTGGGCAGCTACTGAGAGAATTTGGGGAGAAAGGCACTTTTGAGTGGTGAGACAGGTCCAGAATGTGGATCTTAGGGCAAAACCAGACCAATGTTTTTTGAATAACTGTGACAAAGCTACTTAAAATGAAATCAAGAGATCCAGAATTCCTGGCAGTGTTTAGAGATTTTTATCAAAAACCATTTAGACGGATCATGTTCTAGATCATTTCTAAAATCCCCCCCACAGCAGCTTACAGTTAATTAAATATTAGTCACGAACCACACACACTTGAGTATTCCAATTTTAAGCTGCTTTATACTTCTATTCCACTTCATTTCATGGTGAAATATTGTACTTTTTACTCTACTGTATCTGACATTAAACCAGCTAAAAACATGAACTATCTTAGTTAAAATTAGCACCAGCACCTACAGTAAAATGCTATACTTACACATGTAAGCATCAGTAATAATAATAAACCAATAATCTAATGTTTAATGACAGAACACTCTGGGGCCTTTTGATGCATGGCGAGTGACACTTTCCCGCTAATACTTAAATATATATATATATATATATATATATATATATATATATATATATATATATATATATATACTGTATATATATTATTTTTACATATATATATTATATATTATATTATTTTATTTATTTTTTTTACAATAATTTTTAAATTGTATTTTAAACCTAACAATTTGTGTACAGTACTGGAGCAAAATGATGAACGTTTACCTATAAAATAATAATACGTATGCAAATTTAATTGTGATGTCTAAAACTGTGATGTCTAAAATTACTTTTATCGGAATAATCTTACTGTCACCGATAACACCGTGCTGTATTCTGAATTTGCAACATGCACCATTATGGCTGAGCTTCCACTCCAGGCCACTAGAGGTAGACAGTTTCTTTTCACATCACACACTGGTATGTCTATGATAACGACAGCGAGTTTGTTGTTAAAGGATGTGACCAAAAACGTTGTGTATGATACTGACACTAGCTAGTAGAGAAAAAAAGCCATCATGAAAGAGAGATAGGTTGTGTTTTGTTGTGATAAAATATAAGCAAGCAATTGCTGCCAAGCAAAACAAAAGCAGTGAACAGCATTTCTTCTTTTAATGCTGCTTTGAGAGCCAAGAGAGCAGACATGAACGACAGTTTCGACCGAGCTCCCGGAGCAGGGAGAACCCGAAATCTACCCGCGGACCCAGGGCTTGCGGGAAGCGCCGCCGGAGAATGTGACACCAAAACAACGCTTTTCAACCAAAGGGAACCATTGAGACAGCCGAGAACATCCCCGCCTTTTGCCGAGAACATTAGCACGGCCAACGTTGGGGGGTGTGGAGGTATTGAGCTGTCAATTAACGTTAGCTGACGACAACTAGGCTAGCTAATTTAGCTAGCGTTAGCTAGCTACTTTAAGATTCGATTTCATGTAAATTAAACTCACTTACATGAGCACGGAAGGCCAGAACTGGGTTTGCATAGATTTAATAGGTGACACACAAATTAACGCCGGCTTGGAAGTTCCTCTGAGAAGCCAAGGTTAAGTTACTCGTTTAAAGTGATATTAACCTGGTTCTGTGACGTTAATTAGCTAGCTAGCTGCTAAATACCATTAATGTTCGCTAGCTTCATTTTGGCGTTGCGAAATGCACCTGTTGGATTGTTATTTCACGTGAAGCAACGCAGCGTCTAAATAAAGCTCTCACTCAGATGTCACGTAGTTGATTAGTTATGTGCCACGTTTAAAGCTTTACCCAGCTAACACTTTGAAAGCAAACGTTATGTTATAATCGTCATATAATAAAATAAAAGTGGTGATCTATACTATATAACTAATAACGTTACACTAATGGGCTTCCCCTCACTATATAATAATGTTATTATATGACATTGACCTCTTGCACGATATTCTAATATATTAATGCAGACAAACCCTTCCATTACTTAACCAAATCAGTCTGGTGTACTCTGTTTACGTGGACCAATTGACCCTGCTACTATTAATCACACCACTGTCAATTTATTATGTCATTTATCTCCAAATACTCTGGGATAGTTGTTATTCTCTTTTATTTTTGTACCTATAGATGTAACCTTATTCTTTATATTTTAGCTATAAAACAATTGGAATGAGTACTATGTTGGACAATTGGACGCCCTGCTATTGTGATCTTTTTCTAAAGGACTCTGTGTGACCATGATGACATAGGCAGGTCTAAAAAACCACAACCTGCATGTATATTGAAAGTCTCCTAAAAGTATATTGGTACCGACCAGTATGGTGAAATATGTGTTGGTATTTCCTTCTGAAATAAATTATTGAAATGAAATATCACTTCATCACTACAGTTCATAGCCAGCACTATCCAGTACTAATTTCTGGGATCAGCCAACCAACTACCGATATTGCTCCAATATGTTGATGTGCACTGTACTTAAGCAGCCCTTACAGTATGAACTGTAACAGATAAGTCTGGGAGATTGGGCCTGCGACCAGCACACATGTATCAGTTGCAGCACTGGCGAGCGGGTTTACACACACTATCTTGAAATTGAAACTCTTATTACTGATACAGCAGCACTGTGATACATATTAGGAAGTAATGTGTGTAAGTTGGTAATATATTGCGTCTTTGCACTCAACATTCAGGTTTATATGCACAAAACTGTAAAAGCACTGCATTACAGTGTTTAGTATGGCAATCTGTTTGTTATGGGTTGACCATGACCTGTTGATTGTTGTTTTTTTACTGTGTATGTATTTTTATTGTGTTTTACATGTTGTGCCCACATTGCAAACCAATTTGCATCTAGGATTATAAAGTCAGCCATGAAGAGACTAAAACAAACATATAATTGATCCTAATAACAAGAATTATCTCTGTGTCCAAGGCCTGATGTAGCACATTCCTCTGTGCCATAGACTTTCATTGCTGCAAAAAAAATAAATATTAAATACACACCAATGAGCCATGTTTGAACAAGTTTTGGTAAATAAGGCAGTCTTTTCCCCCAAGGGGGATTTATTTGGACAGGCGTTTTTGAAAGTTTTACATTTTTAAATTAAAAGTTTACAACAGTAACAATGGGTTGAATAGTGTCACATGTAACATATACTAAAACATCTTTCTTTGTCTTCTTTCAGATTTGCAAAGACAGAGCAAACCGCTACAAAGTACAAAGGCCAACAGCACGTCTGCCTCCACAGGTTTTAATGAAGTGGATTCTTTGGTCAAGTCATCAAAGCTTTCAGCCAGTGCCCCAGAGTTTGTCCCCTCTGGAATCAACCCGTATGAAGTAAGAGGGATTTCCACACCATCATTGCCTTTATTCTGACACTGTTATCCCTATTTTTTATAGTGTTTTTTTCCTTCCACGTTGGAGTCAGGGTCTGTTTCAGTAGCTAGGTCTTGGACGGTTACAGCATTATTGCAATATCACGGTTACGTGCCGCTACCGCGGCGATACCATCATCAGCACATATGTATATATTTTTAATTTTTTTAAATTCATTTACTTACTTTTTGCTCGCGGAAGTTACAGGAGAACAGATATCGTGTGATGTGAAATATAATAAAAAACAATAATAATTGGGTTTTCCACATCGACTGCTTTTGTAGCCTAAACAGAGCAGCTAATGATGGTTATATTAGAGAGAGCAACAAAGTTAACAGACTGCCGAGTCGCCCTCTCTGCTCTCTTTCTGCTCAGCTGCTGTGACTGCTGTGCTGCGAATCATCTGCCCTCTGTATTGTCGGCAAACCTTTTTTTTTTTCCTTTATTGACAATAGGGCTTTCCGAACTGTGTGTGGAATAGATCAACGGAGAGGATAGAAAGTAACTTGTCCGTATATGACAGCAAAACACAGTAAAGACTCACAATGAGCTGAAATGGAAGCACTGCACTAAGGGTTAAGTTTATGTTTTTCGGGGGTAACTATTCACTTTACCGGCGGTATGCAACCGTGTCTTGTGAAGCTCAAGCTTGTTGTTTTAATGTTAACTTTTAACTCCTTTTAAACCAATTTTGCTATCTTTTTTCCCTCTCGCTTTTCCTCACGGCGGAACTCAAAGGCTACGTTCCGTTACCGCTCGCTCTTCTTGCGCGACCACACGGGCACTGACGTCACTCACCTTGCCCTCCTCGCTCAAACTTACGCTACTTTCGTAAGGGGGTTGCGGTATACCGCCACAGCAGGAATTTCTTGCTTTTCAACCGTGATAACAACAAATCCATACCGCCCCCACCCCAGTAGCGCATCCATCATTACTATCTCGTGAGCTTCAAATTGTCTTTATTTGAATTTGTAAGGCTACTCAATTATATTGCGTTTGTTTTTTTCAATTTAGTTTTTATTGTGTTTTTTTGTGTAGGACCCCTCTTTTTATGATGACAACGACAGCTATTACGGTGAACCAACCTTGGCTGAAACAGTCACAGACTTCCTGGCCCACCTGAGCTCCTCACCAGGATCCTTTGAGTCGGATGTTGAACACATAACTGGCATGCTCAATTCCTGGGTTACTACTGAAGAATTGTTGAAGGAGCTGGTGGAACTGATCTACACACAGGTTTGGAGACACACATTCAGTCTTCATTTTGTTTTGTATACATTTTAAACACAATGATTTTACACCAAACCTGCCTAAACACCACATACACATTTAATATAAATTAGTGCTGGCAGTTAAACGCGTTCTTAACGGTGTTAATGCAAACCAATTTTAACCGCGTCAATTTTTTTCGTCTTTTTGGCATAGCAAACTTTTTAGTTTTTTACAAATGTTGTTGCAACAATTAGTAACGTTAGAAAAACTACAACACCACAGCAGATCTAACTAGACTAGAACCGAAACAACAGGCACACACTTGTTTGGGCTTGCTAGCTGACCAAAGAGTAGTAAAATTACGTTTTGAGTGGATGGCGAGCGCGAGACGCCAAAATGGATGCCAATAAGATTCTGAATGGAAAGTTTACTTTTCAAAAAGTTGCTAAATGGTTCCATTGACAAGACCAAAGTGATTTGTGTGTTTTGTAGTTGTGAACTGAGCTATCATTGCATCACATCCAGTCTGAAATACCACTTGATGGCCAAGCAAACAGCTGATGCCAATTCTCTGCCCCTTTGTCAAAGTATTTTTTTCACCATTAAATCTCTCACACAATGTAACACTGTAACCAACAGTGTTACATTGTGTGAGAGATTATTTGCTCCAAGTGAGAATGTTACTTGTGAAATTGTACACTACAGGCTATATGCCAATGTTGTATAATAATAAAAAAAAAACATTTACACAAAGCAAGCCAATCCACTTTTCCATGTTAATAAGAAAAAAAATTATGGGACAAAAAGAAATCAGGGGACACTTATAATAGAAAAAAATGTGCAATTAGTTGAGTGTTAACTATGACATTAATGCGATTAATTGCATTAAATATTTGAATCATTTGACAGCACTAATTTAAATGCATGTTTCTGACAAAACAAACAATTGTATAAGGTACCTTACTGAGTTTTCTTTTCATTGCAGTCTACTGCCATTCCAAACTTCTCTTACACGGGTGCCAGGCTCTGTAACTACCTGTCCCATCACCTCATGGTCAGTCCACCAAGTGGCAACTACCGTCAGCTGCTCCTGCAAAGGTGACTTATTCCTGCTTTTATTGTATTTACTGTGGGTTCATATTGGGGGTGGTAGACTAGATTGAATTATTTAAAAATAAAAAAACTTTCATTCAATGCCATTTCTTGATAATTGGATTGATGAAAAAGGGTCTTTTTTTATTAGCCAATATAGAAGCAATAACAAATGTTGGTATCACAAAAGCAATACTACAAGTTGAAGTATTTTTACTGAGCCGTGTAAACTGTCATTGTTTAGTCAAATTAACATTAAAAAGGAAGACCAATTTCTTTCGTAGATGTCGAAAAGAATATGAACAGAGGGATGTAGCGGTTGGAGGAGACCCGGAGACTCAGAAGAAATTCCATTCTTTTGTGCTATTTCTTGGAGAGCTCTATCTTAGCCTGGAGGTAAGACAGCAGTATATTATCATGTAGTATTATGTTATGCAAATGCATGTATTTAATCACTTTGTTTCAATTTTCAAAGCACTATATTGACTTCCTTTTTGAATCACATGACTATGTCTCTATTTGGACATTACCTTGCACAGAATGTAGCCTCTCAAGCAATGCTTATACTGCAGGTTGTGAGCTTGTCGGGGGGCCCACACTCTGCCACAGTGGCACTGGGGAACACTTTGCTGTCTTGCTAAGTGTACTTGCTATTTTGTCAAAGCAGTCCATTCATATAAAAAAACAGACCAAACAAAATACAATTTTATGCTTATTTGTACAAACTGTCGCTGCCAGACATTTAGGGTGTCTGGTGGTGCTGCTGCTGCTGGCCCATTCTTTTGTTTTGTGGTCAACTTTATATATGTTGTAGATCTTTTTCGAGAGGCCAACTTTGCAAGTTGGGTTCATAAGCTACCAACAACAGAATACTACTTAGCATGCCTTAAATGTGTTCAAAACTTCATGTGTTATTTTTGTCAATCTTCTTTTTGTTTGTTTAGATAAAGAGAGCAACAGGACCTCCAAATCGAGCAGATATCCTCCTCACTGCGCTGAAAGACCTGTTAGTCAGTCTGTTCTCCAAACCTGATGATGCAAATCTCATTTGCGCTGTCAAACTGCTGAAGGTTTCAAATCTCAATGAGATATGTTTACAGATTTGTAATTCTACTGTGTGGGAAGGTAATAACAATGTCTTTTAAATTTACAGCTGACAGGCTTGGTACTGGATGACACGTGGAAAGAGAGTGGAAAACCACACATGGAGGAACTGATCCAAAGAATAGAAACTATTCTACTGGATGCCACTTGCAGCAGGTGTGTAGACCAATGTGGTCTTTAGTGCGCAGCTGCTAGTCAACGCTTAGGCTTAAGATAACTGTAGATATAAAAAGCTTGACTATGCGTAGACATCTGAGATGCTCCAAACTTGCAGGGATATTCGCAGAGGTGTCTGCCAACATAGTTGCACCCAATGATCATGTGTGTCCCCGGCGTAAGTGTCGAAGACAATCATCCATAATCAAACGCTTTTAGAAGAATAGATATTCTTTCACAAAAAATTAAGTCATCAAGTATATCATGTTTTTATTAAGTTTCAGAATTTAACAACCAGAGAAACCAAAAAAGGTTTAGTTTTTTAACACACACACACACACACACACACACACACACACACACACACGGAAATGGGAACATGTAGCGTCATTCAGAAGTCAGCCATAAACTGGCAAAAGGCTAAAGCGCCAAAAAACGAAACATTTCAGAATTAAACCCTAATAGACGCTGTGTAAAACTTTCTGATATGAGCATGTCTGTCCTCAGGGATGTCAGACAGATGCTTCTTAAACTAGTGGAGTTGAGATCCAGTGATTGGGGCCGAGTCCGTTATGCTGCAGCAGCCAGCAACGCCACGCCAGACAACGACCCTAACTACTTCATGGTGAGTGTTCGCTGTACTATACTCCCTATTTTTCTCTTCTTTTTAATTCTGCATTTCTTTCTCTGCATTTCTGTTTTTCATGGATTTGTTTGTCTCTTCTCAGAATGAACCTACATTCTACACAGAAGATGGTACTCCTTTTACAGCAGCAGACCCAGGTGAGACTATGACACATGATTAGATGATAGATCAGCGTAGGCAACACAGGTTTGCTGTCTACCAGGTTTTCATTTGTGTTCAGTTAATCACAGGCAGGGAAGATGTTGTTGGTTATGGAGATATAAAAACCCACACAGATAATATTAATTTTTTCTATGTAGTTTATGCACTCAAATGAAAAGGCTAGAAGACAAAAGTCCAAATTTCTTCAATTTTTAATTTACACGCTCAAGCTTCTGATATCTTGTTTTAGATAGAAATAGTTGTCATAAATAGGCATCTTGGCTTAATTCATTCTGGTTACTCTCCTCATCTCAGTCATTGAATAAGTCCTTAAACGGTACAAAGAAGCAGTCCTCACTAATTTAAATGGAAAAAACGTGTTGCTGCCTCTTATGTGCCTTAATGTCAGCCTCTCTGCTTTTACAGAATATGCTGAGAAATACCAAGAGATCCTGGACAGGCAGGACTATTTCCATGATCTTGATGGAGAAAATGGAAATGAAATGTAAGTACACATCATAAGGATGAAAAAACATAGATGGGTCATGCACACCTTTCCCTGAATGTACCATTCAAATAAATAACTATCACATCCTAAGCCATAATCAGAATACATTAAATCAATGCCAGTCACAGCTTTGTGATTTTTTTTTTTTTTTTTTTAGATTGGTTGTATAGTGGAAATTGAGTAGGCAGCAAAAAATTCAGTGCAAGGTATTGTCCAAATAGAGACATAATTATGTGATTCAAAAAGGAATTCAATTGAGTTGTGTAAATTTAAACAAAGTGATTGAATACATGCATTTACACCACTTTAGGAATCATAGTATAATGCTGTCTTACCTAATGCATAACATTAGTTAAGATTAACCAATTCATTATTTCCACCTGCTGCATACAATGACTAGTGTGTAGGATTTAGGGCAATCTATTGGCAGAAATGGAATGTAATATTAATAGCTATGTTCATTAGGGCATAATGACCCACTAAATGTTTTTATCTAGATATTGAGAGAGATGTTTCAGTATTAGTGTTTGGTATTCAGTTTCTGAACGATGTAGGCACAAGCCATCAGTTTGGTGACGCCGTCTGAGCCTTACGTCATCATTTTTAATTAGTCACGGTAATAATGTATACCGCGGTAAAATAGGGAGGAGGTTTCACGGTATCAACATTTGGATACCGCCTAACTCTAATATGGAGCGGGTTGTCTTCCACATAGTCCGCTATGGTGCACCGCCATGTTTCCTCAGTGGCCCAAAACGGACAAACCGAACATTGGTTCTAGGTCGGGCCTTTCGCGTCAGCCACTGTACAGTACTTCTCTCACACGCTGGCACAGGAGAAGTTTCAGTTGGTTGCAATCTGCAACCCCACCACTAAATGGCACTAAATCCTACATATTAAACCTTTAAAGTTGTCAAAAGAATTGATACTTCTTTGGTACCGCGTGTTTTAAACTTTACAATCTACTAAGTCTACTAGTTCATTTTACATTTGATACTATTGAAAGTACCAAAAAGCAAGATAGTTAGCTGTGGCAACTGGCTTTTTTGCCCAGGTATCAAAAGAAGCATTGAGTAACTAGAATTGTATCTAAGTTGAAAATTCTGGTATCGTGACAACCCTATATATAGTGAACAAACAATTTTTTGACGTGCTTTCATTATTTATCTATTGGTTTTGTAGGCAAACAAGCATCTAAAGTACACATAACGTGGATGTCATCAAAGTAATGTGTTGGGATTATTTTAGTAGTCGCATTGCATTTTTTAAATCAGATTTTCTGGTAACTGATGCTTTAGTAATTATCTGGGTCATTAAACACTAGATTATGGTTCTATTTAGACCCAAATCTTTACAGGTTCAACAGTTGCTCCCTGCTGCTGGCACATCTTCACTTATTTGGCTGCCTAGTGGCTTCACACAGGTCATATGACCACAACTGACCTGTGGGCCCCTGAGCTTGGTAAATGTTTGTGACTGGACCATAATGCAACAGGGTTAACCATTGCCTTACATTCAGTTTAGTCAGCAGTTGGGTATGAAAGAGGGCTTAGCTTGCTCCTATCCTCTCTCTCAGAAATGTGTAGGGTTTGTATGTGAGCTTGTTTTTTCGTTGTGTCTACGGAAGTTTCTTACATAAGTTGTTGGTAATGTAGTGTTAGTTACATACACCGTTAGACATTCAGGAGCACATTTGTCTTAAAGATCTAAAAGAAGGGGGAAAAAAACATTTTTTTGTTGTCTTCACAGATACGACTCTGAAGATGAGATGGAGCCTGAGATAGAAGAAGCTTTTGAGAATTTTTGTTTAGAAGCAGAGAAGAAACGACAACAATGACACAAGAGTGAGAATCTGTAAGACTCAACAGGCACATATTGTACTGTTCACGCTCAACTTTCTGGAATGTTGAAAAGGAAAGGAAACTAGAATCAGATAGGTTCAAACTTTCATTTTACTGCAAACAAGCATTTTAAAATAAGAGCTGTTCATAGTTGCACTTCTGACACTTTTTTCCTTCAGTGTTGATTAGGAAATGGGGAGAATCAACAGGCTTAATTGTTTGAAATATTGAGGTATTGCAGGGGGTTTTTGGACATGAAAATTCTTTCTTTGTTGTTTCAAATAATTTCATGAACGTATTTCCTAAATGCCTAAACTAAAATGCCAAGTGGGAAATAGTTTGCTGTGGTTTTTTTTTTTTGAGTTCTTTTCTGAAAGACAGATACGTTTCATCAGAGGTGTGCATATTTTGTTAAATACTAATTGCCCCTGCATTACGTATAGGCCAAAAGGTTGTGCACTTTGGAAAATGCATTCTAGCTCTAAAAAACTTTTTTAAATTCAAATTTGGAATTGATTATAGATAAACTTCTTTTGGGGCTAAAGACAGCATGTAAAATATTAAACATTTTGAGAATCAGCGGTCAGTGTGACATAAAAAGGAAGAATTGTTATCCCAAGACTGAAAGACTGTTTACCAGCCATCCATGGAGCCCATAAAAAGGAATGTTGTTCTGTAGTTTGTAAATATTATTTATGGTATTCTTTGCCTGCAATAAACTCTTTATAATGTGAGATTTTGTTTGCTTGATTTGTCTTTGAGCCCTTTTGAAGTTGAAGGAGATATACGCAGATAAGCGTCATATATTTGATAAGGCCCACATCAATGTTTGGCTCCACAGATTTCACTGTGAAGTTATTTATTTATTTATTTCCGACACGTTCAGTGGCGTTTCAAAGAAAAATGACTGTTTACTCTAATTTACTGTTAGCGACAATACCCTCTGTATCGATTTTATCTATAAATTGCCCCTCTAGTCTAAGACTCCATCACTCCATACTAAATAAAAATAAAGTGACAAATACTATATTTCTATATTACTATAAGTCCCTGGTTTCTTGCAAGAAAGGGCACACTTAATTAAGGACTAATGAAAATATTGAAGAAAATAATCTGATTGCAATACAAGCTGCAAGAAAGTAATCAGTAAATAGTTTTAGATATCTCCTGCTCTACTTCTCTCTCCTGTGTAATGATTACTACTAACAGGTCAGTCTAAACCAACTCTGCCATTGTCTGGTGACTTTGTGTTTGTGCAACACTTCCCAAATGAGACTTACGAACATCACCTCACCTTTTATTCAAATTACATCTGATTCCTATCAGGACAGCAAAGCGTGTGTCATTACTATATCTGTCGGTCAGGTGACAGAATTTCCTGTTCTGTGGGTAATTTGTGCAGATATACCTTGGCGTGCTGCTTTAGAGCTGACTAGCAGGGGAAGGAGAAGGCTGATTTAGTTCACTGGTTTAGACTGGCAAATGGCCCTGTGAGCTATTGTTTTGTGAATTATGCAAATCTGGTTCATCAGGAACAATAGCAATTGAAATATTGATAGTTACTAAGGATAATGATTGTGAGTTAGTTGCTTACAAGTTAGTTGCTTTATATTTGAGGAGTGAATTTGTTAGACCACTTGTATAACTCCACTTGTTTCATCCAGACATTTGGGGGTTTGGAGAAACACAAAAAAACACCATCCCACTCTAATAATTTTATCCAAAACTGCAATAAATTGCTTTAGTTTTGTTTTGATTTTAATGTATCACCTCACCTCATAGTTTGTAATTTTGTGTATTAAGCTGTTCATAATTGATTGTGAGGAGTATGTGTAAATATAAATTGCTTATTTACATACAGTACATCCATCCATCCATCTTCGACCGCTTATCCGGTATCGGGTCGCGGGGGCAGCAGCTCCAGCAGGGGACCCCAA
>NC_048411.1:20940340-20948070 GCF_013103735.1 Etheostoma cragini
ACAACACAGCCCTCAGGTTCATAGGGACACACAAACCTCTCCACCACGATAAGGTGATGGTTCCCCGGAGAGGTACATACAGTACAGTCATTTTTTATTACTTTTTTTTATACATTATTTTCTTGATTACACACACTATTTTGGTTTTAAACTTAACTGTATCCACTGGCAGTGTTTACATCATATTTTAATATTCAGGGTTGAAGTGCTTTAGGCTTGCAAAGACCCATTTTACCAAAGGGTTAAAAAATGATCAAGACACAGAATAAGGTGACGATGGTAACTGGGAATCTAATACAAATTCCGACAAATGAACACAAGTTACTAAGGAAGATCATGTTAAAGTCTGTCTGTGTGAACATTTCCACCACCTGGTGACCAAGTTGATTAACATAAACAACATGATCCATTCACTGTCAAGAAACAGCATCAGTTAATTAACTCAGGACTTATAGTACCAAGTAAAATTCTAAAGTAAAAATACTTTATACTGAGCATTTTTCCATTGTGACATTGCTAATTGAATAAAGGATGACAACGCTTATTTTGACAACGCTGGTTTTAGGTTACTGTAAATAAAGTCTTACCATTATCACTTGAAGCAACACCATGTACACCGTACTTCACACACTCTATTACAACTGAGACAATCCCATCATGTAGGTAAGTTCCAGGAAGCACATGATCGTAAAACCCTGGGATTAAAACATTCAGGATTACAATTTCCTAGTCTCAAGCCTTTTTATCACCACCACATCTTCTAATCATCGCACCATTAATATTTTATGTATGTGTTCATATTGGTCTAAAAGATTCTTAGTGGTGGCATGAGCTCAGAAGAACAGACATACCATGACATTGCCTTACCCTCAATGACAGACCACAGCTATTTTCCTTGCTACAATAAAATAGTTCTTTACTTTGTAATTCCCAGCACCGAGCATGCAAGTATGTTGAAATTGTAAGACTCACATCTTGGATTGCATCTAAGAATATTGCATTTTTCTCTTTGATACAGTCTGTTTCTTTCATGTCGGTCAGGGGTACAATATACTGAGGCATCCCGGTGGTACAGCGGTGTAAGATGATGCATGTAATGTAACCACAACAATTCTGGTTCCAGCATTGCTTGGGGTGTTTGTTACATGTCACCCCCTCTCACACCGGGTGTCAAAATCAAAAATCAGTCATGGGACACCACTTGAAGCTAGGTAGCATACTTTAATGTGGTTGTCCCATCATATTTTAAATAGAAGATATTAGTTTTCAAATCATTTTTTTCACTGTACTGTGTTTGTACTGTATCAACAATGCCTTGCAGCAACTTTATGTAAATGGTTAGCATCCGCCAATTGTTACTACTGTAGACCTTTTTTTGTTTGAATTGAAACACTCTCCCACAAGTCTGTCTTTAGTTTATTAGCAACAAGCTGTTGTGGCATTTAAATAGACCAAGGACTGATCATTGCGTGCTGTTTTACCGTAAATAGTTTAAATTGTTTCTGGTTGTGTCATCATCAGGGGAAATAGTTTGATTAATTTAGCGTTAGAGTGCATTTTGAATGTGTGTGAGGAAGGAATGTGTGTGAGCATCATTACCGTATCTGTCGGTCAGGTGACAGAATTTCCAGTTCTGTGGGAGATTTGTGCAGAGATACCCTGGCGTGCTGCTGATGAATGAGAAGGCTGATTTAAAGCACCCATATTATAATCAATTTCATGTTTATAATTGTATTTTGAAGTTGTACCAGAATAGGTTTACATGGTTTCATTTTCAAAAAACACCATATTTTTGTTGTACCGCACATTGCTGTAGATCCTGTTTTCACCCTGTGTGTTTAGGTCTCTGTTTTAACTACGGAGTGAGCCATCTGACTTCTATACTATCTTTGTTGGGAGTCACACATGTGCAGTGGCTAGGTAACATCACATCAGCTAGATATATTTCTCCAACTTTGGTCAGTACAAGACAGTATTAGCTGGGAGACTTCTTCTGAACGGAACATACTTGTGGAATACCTACAGAACAGGGACATGTAAGTAGTTCTTTCTTTTGTAGATTATGATGAACTAGTGTGAGTTGTACTGACAGTGCTTTGCCATTGAGAATGAGTAGCATGAGTAGCACTAGCATGTGCTATGGTTAGCCACCTCGTCTCGGCTAGTTACGTAGAAAGCGGTGCAGATTTTGAACAACTCACCCAGGGAAGTGCCAGAGACACAAAATATCGCCGCAAATCCCAGAAAAGGGATTTTTTTCATAATATGGGCACTTTAATTCACTGGTTTCAGAGGGGCAAATGGCCCCGTGAGCTATTGTTTTGTGCATTATGCAACTCTGGTTTGTCAGGAACAATAACAATTGGAATGCTGATAGTCATTTATGATACATGATTGACATGAAGGTAGTTGCTTTACTGTACGTTTGAGGAGTGAATTACTCATAGCTCATCACTTGTTTTACCTTGACATTCAGGGTTATGAGACACACACAAATAATACCATCCTGCTCTAATAATTTCATCCAAAACTGCAACAAATTCCTTTAGTGTTGTCTTGATTTAAATGTATAGAAGTTTGTAATTTTGTGTATTAAGTTCTTCATAATTGATTGTGAGGAGTATGTTTAAATATAAATTGCTTATGTACATAAACTACAGTCATTTTCTATTACAGAATACATTCATTTTCATGATTACACACGCGATTTTGGTTTTACACTTAACTGTATCCACATGTTAATATTCTTGGTTAAAGTGCTTTAGGCTTACTTAGACCCATTTTACCAAAGGGTTAAAAAAGAATGAAGATACAGAACAAGATGACGGTGGTAACTGGGAATCTAACAGGGGTGATCCATTTGTCCGTGTGATTCTTCTGTCGTCCCGCGGCCCTCGCTCCACTCTATTCCTATGGGTGACGTCAAGCGACTTCAACGTGCACGCAAAGCATTACGGGAAGACAGCGCTGCTTTTGAAAAAATGCTGCGCGTCAGAAAGCTGGCCAATGCCCATCTTTTCGCAAGTGAATCTGTTGAATGTGACTTGACTATCCAGTAGAAGCAGACACACATTTTTCAAACTGACCTTTGTCGATCTGAAATGAAGACAGATGCAGCAACTGCATGGCCTATTTCTCGGCTAAAAAAATTTCAGAAACACGTTTCAGTGAACTATTTTCGTAAAAAATCACATCGTATTCCATCTATTTGAGTTTTTAATACCACCACATTTTCTAATCATCACACCGTTGTTCAAAGTTTGCAAGCTTCTGCCCTTACCTTGGCTCATACAGGCACCTTTATCGTACAAAGTCAAGATAAGGAGCATCTCAGTTGCCATGTAAGAAATGTGTGTTCAGATTGGTCTTGAAAATTCTTAGTGGTGGCCTGAGCTCAGAAGAAAATGACAAACAGACATACTATGACATTGCCTTACCCTCGATGACACACCACAGCTATTTTCCTTGCTACAATAAAGTAGCTCTTTTCTTTGTAACTCCCAGCACCAAGCATGCATGTATGTTGAAATTGTAAGATTCACATCTTGGATTGCATCTAACAATATTGCATTTTTCTCTTTGATACAGTCTGTTTCTTTCATATCTGTCAGGGGTACAATATACTGAGGCATCCCGGTGGTACAGCGGTGTAAGATGATGCATGTAATGTAACCAAAACACTTCTGGTTTCAGTATTGCTTGGGGTGTTTGTTGCATATCACCCCCTCTCACACCAGGTGTCAAAATCAAAAATCAGTCATGGGACACCACTTGAAGCTAGGTAGCATACTTTAATGTGGTTGTCCCAACATATATTAAATTGAAGATTTTGTTTTAAAGCCTTTTATTTTTCACTCTACTGTTATTGTAGTGTATCAACGATGCCTTGCAGCAACTTTATGTTCATTGTTAGCATCTGCCAATTGTTACTACTGTAGGCCTTTTTTTGTTCAAATTGAAACAATATACCACAAGTCTGTCTTCAATTTATTGGCACCAAGCCGTTGTGGCATTTAAATAGAACAAGGACTGATCATTGCGCGCTGTTTTACCATAAATAGTTTATACTGCATCTGGTCGTTTCATTATCCGGGAAAACAGAAACAATATAATTAATTTGCATGAGAGTGCATTTTGAATGTGTGTGAGTGTGTGTCATCCATGAGGCTGTTGAGGAAGCACATTGCACACAGCTGATATCTTAATCTGCAAAACAGTAGTGTCCAACTCATGACTAGGCATAAACTAATGCATTATCTTGCACAAATGAACTGCATTCATCACTTTTTGCTTCTCTTGAGGATTGTTGAAAATGCACCTGTTTAAATCTAAGAAAAAAGATAATTTTTTTGGTCATGTGAACGGACAGTAGCTTCACGTACACGTGACACTTACCACTGTGTCTGTGTGGAGTCATCGACTCGTGAGCCCCTCTGAGCCTGCTGGATGTGACTGTCTGGCTCACAATGGAAACCTGGACCTTAAATTCCCATTGGTCAGCAGATGGGTGTGAAAGAGGGATTAGCTTTGTACGGCAGTCCACTCACCCACACCTCTCTCTGTGTGTGTTTCTGTATTTGTAATAATTTCTCTCTCATGCTGTATTTCACATAATGTAGTTTTAAAACAGGAATTAATGACAAAATCCCTAAAACAGCAATGCTTTTATTCCTGGGAGCATTTGTTTGAGAGACAGTTGCCTGAGATGGAGTCGAAGGCTTAGTCTGAATATCTTTAACATGTAATGCCATCGCCCTGCAATGACTATTACCTTTGTAAACATTGTGTTTTGACAATGTAAGAGAGGTGTTGCTTCAACTTGGAAACAATCGCCTTAAGCAAAACCACACACTACCAAAGTAAAGACCTTTCCATGAGCAGTTTTCATCGGGACTATTTCTCTGGTCTCTGGTATTTTTTTGTGAATTATTCAGAGTAGGGTTTAAGCAACAAAAATAAAATAAATTCACCTCTATTGTATTAGAGTGATGGAAGAAATACAGTAAAACCAAAACTACTCGTGTAGCAAGATGCTAACAAAAGCAATTAGGGAAATACTTTCTTTTAACACGTTACAGTGATTACTTCCTGTGATTTAAAATGGTTTCCAGACATCCAGGCCAACTTCAAATGACTCCGGGTCTTCCTCAGTGGGGATCTTTAATGACATTCCAAGTGACAGTCCCACACAGCTCCATTGTGACAGGGCCTTGACAGGAAAATAATTGTAGTTTCCCCTTGTGGGATTATTAAAAAAATACATCATTATTATTACTATTAAGTCAGACCCCATTGTGGCCGGGTTGGCTCATTGGTGGATCAGGCACACACATACTGAGAGGTGTATGCCTTGATGCAGAGGTCTGGGGTTTGAGTCCGACCTGCGAGGATTTCCTGCATGTCTTCCCCCCCCCCTCTCTCTCTCTCTTTAAAACCCTGTCAAATAAAGGTGGAAAAGACCAAAGTATAGTCTTAAAAAAAAAAAATCGACCCCATTGCTGTTTAAAGCTCCTTTCTTTGATTGTTCAGCATAATTTGACAGAGTAAGCTGCCTAAAACTCTCCAATGTTGTCCAAAAAAAAGAGTGTATACAAATGGGAATGCAGTAACCTGTTAAAGGCAGAGGGATATAACAGATGTAGTTGGTTTTGTGTAAAATTACAACTTTTTTCACACTTGTGAAAAGTTAAGGATTCAGTTTTTTCAAAGTATTGCAACATAAAAAATCTGAAAGGAAAATTAGCCTTTCCAGGAACCATGCCGTGTCACTACCACAGAAATGCTTGAAATGGATCATTTTCAATTCTCAATGTGCTCCAGCACACTAGATGACTTACACATGAATCATGACTGTGACAAACAGGATGTGAGTTGGGATTCAGCTGCTGAATAAGGTTGTACATTGTGTGTTCCAGGCTGCAAGAACCTGTTGAATTGACTTAACTGAATCACAGGGTTGTTGCCTCCCCAAAGACTACTGATGGCTGATGCATTGCGTAAGGAATTCCAGAAAACTGGATTTTTTAGTATTTCTATCCAATTTAATTTGCCTCCTGACTTCCTGCAGTGCTTGTGTGATATAAAGAAGTTTGAAGGCTGATTTTGAAGACCAGAGTGAAATGCTTTAACACATTTTTGTGGTTGATGATATGAAAGCCTGAAGTTTTACAACTTATAGGGTACGCCTAAGTTTATAACTGTAATTTAAGATTTGACCGAAGGGTTCAGATAGCTAATGATGCTGAACTTTGTTATTAGTCAGTAATTTCATTGGTCTGAGCAAGGATGGCAACACAAAAGCACCAAAACACGTCTAGGCAAAAGAAAGAGGCTAGGGTAACACTGTTAGCTACTGTATGGAATATGTTCAATCTAATTAGAGAAAAGTCATGAAGTCTGTAAGTTGCCTTGGACTCCCTAAAGGATGTGAGTTCAGATATAACACCCAAATCTGTTGCTGTGCTTTTTTGCTCCGACTGTCATCACTTTTCTAACTAGCTGTGTCCAAGTCAAAGGGACGTAATAAGACTGTGATTGGTAGAATTGTTACAGTGACCTTTCAAAGCAATACCACACTGTGTTCAATAAATACATTGCATAATTATAACCACCAGTGTTATCCTGTAAAATGAGTGTTGCATGATGGTACAAAAGGTTAATTATGGGAGTTAAAGAGGCCCTTAACTCCCAACTCCTCCGGTCAGTGGCCAACAAATCCGAATGTAGTGGGCAGCTTCCTGGTGGGACCATAGCGTTCCTGCAGGAGTGCTTGACTCTCTTTGAAGTAGGTTACATTTTAAAAACTGGACAGCAGCTGAGGCCGAGATATCCAGAATGTTACTCCCTTTTATGTGTCAAGCTCAAAAAGTGCTGGATCCTACATTTCCCCTGATGCAACCAATTTAGCATATTTTAGTTTGACTGGTCCTGCCCGCTAAGTGCCCACATCTTTCAAATTCCACAACCCCAGTTCACAATGCAGGCTTTCTGTTAAAACGCTGTAGCTGAGATGATGATGTCATAGTCAGGGTCTTTTATTTTAGACTTCCTCCAGAGCCACAGAAACCATCACACTACAGTTTTCACAGGCTAATTCTTACCTCCAATGACTAAAGTTTATGCGTAGAATCAGCGGCGTATCTTTTAATTATAATTGCAAACCACATAATATGGCATCAGATTGTGCAATAATCCATCTGAGTATTACAGTTTTTTTCAATTGCTAACAAGCGCTTACCCATACTTCAGATACTTTTTCTAAACTCTTAACACAGGCTCACACCTACAAAACACAATTGGCCGAATGGATAATTTTCTTCTCAAAAACACATTTTGTTAAATATATACTAACTCTCTTTCAGTTTTACAGGTATTTGCATGCAAAACATGCAATCCACCATTTTTACACTACATTTCTTGGTTGGGAATTGTATGTCCACATCTACTGTTATGTTCACATTCAAAATCATTCCAGTAAAAAGCAAATCAGTTTGTTTTCATTTACTGTTTACTACAGGAGGTACAGTAGAAACACGGTATGATAGAACAGAATTGCTGCAGTATCGTACAATTGTATACAGTATTGCTTACAGTCAACAAAATGTCCCTGAAACGCATAAGAAAAAAAAACTGTAAAAAGCCCAGATAGAAACGGAGGGAGGGGAATAAAAAGCACAAAATTACTGCATTTAATCTCTGCGATCTTCAGGGTTAGGCCACATGTTTTCATC
>NC_048411.1:20948170-21018444 GCF_013103735.1 Etheostoma cragini
TGCTCCTCCTCCTCTCACTGCTCCTGCTCTTGCTCCTCTCACTGCTCCTCCTCCTCTCACTGCTCCTGCTCTTCTCACTGCTCCTGCTCCTCTCACTGCTCCTCCTCCTCTCACTGCTCCTGCTCTTCTCACTGCTCCTGCTCTTGCTCCTCTCACTGCTCCTCTCACTGCTCCTCCTCCTCTCACTGCTCCTGCTCCTCTCACTGCTCCTCTCCCTGGGCCTGCTCTTCTCCCTGGGCCCCTTGCTCTTATTCTTTCATGTCCAGACATTATAGTGTTTGCCTTTTTCTGTTTCTGTTTCCAAAAACATAACTCCTCAAAGTCCTCCTTATGTATAAGTGTCAATGTAATAGAAAAAAATAACCCTTGCCACTTAGTCTAAGCCAGACTGGAATCAGCTGTGGTTTGCCCAATTTACCCAACATAAATCAGCTGTTTGTGAATTATTCAATTGTTTTTTTTCATTATCAGCTGATATGCATTTTTTTAAACTGTTATCATTGCAGAAGCAGAGGTTTTTATACTGTGTCTAAGGTTTGGATTATTGTTTTTGCTGTTGTGGGATGGTGTGTGTTAACATTTGTAAATACTAGAAAAACAATCCACAATTTTGTTGGGAGGTATAGCTTGTCTGTTAAGAAAATGTAAGCATTGTGGAAATGTGTTCAATAACTGCATATTGTGTGAAAATGACTTGAAATGTGTCAATGGTATGGCCACAAAAGACCGATGCTGTGATAATTGTGTTTAGAGTTTTGAAAATTTGACAACTGGTTCGACAAACGCTTGTTAGCGACTGAAAAAAACTGTAAGCAACAAACACCAGCTATTCTTTCCAAAATGCACTCATTGAAACTGAAATGTACTTCAACTCTTTTTCCATCCTTCCCATTTCCTTTACACTCTTTTTGAGCACATATGAAAGGTCTTACATCATTGTTTTCCAGTGAAGGAAAAAGGGTTTGGTCATTCCAGCATCTCTTATAATAGACTTTCTATTCTTTAAAGGTTCTTAATATTCAAATGTATCATTGTTCTTGTGTCAACCATAAGTCTCTGCTCTATAATGGGTTGTAAATACAGAACATAGTCTATAAGGTTCAGGATGATTACAGATGAGACATCTAGTCTCGAATTGTTGAGTGTTTCTTGAGGATGTGTATTTTTTAATTGCTATCTGTTGATTCAAGTGTTGTTTGTCCACTCCTGATGTGGCTTTGAAATGACGATTAAAATAGATTGAAATTCAATTCAATTAAGCCTGATGGGTGTGGACTTCCTATTTTTTGCTTAAATTTAAATTTAGAGTAGAGTCAAAGGATTTGGATTTTAAACTTTTTCAAACTTCTCCATCCATCCCAACTGGATTTCAAGCTACAGGATGTGTCCCAATTGCCTTTACCGCTAAGACTTTA
Source organism: Etheostoma cragini (assembly GCF_013103735.1). Taxonomy (NCBI): domain Eukaryota; kingdom Metazoa; phylum Chordata; class Actinopteri; order Perciformes; family Percidae; genus Etheostoma; species Etheostoma cragini. Next base: position 20,949,586 of record NC_048411.1, read on the forward strand.
TTACAGACTTCATCTCACACCCTATGACAATACTTGGGTCAATATTGGATCGGCGTAAGAGGCAGAGCCAGTCCTCATTTAGAACGCGTGTCCGCTGCGTCACCGCTGAGTCTCCACGCTGCGCAGCCACATCTTTAACAAGTGCGGCGGCTTCATTTAACCACCTCATATAAATGGAATAAAGACAACGATGGAGTTCTTCTGGGTGCATTTCTTCTTCACTATAATAGTCATTAGTAAGTATTGAACACGTTATTTGGACTTTGAACTTGTTAGTTTGTTACCATTGTCTTACGCAGAGAGTAACGATATATCTTTTCGCTACAAACAGCGAGAGTTTTATATTGTTTTCATGAAAGTGCAGTCGGTAAGGTTTATAAGTCGTTCGTTATAGCTTTTATTGTTATTGTTAAATGTTTTCTTACACTTAAAACACGCCCGAAGAGCAGCAGAGAGAGTGTGCAGATTCATTAATTAAATGTAGCCTACTTAATGCCAGGAAGAGCTTTTGTTTTGAAATAGATGTCTCTTCACCTTGCAGCGTTTTTCCCCCCCGTCAACGATGCATGAGCCAAAGTCAGCTCACATGGATTAAATAGGATCAGCTTGTTTTACTGTGCATCACAGGTTTCTGTGGAAGTTTTTAAACAGCTACCAGCCAGACACTTTTTTAAGTATTCTCCTACAGCAGGACATGTATGCACATTGATCCCATTTTATTACATGACAGGAAATGTTAATATGGTCTGAGGTTTGCCAAGCCCAAGAGGAGGAAAAGTGGCACTTTCTACTGCAGGTAAACAGGCGTGGCAGCAGGAGGCTGGGCAAGGGGATGTCTGTCGAATCAAGTACCCATCCACATTCCTCTGCCGGCTGATAGAGGGGAAGGCAGGCTGATAACTGCATGAGTTTGACCTGTATGGGCTTGTGGCTCTGATTTCGCAGGAAGATGAGCAAATTCCATGTCCTGAGGGGATTCAAAAGGAGCGTTCGAGGGTGGATTGTGGATAAACACAGTGTTTTGAGATGAGCAATGACTATTAAAAACAACACTTTGTGAATAGAACGACCTTCATGTGTTGTATAGCTTTTTAGTGAGTTGCCTTGACTTCATGAGTCAGGCTGATGTGTTTGTAAAAACGTACATGATTCAGTAACAAAAAGCACCCACATGACTCAAAGTAGGAAGTCAGTATGGCTTAAAATTGTTGCTGGAGATAAGACATTGAACCTCTCTACCATGAACAAGCAGAGTCAGGATAATAATTTTAGATACACAAATGTTAAAAAAACAAAAAACAAAGATGATATAATTGGAAGTATTTACAGAAGGTATAGTAGGTACAACTGTTTCATTATTGATTGTTATCAGTGAAGAGATTTATAGGATGTTGATCATTGTCACTGCCATGCACCCTCATCTTTCTCCTTCGCCAGCTGACAGAATCTGGATCTCGCAGGCCTTCAACGTTGGCACTGCAGGCGCCAAGATTTTCAGCGGCCCAGCTGCGGAAGAGTTTGGCTACACAGTCCAACAAGCGACAAACCATGAAGGCAAATGGTATTGATTTAAGTCTTTCATTGTCTTAGAGTCCTAGACTACATTGTTTGTATCATGTTTCCGTCACAAACTGTGTCCTGTCCATTCAGGTGCTGTAGCATTCAAGTGGTGTCAGTTATTTAGTTGATATGTCTTTGCCACCGCTTTGAAATAGCAGTAAATGTGAGGAAGATATTGACATGACATCCCCAGGGTATATATATATATGATGTAGAGAGCAGTTTACTATAAAGGAAATAAGCTGCAGACTCACATTCAGTGGGCCACTTTTAAATACACTCCTTAGATGCTCTATCTTAGTCCATACTGACTGGGTTTCAAACAGTTGTGTGCATGACTTCTGAGAAGCTGTGTAGCCTTCACCAACTGTCATATTTCTAAATTTTTGAATTGATATGTCCATTTGTGTCACGTCAGGGAGGATTTTCTAGGTAGAGGTATCCATGTTGCAAATGAAGGCCTGTTACTGTAAAGAGATGAACCTGATTATCAGTAGTGTCTAGGTATTCTGTGACATGTAAACAACTGTCCTTACTGTTACACTACCACCACTAGCAGCCTGTGCTGTTTACAACATAGAGCTCAGGTTTCATTCTCTTTCCAAATTGTGACCTAGTCACTGCCACAGACACCATGATTAAACAAACCCATCGCACTTCCGTTCAGCCGTATCATTTTGTGTTTTTACTGAAGGGAATGAAAATTTCATGGGTTTTTGCTTGATGCATTGCAAGGTTCAAGAGGCTGTGTGTCTGCTAAACACTGTTGTAAACCACCTGTTTTAGCTCTGGGGATGGCAATGTTGATCTGTCAGTTGGCTGCTCAGTCCATGTTGGTCCAGACTGGAACAGATATATTATCCATTGACTTTTCCTCTAGTACCACCACAAGGTTTACATTTGTAGTTTTCACTGAATTGCGAACATGTTAGCATACTAGCGTTAGCATTTACTTTATGTCAAAGCACCAGTGTGCCTGAGTCCAGCCTCACAGGGCCACTAGCATGGCTGTGGACTCAGTCTTGTTCTTGAACAAGTTCTTCAACAAGTTCTTCAACCCCTGTTAATTACAAGACTGTCAGGAAACAGATTTAGTCTGTTAAATCAGTAAAGTTTAGCACAACCAATACTACATTTTTTCAGGCCCTGTTTAGGACTAGGGTTAGTTAAAAAAAAAAAATCCAATTTTAAGGGTCTACCTGTACTGACAAGTTGATAATGCAATACATTGTTAAATCTCTTAACACCATACTGGGTAAATTGTAGAAACTGTGGTCTTAAAAATCCCTTGGTGCTCATTTTGAGCTGCTACAATCTGTTAAGAGCCTCTTAGCTATTTGTAACATTTAGTTTAATAGTAACTAGGCTTCTCAGTGATGTCTGGATGTTGTGTACTCTGAGTCACAGTAGCATTGAGATTGAGTTACTCATAGAGTAAGATAGAGTTACTCATAGAGTAACATACTGTCATGTCTGGAGGAGTGTCCCTATTGCGTAACAGCAGGAGGCAGCAGTAAATGATAGGGGAATCTGACTGTTTATTCCACATTTCTAGAGGAAGCAACTGTGTTTCATCCTGTGTCCTCTGCCTTAACTAATGAAGAAGAATGGTGTGTCCCACTTCTCTTGTTTGTCACTGTGGGGGAAATTACACTGTCTTGGAGTTTATTTGAAGTCTTATAACTGTATTGGTATTTATGTATTTTTATTACTGCTGGGTCTGGATTTAACAGCAGAAAATGTGTTTGAAGTTTAATTTTCCGTGTGAACTTGTAGAATCTTGTTTGCTTTTTCTTAAAATGTTAGAAGAATGACTCGTCTGTCTTGTTGGCACTTGCTCAGACGAACAAGACCACACAAATGTATACTGTTACAGACTTTATGTATATTTTATGTAGCTTTTGTATTACAATTCACCCAGAGATTGCTGAAGTAAAGTTTGGTTCATATATTATTTATACATTTACATAAAGTTGTAGAATTATTTTTTCATTACAACAAGTTAACATATAGAGAGAGCATAAAAAAAAGCTGGTCCGGCACGTCTTAAAACTCATGCACAGATTACTCTTATTGCATGTTTATGAGAGTTGGGAAGAGATGGATATTGTTGTTTTTGTAGGCTCCTCGTTAGTGCTCCATGGAGTGGTTTCAGTCAAAACAGAAAGGGGGATGTTTACAAGTGTCCAGTCTCAGGGTCCAGAAACAACTGTGACAAGCTCAATCTTCAAGGTAAGATTTGGTGTTTTATTGTTTAACCTTTGACCTATCTGCCAAACATTGGCCATGTACTTAAAATTCCTAAACAGAACTGAAAAGACTTGTCGCCTTAAAACATCCCGTAGGTCTCCAGACATTTAGTTTTGAAAATTAAGTAGTACATACAAATGATCGCAGTGTACAGCGAGGCATTTATTTGTATTCATACATTGAGCTTAGGATAATTGTATAAGTTTCAGATTCAACTAACTAATATCTGAACTTTAATGCACAGTAAGCGCTCATTTGTTTTCTTTGCCACCATCCACAGATTCTGTTAGTATTCCAGATGTTAAAAACATCAATGACAACATGTGCCTGGGTTTGACTCTTACCAGGATGCCTGCGGGTTTGATGGTATGTGTGCTTGCGTGTTGCATGGGTTTTCATACTAAGGATAGAAAGGAAATCATTTTATTTCAGAGACATGGAGATTACATTATTTTATAACCTGAAAAACTCATCTTCATTTTGGGTGATTTTTTATGTTACTTGCAATTATAGAATATTCATAATGTTATGTAATCATATGCATAAAAGTGCATGTTTAGGAACACAGCCTTAAAGTCCTGTTCTAGATATTGTAATCACAAAATGAGCACACTTTGTAGTAACTGGTGAAGCCATATTTTCCTTTGAAATTTACATACAAATCTTATATATAGGTGGAAGGAAGTGGGTCAGTGGCTTAGCTCCGGTAAATGAACTACTGCACCAGGAAGTAGTGCTAATCCACTGCACAACTATTCGTGTTGTAGGTTTCACTTTTTTTTTTTTAACACTACAGACAGTAATAAGTTAAGTCGAGTTCATAATTAGTTATTTACAACAATTTCATTCACTATTGAACTCAGACATAAAACTTTATTGGGAGCTTTTAAAGGCAGTGACAAACTATCCATTAAGTCTCCTCTCATCGGATACAGATGTGCGGTCCTCTTTGGGGACAGCTCTGTGGCGATCAGGACTTCTACCCAGGAATATGTGCAAAAATGAGCCCCCTCTTTCAACCTCAACCTGCCTTCTCTCCTGCCGTCCAGTGTAAGATAGGTCTTCTTTTAAATACAGTATGGCTATGGATATGTTGAGCATAGCAAAATAGTATAAAACCATCACAGTGACTTACAGACTGTTGCAATGTTATGTCATTATGTGTTCCTACCATCATGCCCCCATCAGTAGAGTTGGCTTACACACAGCAACATTTCTAATGCAAGACCTGGCCAAGTTTGAATTATTCTTTCCAATTTGAGTTATTATATGTCTGCTGGGTGTAGATTATTTTTTAAAATATGGTTTATTAGTGCTTTGCCTTTGATGAGCTACTTTAAATTCCTAAATGTTTTCTCTGCTTGCAGCCATTTTACCACATGATAATCTTATTTAAACAAATGAAAAAGGCAGGTAAATGCAATATACATCCTATATTAGGCAAGTTTCAAGACTGAAAAATGGTGAAAATATATTTCTGTGCAAAAGAAAAGGGAGAAAATGAACTGACATTAATTCTATTCATAACTTCTGCTTAAATGTATAATTATGTTCACTCTCATGACATTTCTAGCATGTGGAGGGCCTATGGACATCGTGATTGTTTTGGACGGCTCTAACAGCATATATCCTTGGGAGCCAATGGTCACCTTCCTCCAGAAATTAATACCTGCACTTGACATCGGACCCAAAAACACACAGGTGACATCATATTTCAAGAGCCAAAAAAAGGAAATGAAAGCAGAAATGAAGCCAGGTATGATCTTGTGGTCATTACTGACAGCTTTCTGCTTTATCACACCATTTCTTATTTCAGGTCAGCGTCATTCAGTATGCTGTTGATCCCAAGTTTCAAATCAGACTAAATGAGTATAAAACCAAAGCTGAGTTGATTGATGCAACGTCCAGAATTGAGCAAATGTATGGTCAGTCTACCAATACCTTCCATGCAATCCAATATGCCAGGTTGGTGTTACAGTAAAACTGCCTTTTATGCTTATCTGTTTATTAATTTATTTAATTTTTACTTACTTTAAGTTTTCTTTTTCTTCTTCGCTATTTTATTCTCCTTCTAAAACTCCCGCGATAGCCTAAACTGTACATGGTGGGGGGGGCTGTTTTCAGGATTGTTCCAAAACCACGCAAGGACCTCAGGAGCAACTATTGAACAACTTCCACCATTAGGGGGCCCCATAGCAGAAAAAAACCTGTGTTGGTGCTAAAACTCCCAAATTGTACACCGGACATTCCAAAACCATATATCCACGCATTCCCTGGATCCAACTGAATCTCGTGATATAGGCCACGCCCATTTCCTCCCAAATCTCAGTCAAAAACCTCCTTTGTTAAACTCCTCCTAGATTGTGCAACCAATCTGAACAAAACTTTAAACGTAGTATCTCTAGACCGACTTGACAAAAACTTTTTTTTTATTGAAAAAATCTCTTCCAAATTGACAATTTGCTTTAAAGTTGAGCTTTGAAGAGGGGTGAGAAGAGCTGAAAAGCTCCAAGATGTTATGCGACAGCCAGCTAGCACCTGCTGGGCCCGTTAGCTTGTCGTTTGGACAGTCATGCTCGGAGACCCAGCTGTAAGCTGGACGTCTCTCAGACTGGTCTCTTTACTATTTGCATTTGCATTGGCCAAGTGGCCAGATGGTAAAACCGGTTTTGGGGGGAGAATAGATCTGTTTAAAAGTGGACTATTCCTATAACTAGGCTATGTTCCTGTAACTACCTTGTCGGAAAAGCAGCTAATGTTAATGGAATATTTGCAACGCCAGAGTACCGCAGACGTTGCGGCTCACACCTCTCGATATTTACCGATATTTGCCTCCCCACCGTTATGCTTTGGGTCCCACTTTTGCGCGCTCCCCAGGTCATCGGGGTGACTTGCGCAATGAGGCTTGGACCCCGTCATAACTATTTGCATTTGTAGTTATTATTGTTAAACCCAAATGAATGAATAAACCCATTTTTGAGGGGCTAAACATGCTCTTAAACAGTTTTGAGACTTTGCACTCTTATCAGAAGTGGAGGAAATTTACATATCATGGCAGGACAAATTGGCCTGATAGCACCCCCTACAAAATTAAAATGAAGTAGCCCCTGCTGTTAGTTCGACCTAGATGTAAGAGATTTGGTAGGCATACATTACAAAAAAGTCTTACCCTTCTTCCAATAGAAAGTTAGCCTTTTTTTTTTTTTTTTTTTTTAAGTTACGTTTTTCTTTCTTTAAACTGTCTGTTACTCCGTCTGTCTTTTTCATTAATACCTAAATGAAGTTATACTGATTTAGATTTTGGACTGTCTATTAAAAATCTTTAATGAAAAGAAGTTTTATTATAAAACCACAAACAGTAATGTGTCTGCTCGCTTCAGTCAGATAGGATTCCATCAAAGTAATGGAGGTCGAGCAGGCGCTGCCAAGGTGATGGTGGTCGTCACTGATGGGGAGTCTCACGACGAGGACATCCGAGATACAGTTATTGCGGACTGTGAGAGACAAGGCATCACCCGCTTCGGTATCGCTGTAAGTAATGATCTGCCACTTACTGCCAATTACTCATAATCGTTTGTTTTTATTGAGGATGTGAATGATGCCTGCTGATTGCATACAGTAGCATCGGATGGTCTTGTTCAATTCTCACATGCTCTCAAATGTAGAGATGTGGTGGACTATAAAACAGCACAATAAATGTATAAAGAAAAAAATAAGATGCTTCCAGTATTTAGTCAGATTATTTTCCAAATTAGAATGAGTCAGTATGAAATAGGAGGATTTTACATGTTTACATTAAAAAAATATTAAAACAGATGCAAAAATAGAACATTCAGTCAAAGAGGTATAGTTTTTAAAAAATAAAATAAAATGTGTAATACAAAAATATTCAACTGAGGTATGAACACTAGTGTATAAATTAATCTTTAATTGGGACTTTTGTGGTATGTAAAATATAATATACATGTATTTTTGTGGTTTCTTTTTTGTGTATAAATCTAAAGCGAGCTGTACAAACGTATTGTAATAAAAATATAATGTAAAAAGGGTAGGGATAATAAGCTAAAGGCTGATTTATGCTTGTGCGGAGGCTCCACATAGAGCTTTTTTGCTGATCTCTTTAAGAGAAAAGCAGGGCCAGCGTGTGTGTGTGCGTGGGGAGTGTGTGGTATGCTAGAGTGAGGTGATTTGCTTTGGAGTGAAGACTCTAGGGAGGCATAGTAAGAGATAGAAAGTGTCTCCCCTGTGCTTTCTGACCACGGTGGAAAATCTTAACAGTAAAAAGTTAACCCTCTCCATGATTTCATGTTGTTTAAGGAGAAGGAGAACCCGGAAATGAGTTGGGGGAGATGCAACGCTAACAAACCATGGCAGATGATGTGTGTCACCGTAAAGTGTCGTTACATTTTTTGAGTGGTGCATTGAGTGGTCAGGCTACTACCTAGGGTTCGGCGTAGGGTCAGTATTGCCACGTACCTACATATGTACCCACGGCATTGATTTAATCCAGAAGCCTAAATCAGCCTTTAGGCTTCAGCCAACACCTTTTCGGTCAGCAAAAATATGCTTTGGTTTATCACTACTTCCAAATAAATAGTGTAAAATGACAGAAATAAATAAATAAAACTAAAATCGCCATGCCTGAAGCTTATATTGCATACATTCCTGATTAAGTTGCAGTTTGATGTGCTACTGTAATTACCTAGACCTCTTTTTCCTCTTTGCAATCCGGAATTTGTGGTGGTTTCTAGGTCCTGGGTTATTACACCAGAAACAACATCAACACAGACAACCTGATAAAAGAAATCAAATCCATTGCCAGTACGCCCACAGAGAAGTACTTCTTCAATGTGTCGGAAGAGGCAGCTCTCTCCACCATTGCTGGAGCATTGGGGAGCCGCATCTTCAACATAGAAGGTGCATATTTCTCTTTTTCTCTGCTTGTTGTTACACAGGCTGTATGTGTAATGTACTTGACACTGCATGTTCATTCATACACATACATAGAAAATTATTCAAGCTTGTCACAACTTGTCTGTCATAGCTCAAGAGACATCAAAGACAAACGTTTTTTTAATACACATCTTGTGTTTTATCTGACTCTGATTCATTGTTTTTGATCCTTGTTTTAACATGATGCTCTGTTCTCACACAGGCACTGGAAAAGGGGGGGGCAATTTCGAGATGGAGATGTCCCAGGTCGGATTTAGTGCTCACTACTCTAGCAAACGGGTACAGAGCACTGTCTTGTACTGTCTTTTCTGTCAATTGTGACACAGCAAGTTGACATGGTTTTTACTCTCAAACTTGCAAACACACCGCGGCAGAAAATGTCATGGTTGTGTGTTGCTTGTGGCAGTGTGAAATAAGATAAAGGAAGTACAGTTTGAAGGCTCATCCGATGTCGAAGCCCTGCACAGGGGTTTGTACCTCTTTGAGCGAATTTTTACAAATCTGGAAACATATTACAGCAGCAATATTCTTCTCCTTAGTGTCAATACTTGCAAGGAAAATAAAAAAATTAGCATCATTCCACAAGATACATGCTAAATGGTATTTTACAATACAGTGCCTATGTTGTGCGCTCCCATGTATTTGGCAAAAGCAGTGTGTTGATGGATGGCCACCAGTTTTAACTATCAAAGCTGTGAAAATATTTATGATAATTCAGTAAACAGCTATCAAATACCATATGTGAACACTGAACTGACAATAAAGCATGTTGCAGAATCTGACTGGTGAATCATGGGAACCCACAACCCCTTCATAACACCCTTCCAGCTGTAACGCAACATTCTCACTAAAAAGAAAGAGGAAGCTGCATTTTTCTACAACAGTCTGACTTAGCGGTTTTCTTTTTGAATATTTATAATCTGTTCTCCTAATGTTTTCCATTTTTGGTTTTTACTGTAAATGTCAATTGAGCAACCAAGACAAAATATGAATGCTGTGATCTACAGTAGTATTTGGTTGGATCTGTTGACTGGTTTTTGACCTGCGCTTTTTAAGGATGTGATGATGCTGGGAGCAGTGGGAGCCTACGCTTGGAGCGGGACTGTCGTCCATCAAACAGGGTCAAAAGTAGACATTCTCCCTTTCTCAGTCTTTGAGGGAACCCTTCAAGACAAAAACCACAGTGCATTACTAGGTATGAGTTAACAGTTGTCCTCTGTATTTATCTGACCAAGTTTTGAGTCTGTTACTTTAAATCTTTGCATGAAATAATTCATGAATAGTCAAAGATGTTGATTCTATACTGAGTATTCATTTTACTATGTAGCAGATCCTACATAGTTGTCGACCTCATAAGATTCAGTTCAGATTTAGAGTACTTTTAACATCACACCATATCTTCCTCTCCTGGTGTTTTAGTAATTATACATTTCAGATAAATGTGTGGAGTAAAATGACAATATTTCCTTCTAAAATGTAGCAAAGTAAAAGTAGCAAAAAAATGAAATACTCAACAGCAGAGTACAGTTCTTGAGTAAGTCAAGTCAAAGCGCCAAATTCAAAGCGTTTATTGTCATTTTTATGGTTAAAAACCATGTACAATGAAATTAAATATACTTAGTTCATATATATCTATGTGTACTAAAATGCATTATTTGTTGTAATTTCCAGGTTACTCTGTCACCACACTGAGTGATAGGTCAACAGAATACTTTGTGGCTGGTGCACCTCGCTCCAACCACTCCGGACAAGTTATTGTGTACACCGTCGATGCCCAGAAGCAGTCTGCTATCATAGACTCAGAAAGAGGAAAACAGGTAGTGATATTAGATGATGTGGTATTTACATTTTCCCCAGAAACACATGTAGAAACAAATTTAACTCGGCATCAGTAAACAGCTTGCAATTGTTGTCCTAGATTGGGTCATACTTTGGAAGTGTCCTGTGCCCCCTGGACGTAGACAGAGACGGGGTGACGGACCTGCTTCTGGTTGGTGCGCCCATGTACATGAATGATCTAAAGAGAGAAGAAGGCAGGGTCTACCTCTTCTCTGTCACCAAGGTAAACATGAAGAACATTTTACACACTAACTATACTGTAAAAAAAGTTAAAGACATTTACATTCATAGTTTTCTTGAATTTAAAGGAAGTATAGCATGACGTGTAGCTTCGCTAGCCACATATGTTATCTGTTGTATGATCCAAAGGGTATACTAAATGAGCAGGGATTTCTCAACGGTCCGCCCCCAACTGAGAATGCACGATTTGGGATAGCCATCTCTGCCGTTCCTGACCTGGACCTCGACGGTTACAATGATGTTGCAGTAGGAGCCCCACTAGAAGACGCAGGAAAAGGTGTCATCTACATCTACAACGGGCATCTGAAGGCACTGAACAAACAGTTCTCACAGGTATAGAGAGAAATAAATAACTGTCTGTCTCTCAATAATAAATGTATATCAGTTAGTTCATTAAACTCTGTAATAATGAGAGCGATCATCATTGTTGTTCATCTGTTTCAGAGAATCTTTGGCTCCAAACTGGATCCTAAATTGCAGTATTTTGGAAGGTCCCTGGATAGCTACATAGATCTGAATGATGATACAATCCCTGATATTTCCATTGGTGCATATGGCAAAGTAGTGCAGCTCTGGTAAGTAAGGCAATGTGTAATTAACTGTGAATGATTAAAAATGATGTAATGATTTACCACATTATATTATTTTTATCAAGTTCAATAAATGAACCCATTATTTATAGAATCTGCGAGGCTGGTGATAATTTAAAGTTCCACTTGGTTTCCAGGTCCAGAGGTCTGGCTTCTGTCTCAGCTAAAGCTTCTTTCAACCCCGACAAAATCAACATTTTCAACAAACCCTGCGACATTAATGGACGCAAGCTTTCATGTTTCAGCACTAACCTCTGTTTCAGTGCTGCATTCAGGCCCAAGAATCCCATTGGACCCATTGGTAAATTTGATTGGCTGTTAGGCTTCTCAAGAATAAGTACATTCCTTTTACTTAAAGTAATAGTTTTGGGAATTGTGCTTTCTTGCAGTGAGTTGATGAGATGACTAATACCACTCTTATGTCTGTACAGTAAATATGAAGCTACAGCCACTGGTCAGTTAGCTTACCATAAAGAATGAAAACAGGTATAACAGAAAACAGCCTTTAAAGCTCAGTGCAAAAATGACAAGTTGCAATTTACTGGTTGGGGGATTTGTTACCTTCAAACAGAGCCAGGCTGGCTGGTTCCCCGTATTGTTAGTCTTTGTGCTATGCTAAGCTAACTGGCTGCTGGCTATAGCCTTATATTTAGTGTACAGACATGAGAAGGGGATCGATTTTCCCATCTGACTCATCGACAATAAATCCTACTCTTCTTCTTTTAGATATATCCTACAATTTGACCCTGGACGCTGACTTGCAGGCTTCACGAGTGACATCAAGAGGACTGTTCACTAAAAACAATGAACGCTTCCTCACAGAAAAGGCAAAAATATCATCTTTGTCCGTGTGTCAGAACTACCAGATTTATGTTCAGGTAATAGGTGAAAATCATTTGTTTTGCACTCTTCATTGATGAGGCTTGTAGAGAAATGACTTGGAATGAATTGTCCATGTGTTGGTTTTTCAACAGGAGGCACCAGACTTTGTAAATTCCCTCAGTATGAAAGTTGAAATCGAGCAGCAGAATGCAGATGTGAACCCTGTCCTCAATGTGTTTTCTGCAAGTGCCTGGGAATTCTTTGTAAGTGACCGATACAGTACATTGTATCTCCGAATGTGGGTTTATTAGTTTATAGTCTTTTACCTTCATAGGTCTGCAAGAAACAGATTCGGTCAGAGATTCACACACTGTGTTTTTCACCCACTGCAGTAAAATATAATACATTTCCTTTATGTTTAGAGATTCTAGAAAAATAGGCATCTGTTTAAAATACAGCTTTTGAAGAATATTATGGTTTTGTACAATGTTAACATAAATATAGTATATAGAAAGTATAGTATAGTAATATAATGTTATTGTTTCAGATCCCCTTCACAAAAGACTGCGGCTCTGATGATGTGTGTGTCAGTGATCTGGTGCTGAGTGTGAAGACAGACACAAAGGCGCCCAGGTGAGAATCACTGACTTTTTTGTGTGTAGTGCAAGGCGTGTCATGTCATACCTACTGTCCGTTACATGTACAACATACAGTTTATATGTATAAAATACTCTTTAGAAGATGTGCTCTGTTTTGTGGTTTCACGTATTGTGTGCTGGTATTCTCAGGATAACAAATTTTGTTGTCCATTCAGGGTTAATGTTGAGAGTAGAAAAAATGTGCGTGAGAGAACACGCTTTGGCAGGGCTACATCCTTCTGTACTATACGTCATTTGTAAAACGAGGATAACCATGTATCTTACAGACCCTGAGAACCTATTTTCTCTATCAGCTTCCTACTACAAGCAACAAGGGCTTAAAAACAATCTTTTGATTCTTTGACATTAGATTGTCATACTTTTTTAATCAGAAGCTGACGAAAGTTGGTTGGTGCAGCTCAGAAAAAGATGAATGAAGTAACTGAGGGTGTATGTGTTAAACTCTTAATGTATAAAACTAGAGATAAAAAAGTATCCAGAGGGCCAGACATATAAATCATTAAATTAAAATTAAATAGAACATAGAGAGGAAAGACTAACGGGAGGGAGACAAAAAAAACATACGCAGAAACGGACACACACACAGCCCAGATTTCACAGCCTCAGCAATATTCCCACAAGTGTCCAGAGTCTTTCCTGGTGCTCCCTTAATGCGCACCATGGAAAGCTCCATATACACTACATCCAAGTAGGAAATGGCCCATGTGTGGATAGACAGGTTGTGAGTCGGTTTCCAACCGTTTGCAGTCATTTAGCACAATTCTGAGTTCCAGAGAGTTCAAGACGGACAGATCATTTAAAATCAAGACATTGACAGCAGAGGTACAGTAACATTAAAACTAAAATTATGGTGTCGTCCCACAATATCCTTAGGTCCTCTACAGAGCCAACATTAATTTCTGCAAATACTGTATTTGAAATTCTGCAATAAACTGAGTAACATAGGATTCATTTTTCAGTAAAGAAGTATTGAGATGCTATCTGACCGCAAGTTGAGACAACTGGCCAAGGGTGGTGGTACAAATGACCCCTTATGGTCAGACAGAGTGTATTATAGAAATTGCCATCAAAAACATGCACAGAAGCTGACACAAGTGAAATGTTTCTAGAACCAAACTCTGTTGTGGAGATCACAATCCTGCCTGTATCATCTGACCAGCAGGACAAATGAGCTGATGAACGGGGATTTCCGCGCATCTTGTAGAACCATCTACCTGATTGTCTAACAAAGCATGTTGAAAATCAACATGCCAGGAGTATTGGTATTCATCTTTGCGCTATCACTGTAAATTTGGTGGGCTCTTATAATCTCTTTCTGAACATCTGTTTGATTCGGGAGCCACTCCCAAATAGGCTTCTGTCCTCCATGTCTGCTAGCTTCACCTACATCTCCCAAAAAGCATGGCCGTGGCTGTCCAGAATACTTGACTTGCTTTCCATACTTGTTTTTAGGTTGTTCACGTTTGATCTGAGAGAGCCAAGGCTTGCATTCAGAGATGCTAGTTGAGCATGGTTAGCAGTTAGTTTCTTATCATTGTCGACACCCACCTGTTGAATCTGAGACTGGATCTGAGAAAAGCGTGGCTCAGGGTAGCTTTTCTGTTTCTCCAGTACAGCCTCTGCAATAATGTCAGTATTGCTGCGTTGTCCTTTGCCTTTACTTGCCATTCCACATTAAGTAAGTATATCAGGCATACAGTGGTAGAATACTGGCGTAGGAACCATCTAAAACAACTATTTGGCAAAGTTGGGTCGGGAGCTTCGCCTCAAGCCGACATCTTCATCCAGCCGATCACATGACTCCTTCTGAATCCTCGTGAATCCTAAGGAAGGCCATTTGATCAATTCCTATATAAAGACTGTATTGTGCCGTTTAAGGTGGAGGAAGATTCAATAGTATTTATTTAGATAACTTAACTTTTAAGTAATGTATGTCTGTCTTTTTTGTGTAACATCTACAAATACATTATAAAGATCTTTAAAACAATATAAATTAATTCCTTTTTAATCCTGTCCCTCTATTCATTAAACAACTCTCCTACTGTGAGTATGCACCTTTGCTTTGGGAAACATGCAAATGAAATCAGGTGAATGCAAATAGTAATTAGAGCTCTTGTTTTGCAGCTCAGTTCCCGTTCTGGTCAGCGCAAATAACCGAGAATTGTCATTTGAAGTCGTCGTGAAGAACAAAAAGGAGAACGCGTACAACACTCAGGTCTTGGCCACTTACTCCGGCAACCTCTACTACTCATCCATCTTTCCTCCTGTGAGTAAAAGAGTCTTCAATGAAAGCTGTTTAAATTGACATAATGCTAATGATAATAGAGTTGATAGGAAGTTTGTAACATAACAGTCACCACATCACGCTTTCACTACATAAATTATTATCATTAATCAATTTTAATTAATCCAACCCGTTATTACTTTTCTGTTATTATTTGAAAACACTAAAAGATGTTCAGCCTTATGGTAATGTATTGTCAGTGTAATAAAGCCTTATAGCAGTTATGTAGCATTGTGAACTGTAAAATTTACAGACGGATGAAGTCAAATGCACTTCAACACAAACACAAGCCGTCACCTGCCAAGTAGGTTACCCAGTATTAAAACAAGACCAAGAGGTGAGTGCAAAAATTGATCAACTATTTTAGACTGATTTGCTTATACAAAATTCTTTGTTTGACTAATTATGGTAAATAATGCAAAACGTCCTATTATTTAATTCCAGGTGAAATTTCGGATTAATTTTGATTATAATCTTGATCAGTTGCAAAACCGAGCCGAGGTGAAGTTTGAGGCCAAGAGGTACACTCATTGAATTGAATTCAACAAAAAACGATGGATCTTAATTCAAATGATCGAGATGTAATAATGTTCTGTACCTTTTTTTTTTCTTCTTTACAGCGATGGTAAAGAGGAAATACCTGCAGACAACAAAGTGGACATATCCATTCCTGTTCAATATGACGCAGGGATTGTTTTATCTAGGTGCTTTTATTATTTTGTCACCTTAACATATTTTTTTAAATTTTAATCACACTCTAAAATTGACAATTGAAGATTGCAAATGCATTCAAGTGCTGACATTTATGGTGTCTTTGTCCTAGGCTGTCAAATATCGATTTCTATGTGGCAGATGCTGCACTTCCTGTGGTAACAACAGTGGCAAGTCTAGATGACATCGGCCCCGAGTTTAACTTTACAGTGAAGGTGCAATACAAAAGAGATAACTATAATAATTAAAAAGCACAAAACTAGAAAACATCTGTATGGTCACCCAACAAACATCTGATACACACACACACACACACACACACACACACACACTATTTATGGTTGTCCCACAATAATAACACAGACCACATGTTTAAATCTGTCTTAAAAAATCATAATCTAATTTTTCATTGCTTTTTAAATGTATTAAAACAAATTGTATTTAAAGGTTTCAACGAGTAACTTACCTGTCAGCCTCGTGTATCTGACCATTGCTCTGCCAGTGACCACTAAAGGTGGAAATCAGCTCCTCTATGTTACCAGTGTGGACACACAAACTGTGAGTACTAAATTGCTTTTTACTGTATGATTTGGAGTGTGCCTAATTACCGATAGAATAAATGACCAAAGGCTTCTCCACCTGCAGGGAGGTGCTGTCAGCTGTGATTCCAGCAACTTGGTTGATCCTCTGAAGATTGGAGAGAAGAGCCACAAAGTGTCCTTCTCTGAGGAGAGTCTCAGAGGCATGGAGAAACTGGTCAGTTTTCCAACGTCAATCTTTTGCATATTTTTCTCTTGATACACGTCAACTTTCCGAGATGTTTCTTTGGAGACAGCTTCTTGTGTACCATTTTAACATGCATCTTAGAGAAGCTAGTCATGCACACTGCCTTCATTGCATTGCCAGTCCTATCTCCGCAGCGCTTTGGAGTAAGGTCTGGCTCCTCCATACATACATACATTCTGTAGTAAGAGGAGAATAAATGCTCTGGGTTGTTAGCATTTCTTAAAACCAATCACAATCGTCTTGGTTGGCACTAAACTCAGGATGCAGCAGCGGTGGCTCTGCAGGGAACTTATTTTGGTGAAACATTTGCACCACTAAAGAAAACACCACATACAAAAAGAAGGGAAGTTAACTGTTCACACAATACCATAACATCTGCTGTTTAGATTAACTGGATACATGGTTAATCGTAATTTCCAGTCTAGTGACGTGCAGAATTGCAACACATCCCTTCCAACTCTCAGAATTATCCTTCCCGTCCAGTTCCAATGCTACCGCATCTTTAAATTACTAGTAGTATTAGTCCTTTTGGTGCAATATCCCTCCTTTTTTATTATTATTATTATTATTATTTACCTTGTCAGGTAAATTTAGCTAACTTACACTGAGGTGTAACGTTACAAATGGCCGCTGTTCTCACTCGGGTGCTTGGGTCTATTTCTATTTCTATTATTATCGTATGCGTCCTTAGCACCTGAGTTAGTTAGGTGCTGACCGGGCTGGCTGCTAGCTGGCTGGGGTCTGACTGTGGATGTGTCCTCAGGCCGGGGCTGTTGTCAGCTCTCATCCCGACTGAAGCATTGCAGCGCCGGGAGAGTGAGGCGGACAGGGGTGTGTTAGCTAGCTGGCTAAATTACCATTTGATTAGATCATGATTGATCTATGCCACTTGTGTCAAACTCAAGGCCCGTGGGCCAAACCTTGCCCCTTTTGAACTTTGATTTTATTTGGTATTCGGTATTTGAGAACAGCAACACACAGAAATGGTAAAAGTGAGGGACGTTCCTGTGCCTTAAACATGCATTGGATGTTAGGCAATTATCCTGGAAATGTACTTTTGTTGATCCTAAATTATTCAGCATGTAAGATAATAATAACGTTATAAATAGTTTCATTTTTTTATGTATTTGTGATTTGATGCATAATTCATGTAGCTTTAGATTTTTTGTAAAACTACATACTGCATGAACATGTTATTCATTTTTTGTTTTGTGTTAAATAGAACATAAGAACTTGAATGTATATTGTACTGTACAATATATGTACAATGTGCAATTTTTTGGTTTGCTTTCAAATATCCAAAATGCAGAAGAAATTTAAAATAATTCAAATATAAAATACATGCAGTACATTTATTTCCTTTTGTTTATGTTTTTTTTTTGACTGACAGGACTGCAAGAGTGCAAAATGCGAGTATATAAAATGCATCCTCAAGGACACTGAAGTCAAAAGCGACTACTTTGTGAAAGTTAAAACAAGGATCTGGAGTGGCACATTTATTTCGGTAAATATGTTCACTAATAATTCATTTTGTAATACTGGTCTGGTAGTTTTGTCTGCTTTTACAACCATTAATTCTCTTAAATGTTGATGATGAATAAATTCACGCCAATGCTATTCATTTGTATAAACCTCTCATGGTAGGCCACGTATCAGACCATCGAGCTGACCTCCACTGTTGATGTCGAGACCTCCAACCCCAACCTGCTCATTATCAGCCTCAAACACTTGCCAGTAAGATTTAAATTTAATTTCTTACATAAGTTTATTTGAAGAAGGAAGAGACTTGCAATATTGAACACATTGTATCTGTAACATACACTATTGTGATATTTCAGTTTTTTCTGAACGTTATTGTCACTGCAGCTAATGTATCCCTCCAAATTCATTTGGCTTAGTCTGATGTGTAAAGTGTCTGTTTATTTTTGTTAATCATGCCATATTTGAGTGGGACAGACCATGTAATGGCCTCTCCTGTCCTGCCGCTGCTATCCAGGTGGTGGTGACAGTCAGTAAACCTGGAGAGAAAGGTGACGTTCCAGTGGGAGTGGTTGTTGGCAGCGTCATTGCCGGACTGCTGCTGTTGGCTCTGGCTGTTGGACTGCTGTGGAAGGTAACTGTCTGTTTACTATAAAGTAATATCAACATAAAGAGGAACATCAGTAGATACTGGTTTATAGTTTAGGCATGAACAGTTTACCTCGGCCAATTTGAGAAAGGAGAATACACCTGATTTGTTATCATAGAAATGTGCATCTGGATAGATTGACAGGATAACTTCATTTGCTTATCACTTACTAAGTAACATAATGTACTGTACAGTATATGCAGTTTCCATTATGGATACAAGAAAAATAAGCTACTCAATGTGCATTATAGATATATTCTTGCAAAAAAAAGGCAATATACTGGAATCTGTTGTAAAATACTTGCACATGTTTTATTGATTTTGTTTTTTTTAATAAAACAACAATGCATGTGTCTAAACTGAATCTGTTTACTTTCTAGTTTGGGTTTTTCAAAAGAAAGTACCAGCAGCTTCAAAGGGAGGCCGATGAAGACGGGCAGAGCCACGCACATGTTAACGAAGTGCTGTGATCTGAAGAGAAAATCTGCTGACTTTTCTCTTCACTGGATTGTTTCCTGTGTGGATACTGGTACTTGTTACTGGTTCTTGTAAAGTACAAATGGACTACAGTTCAATCACTGGAAATTGGACATTTAAATAAAATGGAAGCTATTCAGTTTGAAGATAACTGGGATTTGGTACTCTGTCCATTTTTAGAGAGGACTATTGTTATCAGTTTTTATTTTTAAGCTTTGTGGCCTGTACATTGACTACTTGCTGTTATGCACTGACTTTGAATAATTGTAAGAACTGTATTTGTAACATGACAGAACCATATACAATACTTCTTCTGAAATTGATTTTGAGTTTTAAACTGTAGGCGGGCAAATTCAACCATTGGTTTTTGTTTTGACAACTTCTGGACAAAATGGTTGAACAATCTTATATTGAATATAGCTCACCTGTCAAACTTTGATCTTTTTATTAGACCATCTGTAGCATAAACTGCCTTGAATTTAACTTTCACTTCTGACACTTTCTTGCATTAAGACTATTGGCATCAGTATTTTAAATGCAAACAGGAAACAAAACCTATGCTGGTTTTAAGTCATTCCTCTGTTCCATTGTGTTTGTACTGTATATACTGTAAGATAAAATTCTTTTATATTGGGTTTAATACATGAAAGGATTAGAGGTTGTTGTTATTGATGATATTTTGTTTTTTACCCACTAGTGGAACAGTTTGTCAGGTATAACTATTTTAGTAGCCTATTGTGTTGTTATAATATGCTGGATAATTTTTTGCATCATTGATTAATGGTTGCCCATTCAATTTCAGAGCATAGTCTTAAAAAAATCTGTTTCCTGGTTCCAGGTGAATTTCTTCAACTTGGTTGTTGCTTGTTGTCCAGACCCTACATTACTGCCATATAACACAAAGGAAAGCAATTTGAACCAGCAAATGTTTGGGATTTTTTTGTTGTCTAACTATTAAATTGATATTCAGTATAGTTGCAGATACATTTTCTGTTGATCAACCACTGGATTCAACTCTAATAATGTTTATTTGTAGGTCAAAAGGACACAGGGTCCCATGTGCAAGTATTGTTCACTACAGAGAAAATTAATTTACTCCCTAAAAACACCTAATCTGTCCCTTTGTTTCTTTCTTACAGTATTAAGTTTGAGAGAGTGAAGTGAACCCTGCAGGATCTAAATTGTATTGGCACAGCTTTGCCACTAGATGGTAGCATGATCTAGAGGGCATGTTGGCACTGTTGAGTATTTTCTAACTGCTCTGTTAACAACTTGAACACTCTAAACGCCTATCACTTAATGCATCCAAATGTATGACCCATTTTGGACTGTGTTGCTCCTCTTCTCTACTCTCTGTTCCCCTCTCCTAACCTGACCCAGCAAGTAACTGTACTTGGACCGCTTCCTTCCAAACATCAGAACAATTCAAGATTTCACTCAAAATCGATTAACTTCCTCTGACATTTTTGACTGTGGTGTTCTCTCTCTCTCTCAAGCTTTTTTTGTTGGAGGGGATATAGAATTTTATGATTGAAATGGTCTGTTTCACAATTACTGATGCACTACGTTGTTGTGAAATAGCCTTTTGATTCTATCTATACAGTATGTGTGCAGGGAGCTTTGTTGAAATGGTCGATAAAAATGTGATACAATGGAACTGTTTGATGTCATTTGTAGATTCCTCCCTCATGGGTTTCCGGCAGATGATTGGCAGTTCCAGCCAAACATCTGACCCATGCCACAATGGGATGATTGCTCACAAATTGCTGCAATGTTATTGTGAATCAAAAATGATTTTATAGCAAATTATTTAATATCTGTTTGCCTCATTTTGCACTTTGAAAGAACTTTATCGGTTTAATTCCAAATACTTTTAACACTTTTAACTTTTCCTTCTATTGACATTAACTTCACAGGTCCTGAATTGTACATTTATTTGATTTGATAATAAAAACTTGGAACATTTTGTCAAGCATGTTCAGAGTAGATTAGAGTAGCCACAGCATAAACCTTCTTTTTTTAGACTTTTTTAATACAACAAATCTGTATCAAAGTAAAACAAAATAATAGCCATCAGGGGTGTGTGGAACCAATCAGTGCTGTATTATAATCTGTGACAGTGATTTTACATACAGTTGCGAACAGATCCTATCAAATTCAGCTCAGAGCCTGGGACAGAGAGCACTGGTTGTCCCCATGCTGATGCCATTAATGGCTTCAGGAGAGCAGCCAGCCCTTTAAAGTTGATACAGCAGGGCAGAAATGTTCTTGCATGTCAGGGAGTGTTTTGGAAGCTTTTGCTCTTCAAAGACTCTGATATCACAAATCACACACACCACACGATGAAGGATTTGCCAAACATAACTCAACATCAAGTAAATATTTTAAGATTTGTTGAAAGAAGTAATCGTCACAAAAACAAGGGACATGAAAACTTTAAGGTTAATGCAGCTTTTGGTCCGCTCAGAAATAGTCACGTTCACTAATTTGAGAGACCTTCAATTGCTGTGACTTGTAGTGCCTTGTTGTGATTCTTTAATTCCCTATAAGGGGTTAATGGCCAACATGGAAAAAAACTCAAGTGGTTTACTCTGGTTGATAAGATGAAAAAAATAACTTAATAAAGTAGTAGATATTCTCAAGTGTGGCATTTAAGTATGAGGCTGGTGAAGATGTGCCCCTCAGACAGCTACAGTTACAGACCAGCTTTCGCATCAAAACACTGTTAAGTCTAAATCCGGAAATGTGAAACTTCTTAAATTGTATAATGTCTCATTGATTTATAATCACCAAGAGCTGAAAAATAAAATAAAGTTAATAGGCATGTTCTGCTGTCGAAAGATCACTCCAGATGCGGTAAATGTACAGTATGGCTTCAATTTACTACTAAGAAAGGAGGGAAGAAGTAGCATAGATAATATCTGTTAATAGTTTCATATTCTGGGTATTTAAGACCTTTAAAAAAGTATTGCATCCTTGATTTGAGCCAACTGGGTGCTGTTTCAGGTTATATGTGATATGATAGCTGTCCTGTAATTTGAGGATTCTTTCTCTTCTGTTTCTTCTTCTTGCGCACAGCTGTCTGTCTGAATCACTGGATCACAAAAAAACGGACACGCCATAAATAATACTGCAAATCAAACAATCTCCCTTTGGTGGGTGGTCTGAATGAACAATATGTAACAAGAGAATTTGATGGCAACTTACATTAGACTGTCTGATTATCTTTATATCTGTGAATAGTGTTTTTTTGTAGAAATGACATTTTTGTTGTAAAACCACTTTGTTTCCTGTTTCAGTTATGGTGTCTACAGTAATCCTCTGTTTGTGTTAATGATTTTTTTGTAATAACATCAGTAGGCCTAATAAAACTAAAGGTATTACCTAGGGCTGTTTTCAATGAATAAATGCACTGACAAGAACAAAAATCTCCAAAAGTAGGTAAATAGTAATAGTTTGGGATAATATTGGTGGTTGAAAAACATAAATTGATAAACACTACTGTTTTCAGTAAAGCCCTACCTCTGTTCCTCTAGCACCTATTCCCAGACCCACAATAAACATTACAGCTCTGGATGGATGGGAATATTGTACAGTTTTTATTTCCTGTATTGTCATTTTGTGGATCAACGACACCTAAGTGGTATTGAATAAAAATAAAACAAAATAAGGATTACAGTGTCTTCTTCCTGGCCGACAGATCCGACAGATATTGAACTCTCTGGTGTCTGATTCCCACAGCAGACACTTTGCTCTGGAGAGCTGTAACCAGAGTTCTGCTGAAGAGGTCGCGCAAGGACTTCTGACGGAGTCCAGCCTGTGCGTCAGTGAGTAGAGAGCTGTGTGTGTGTGTGTGTGTGTGTTTCTGTGTGTGTGTGTGTGTGTGTGTGTGTGTGTGTGTGTGTTTCAATCAATGAAATGCAACACCCTGCTCCTCTGTCTGAAGCCTCTTCGGAAACAGGTTTGATTATATTTAAAAGCTTGACCCGGGAGAAACCCAAACAACTGTCTGTTCTAATATTAGCAGTGTGGCTGCGGACTACATATATGAATGCTATTATTGTCTGGGCTCGGATATATTCCAAAAGGCAACTCTCATCATACGATTAACACGTTTGTCTGCAGTTGGTGGAAAATATATCAGTTACCAACAAGTAGTACCCTTACTTTGAAAGACTGATGGTATGCCCTGATAGGCATTTTGGCCGTTGGCCTGTTTTATTACGTTCAATAATAAAGACCTTGATTAATGAGTAGCATGACCTTCATCATTATTATTATTGCATTGTTATTATTATTATTATTGTTATTATAATTATAATTATTGTCATTATGATTGATATTCTTTGTATAGCTCTAACTATGCATAGCTCTAGCCATGCGTAAAACAGAGCTGTCGGCATCATACTTATGTAATATGATGAAAAAACTAAAATCATTCAAATCAAACAATAATAATAATATTCTTTTTCCTCATCAATACAGAAAATCATATCAGCTGACATTTTTGCCTGATTTGCTGTGTTTTGCTTTTGTTTTACCGCAAAGCGTCATCATTTCGAACTGTGGTGTTTGCACAAATTCAGACATATCTTCATATTCTTGGATTATTGTGGCAAGAGAAAGTTGCTTGTAACCATGTCACCTGATTATGACTGAAAGAACTTTGGTAAGAAAAAAAAGTCTCCCCACCCCCACAGAAGAGGAGACCGCCCACCAGAGACAGTCAACCCGAGACCCCTTATAGATTTAAAAAGAGAGGCTGCATTCTCAGACTGACACTTATTCAACACTGCCACCTTAAGCAGATTACTTTGCGCTGCCTGTGTCAAATACGTAGCTCACTTTGCCTCTCCATCATGTTTAGGATGCTGAAACATCACCTTCACCCGGGCTTTTTTCTCTTGTTCATATGGCTTTGTCACCTCATGGAACATCAAAAAGTTCAAGGTAAGCTCCCTTCATCAGTTTTCTTTTATTCTTGCCGTTTTTGAGCAACTTCAGCATGCTGTCAGCCACAACACGCGCCCGACTGTCCGATACTTGCTGCAACAGAGAAACTTTTCAAAGTGAGTTTGCTTTTTTCCCCGCTGATAAAACTCCCTCTCCATCAGACAGTGCTTGCGTAAAACGTCTATAAAACAGGTGCCATATGGGACACTTCAAAGTGCGACTGTATGGCAAGTTGTGCAGCGCTCGCCTGGCGCAAAGCCGCGACGCCGTGCTGCTGGCAGCGCCAGCTTTCCATAATACCTGCATATTCTGATACTTTTGTATGAACGTTTAGTGTCTCACGATGGTGTCAAACCCGCAACAAACTTCCGAATATCATCAGTGAGTTTGTGAGTGTGTTATTTATCCTATAAGCTATATCTTTTCCGTACACATCCACTCAGCATTGTGTCCAGAAATTGATTAATTTGTCGCGATTTCACATCTTTAGTTATGACAGATAAATATAGCTGGAGACATCTGCATTAATTTCGTTCGGGAGCTTGTGGTTCAAATCAGTTTTCAATTTAAGAAAAAACACCAGTTCATGAACACTTCATGTCATGATTGTCTGTCTCGCTTTAAATGATATTTTTGTTCCATAATAACACGACAACTATTCTGCCTTTATGTCTGGATATGTTTGGGGGGGAAAAAACTTTACACTGGTTTGTTAATAAGCAAGGCACAGTCTGGTGGGTCTGGGATATTGTTCTGAGGCGTTGGTGTGACGGTGGTTTGTTTGGCTAATGACCGTGGTTTTCTGAAGGAGATTGGCTGCTATTTAACGCTGTCTAGACGCTTCACTTCATGTTCACTGATAACTAGAAGGCTATAGGAATAAAGGACAACCCCCCCCCCCTCCCCCCTCTCTCTCTCTCCAAAGATTGTTCTTACTTTTTTGGTTTGTGGCAGGATTGTAAGGGCTGTCAGTCACAGATGGGATACGCGATGGGAAGTCTCGCAATAAATAAATAAATAAATAAGTAAATAAACAGGTCAATAAAATAAATAAGTAAATAAAAAGGTCAAAAAGACAAAATACTGCCAGGAGATCGAAAGGGAGGGAGAGAGCGTCTCGGATTATACGGGCTGCGTGTGTGTCTAGTGCGTCTGTGTCAGCGGTTTTAGACATTAAACATGCGACGTTTGAGCTTTTTTTGTTCACCTGTTTACAGCTGGGAACTGCTGGTTGCAGCAGGGGAAGAACGGGAGGTGCCAGGTGCTCTACATGCCCGGGATGACCAGGGAGGAATGCTGTCGGAGTGGAAGACTGGGGACGTCCTGGACCGAGGAGGACGTCCCCAACAGCACGCTCTTCAGGTGGATGATCTTCAATGGCGGAGCTCCCAATTGCATACCTTGCAAAGGTGGAGGTGCACTCATTTCCCTTGGTTTTCTCATAATTCACATTATCAGCCATTTCGTTTTATAAATCCTCGTGATGATCTGATTTACGCCTACAAAAGTGCGTGAACTAGTGTGTACTTTAGTACATAGTAACTATATTGTCTACTATGTATCTGAGAAAGTTTACGCACAAGGCCAAAATCCTCATCAGTATCACCTAACGCGGACTTTTTATTTTAGAAACTTGCGATGATGTTGACTGTGGTCCTGGAAAGCGATGCAAGATGAACAGAAGAAGCAAGCCGCGCTGCGTGTGCGCACCAGACTGCTCCAACATCACCTGGAAAGGACCTGTGTGCGGCTCAGATGGGAAGACCTACAAAGACGAATGCGCATTGCTGAAGGCTAAATGTAAAGGCCACCCAGACCTGGACGTGCAATACCAGGGAAAGTGCAAGAGTAAGTAAATATTTGTTTTAATATTCCGCCCACTTGCGAGATTCTGCATTTCTTAAAGTGCATGTTCCAATAATCTAGCCGTGTGTTCTTATTGTTCTTACATTTCGTGTCGTGTCTCACGAAATCTTCCAATTTCTTTGTCTTGACAGAAACGTGCCGTGACGTCTTGTGCCCAGGCAGCTCCACTTGCGTCGTGGACCAGACAAACAACGCATATTGTGTGACGTGTAATCGGATTTGCCCGGAACTGACCTCCCCTGAGCAGTACCTGTGTGGAAACGACGGGATCATGTACGCCAGTGCGTGTCACCTGAGAAGAGCTACGTGTCTTCTTGGCAGATCTATTGGAGTGGCATATGAGGGAAAATGCATCAGTAAGTCTGCAACTAGACACGTGAGAGTGCGAGACCTTACTCCCTGAAAGCGCCTCCAGCCACTGACTTGAATATTGTTTGAGTGCGTTTTCATCCAGGCCAGCTCTGCAGTTATTCACTGTTCGTTTTGCCAACATTCCATTGAGGAGGGGGTCTTAGAGAGCGAGTGTGTTTGGTAGTTGCTTGTGTTTGCTCAAGAAATGATAGACATCTTATTATTTCCTGATGTTGGCAGCACTATCCCATATGGGAGAGAGGGAAATAGAGGGGGAGGGAGGAAGAGAGCCAAACAGGAGAGTGCTGGGGGCCGTGAAGAAATGCTTCTAGTTAATATTTGAGTCAGATAAATTCTTATCCAGAAAGCAGTCAATCGGAGTCTTGAATGCAAACTGAAACATGACTTTAGGTTCCCCACCCCAATCTTATAAAAACAGGGTTTAGTTTGTATTCCTAGCTTTTTTCTCCAAAAAACTCAGCAGTCATCTTATCCTGCTTGAAAGACATTCATGATAATCCAACTAATCAAAGATTTCCCCTGTGCTAACTTCTTCTTCTCTCCTATTAGAGGCCAAGTCATGTGAGGACATCGAGTGCAGCACAGGGAAAAAGTGTCTGTGGGATGCTCGGATGAGCCGGGGACGCTGCTCGCTGTGTGATGAGACCTGTCCGGTGAGCAGGACGGATGAAGCGGTGTGTGCCAGCGACAACACCACATATTCCAGTGAATGTGCCATGAAGCAAGCTGCTTGTTCTATGGGGGTGCTGCTGGAAGTCAAGCACTCGGGATCTTGCAACTGTAAGTAAATAATAAAAGCAAAATATGAAAAAAAAAACTCTCCAAGCAAAAGACAATATTCCATGTTGCTTTCCCAACAAGAACCTCCCCTGAAAGTGTCCCCCGTCCCAACTTTCCCCAAACTCCCACCCCAGCCACACCACCAAGCACAGCTTAAGCAAGCAGAAAGGACTTGGGAATAGAAGAACTTGCATGACGTCTTTGTCGCTGGCTTTTGTTCTTGTGTTCTTGTTGGGTTTTTTCAATTTTACTTATTTTCAATTTTTCTGCAAAACAAAATAACAGAGAGGTGACTGAAAAAACATAGCTATATATCAGCAGACTCCATGTAAGAGTCTTGAAAAAGCTAACTCCATTAAACTAACACAAATACTAAAGGAGACTAATTTTGTTTGCAGTGGAACAATCCTGATATTTAAAGTCTAAGTTTATGCAGGAGCAGGTTGCCTGGAATCTCATGCAGTTTTTTTCTAATCAGTAATGGTTTATTTTTATGATAGTGTTTATATATTTACAGCTTGTAAATTCCATGGTCACATTGCTAATTTCATGGTAATGGTGTGTCTGTTTTTTGTATTTTCTTTTACTTTTGTTTCTTTTGGCTGTAATCAATCAATTCAAAATGCACTGCCTCTTGTGACATACACCACACTGCCAACATGTCAGTAAGAACAGAATACTTATGAAAATAGTCATATGATGTGCATAAGGTGATTGTAATATTGGTACCATGTTAGTGATAACGACAATGGGTTCTAACGTTGACTAACTGTAGACCAGAGTGGGCCATTCATGCGCTCACAAATCTGGAGGTAAACTATCAAATTGAACAATAGCCTCAAGGGAGTATCAAATTTACATTCCAAGTTGCTCTGTTAAGGAGTGTCTCCTTGCTACTTTCTCTTACCTGACTGAGTACCCTAATGGGATGTGCCTGAGGTATGCAATGGAATCTGGGGACCACCTTTATGATCACCTCATGAGCTAAATATAAATGCGATACTTTACATTGTGCAGGTTAAGCACCAGAAGCTTGTAGAACCACGTTCTCTACTTCTCATCTCATCTCATCCTTAGAAAAAAGTTACCATTTACCAGCTCCATTTTATTGTACATACTGTTTCCAGTGAATGTGTTGTCTACCAAAATATGTATCAGAAATGACAAATCTATTTGGAATAATGAGGGACTGTCTGTTTTTGTGTGTTTTTTGTTGTATCATCACTCTTGCTCTTGCTTGTGTGATTTTTTTTTTTTTTACATGTCCGATGTAAATCTCTTCTGTAAAAAGAAAAGAAAATACCTCAGAACTGTGTTGTTGATCTCTGACCTGCTTGCTAAGGCCAGGCTGTGACATAGAGTCCTCCCTCCCTGTATGTTTGAGCCAGAAAATAATAATCAGAAAACTCACAAATCCGAGGAACACAAGAGCACTTTTCTGTGTTATGTGTGTCTGCTTTCAGGAATCTGACCAAAAGAGACCCAAGCCACTGGAACAATCATCCCTCAGCCCCAGTGCCCCAATGCCCGCCACCCAGCCCCCCAACCCACCGTGTGCCCCCCCCAACCTCAAATGCACCCTTCTTTTCCATCGTCCCACTTCATTCTCTTGTTGCAGCCCTGACTTGCTAGATCATGTAAATGGAAGTTGCATAATTGAGGAGGATGCCACAGTGATTATTTATGCCAAGTCTCACACACAAACACACACACACGCATACAGATGCACATACACAGATGCATACACACAAACATAAACATTTACACACACAAAATAAGAAACAAAAGGGAGGCTGTGTGCCAGTGGTTTTGCTGTGAGCTTATTTTAGTGATATTCTTCGCTGTTGTGGTCCATATTCATACAACAGCTACTATATATTCTCTCATATAGCCATTACAGAAGACCAGGAGGAGGATGAGGAAGATGAGGACTCAGACTACATGGCCTATGTCCATAATTCTTCTATACTGGATGGATAGGCCCCCATCACTAGGGGAACAGTCCTAGGGCATGGAATCATGTCCATACTGTACATTATGTGTATGCTTATTTATTTTTTAAAGAAAAAGGAAGTATACATATAGTTCAGTCTGCTAGATGTTTATTTATACTTTTTTTGTGTTTTATAATTTATACATTTACAATGTCAGGCTTACTATCTACCATGATATATTGTGTTACCACTCATTTCCCCCCTTTTTGTTGTTGTCCCTTTTACTTTTTTTATCATGAAGAACTATATTTGTCCAAAGAGAAGCAGTGTTATTTATTTGTCATGTTACCGTGTAAGTATAAGTCCTCTACAAGCTGTAAATTGCATTCCCTACGCTGTAAAAATCTGCTTGTTTCTGTCAAATCTCTATCACAGATGTTTATGTCACACATACGTAAATGCATGTTTAGGCTGTGTGTTTATTTATTGGGAATATATCAATCATTTTATGTACAGAAGTGTTTCTGGTTTGTTTACAACTCATAATAACTGACCAAAGGGATTATCTCAATGGTTTTTCAAAAGAGCATTGTAAAAGTTGCAACACAGCAGTGATGAAATTGAAGAGAAAAAAAGAGCCATTTGTTTTTCTTTTCTTACTTTTTGGTTAATCATTTTAGCCCTTTAGATTTGTTTCCACACAGAGACGACAACTTTAGACATCATTCTATAGCATTTATTTTGTCTCACCACATTAGAGCAGAGATAACTTTTGGACGATACTTGATTATTTTGGAAACAATGTGCCATTAACATTCATGTCCTGTCTTCTTGCCAATGTGCTTCAAATTGCTCTCGCAGAGCTAAAATAGGACTAATGTACTGCGTTTCTCGACAATATCAGACTTCATCACTTGTTCATTTTTTTTCTCTCAGAATGCATTTTTATTTTCAAACATCACAAGAGAAATACAAAATTCTGTTATGAATATATAGTTTTGTATTTTTTATGTAAATGTCATATGTACATACAAAGTTTGATGGTATTTGTACAGATATGAAGAGTGAAACAATAAAAGTTTTTTTTCCTTATACCTTTCATGATTCTGCTGCATTATTGATTTGTAAATAACAGTTAATCATGTCAAACTGCCAATGCATGTCTTTACTTCAAAGGGAAAGTTTAACCTAAATTACACTTTAAGACTACAGTACAAACAATGTTGGGTTGAGGGATGCTATCATACACTGTATACTGTGAGATAAGCTGCATGTATCTACAATTAGAGATTTTACAAATCTTATTTATACTGTGCAGTCAATCTTTTTATATATAGGTGCATTAAGGTATTGTGGGAATATATTTACATCTCATCAATGTCATAAGTATTTAATTATTTCATGGGATGAGCCACAAATAAACATTGCTAACAATTAGGTGGTTTTAAAATATTCTCAATTGATATCCCAGAAACTCTTCATCATGAAATATAGCAATATTGTCACAGAAAGTTACATGTGCACTAATAAATGATTTTTATTTGGATCCTCCAATGAAAACACTGATTGAACAGCCTACACAATTGACCTTGCATGTTGTATAACTGAATGTTTAGTGTATTCAATAATAGACAGTGAATCATATCATAAACTGTGAATATGCATTTAAAATTTCATAAGTTAGGCCTATAGTCACAAATGCAGATGGAAAAACCCTTTCATTTAATTAACCTGGATTAAAACCAATGAAACAGATATAAGAATATGGGAAGCTCCTATGTCTTTTGAAAATCAACCATGTTTCACAGTTTGGCTAATTAATAATCTTAACCAGGCAAAACGGATGAATATAATGAAAAGAAGGGAAACGACTTTGTTGAAGTATGAAGCAAATGTTATTCCTCTGGATGTGCTGAGTTTCTTTCCATTAACACCATCCCATCGTTATTTGCAATATGAAACAAACATCCGCGGCATAAATAGACGCTAGATACGCCTGGACATGTCTTGCTGTATGTAACGCATCCATGTAAAGTAATTTTAGCCGCTGGCATAAGTCCTCCATGTCTTTCACAGCAGTCTTTGTCACCCGCTCCTCGTACTGTTTGTTCCTTCGCGGACTCCGTACGTAATTGTTGACAACAATCATGGCGTCCTCAATGTCACTTGTCGGTTTGGGGCGTTTATCTGTGATCAATGCAGCTTATAAATTGGTCTTAAATCCTATCAGGTAATTTCATATACATTGTTCTTGCTTGCAGATTTATTCTTTGAAGTGATTAGGCTGTTAGCCGATGTCAATTATATCCCGTGTCCTTACAGCACTCGGCTGGCCAGCTAACTAGCTAGCTAATGTTAATGCTAGGTCTAGTTAGAAATCTGTTTAAGA
The DNA here is from genome assembly GCF_013103735.1 of Etheostoma cragini. NCBI lineage: Eukaryota > Metazoa > Chordata > Actinopteri > Perciformes > Percidae > Etheostoma > Etheostoma cragini. The sequence goes on from NC_048411.1 coordinate 20,981,179, forward strand.
GTTAGCTAACGCAATTAAACGTTGCTCAGTGTTCCACACATGTGCTGCATACCAGAACCAATATATTAAGCGAGACAGGGATTTGTTTAGAAAAAAACAGACCTCACTGGAAAGGTCAATGTCTCTGACTGTTTAACTACAGTTAACTTCAACTCAACAGCTAGCTAGCTAACATACAGTCAAATGAAGGGTGCTCAATGGTGGTTGCAAGGAAGCTAACAATTAGCATCAAATTAACACGAAACGGTCAACGCTTGCTATGTTTAGAAACAATGCGTGTTCTTATAATACATAATACATCCATGGTTTCTTGCAGTAACAGACACGCCCCTGCATTATTTGTCACAGTTAGTTTTATATAATATAATGTATAACATTACTGGGTATATTTTGTTCCTTTCTATGTTATTCATTGCGGGATGTGCACTTAAAATGACAGTAGGCTACTGCAGAAATAATAATGCTCCAGCAAAATGCGTCTTGAAATTACATATGTTCATAGTAATATTACTTGCCTTTGTTTCCTGTACAAATGTTTCCTGTGCTGCTAAAAAACATGTAACCACAGTAATCAAAAAGTCCTATTTTATCTAAAATAGACGTCATTTAATCAAAAGTTAGGCAAACCACCCTCAAGTCAGCTGCAGTAAATGAGTTGGTGACAAGGATAAAAACTTGTCTTTACATTTTCTTTTAGGTACAACATAGGAATCTACCCTATAACATTTAATACAACTAAATGACAGGAGATACTGTATGTGACTTGGGAAAAAATTGCTTGTATACAGCAATGCTGTGTTTTCCTGGCAGTAAGGACAGTTAAATAATGTTTTTTAATCTGATTTAACTTATTTTACAAGCTAAATGAGGTAAACAGTGATTGCTTGGCTCTCATATCAAAACAGATGTATTATTTGTTAGATTAGATTTATTACAGATTTATTGTAAATATTGGAGGAAAAAAGCACCAATAGCAAGAACACTAGCCACAATATTGCCAGATTATATTCAGGTACTGATTCAAGAATATTAACAATGTTTTATTTTGTCAGTACATCTCAGCTTTACGCATGTGGCCTGGAAGATCCTTTGCTGTCAGCTGACATATACGCTACGGGTCAAAAGTTTGGGGTCACTTAGGATTTTCCATTGCACTCTATTAGACAGAATACCAGCAGAGATCAGTTGCTTTTTTTTCAACCAGGGCAGCAGTTTTCAGATTACATTATGTGCTTAAATAATTGCAATTCCAATGTTTTCTTAGTTAGTTTTTAAAAATGATATCAGATTAGTAAACAGAATGAGCATTTGGAACATTGGAGGAATGGTTGCTGATAATAGGCAATGCAGATGTTGCATTAAAGATCAGCCACCCACTCAGATTCGCTGGTATTCTGTATATAATGGAATGGAATGGAAATTTGTAAGTGACTCCAAACTTTTGACAGCTAGTGTACCTTCATAGATTATAAGCCTGTCTGCCACTGTTTAATTATTATTACTAATTGTATTATATTATAAGAAGTTATAGATATTTTTTAAACATTTCATGTACAGAGGTTCCTTAAATAGTGAACTTTTAGGCAGGGCACTTTTTCATACTCAGTTTACCAAGGTGTGATGTAGTGCATGCTGCAGAAGGACATGTATTAAGACAGTTTTTGTTACTTTTAGGGTTTGTTTTGCCTCACAGAATAAAACCTTGTGAGGCTTTTGCATTACACGATACAAGTGATGGCCTCCCCAGCTTTTATAATTAAGCATTGACGTCTTCTTGCACAAAATGAGTTAGGCTAATTGAATAATCGATGCCAGGTTTAATCGCATTGCTTAACCAAAAGATAGGTGGTGTTGTCCAATGCTTGTCATGATCTTAATGTGAGTTCAAAGATACTGATGGTAAGAAATGGATGCGTTTATTTGATAAAACAGATTGTTGGCTGAGACAGTTGGCTTTTGAAACAAAATGTATTTAGTGAAATAAGGCAAAAGGCTGATCAATAGCAAATATTTTAACAAACTGTCGCATGTGGTCTCTATTTGAAGGTTAATACAACGAAAAACTATTTTTATTATTGATTGGTCACTGATCACTTCTTCTTTGACCTTTAAACAGTTGCTTTGTAAAATATTAAGTAACCTTGTAAAATGATACACTTCATCCTATAATCAGCCAAAAGCGCCAAGCATTTCATTGGTAAAACTAGGAAATGTAAGAAGTAGACAACAGCTCTAGATTTTTTCTTCATGTTTTAATTGAAATATGAGATTATGTAGCGGTAATTGTTAATGTTAAAATCGTAAAATTGTGATTATCAAGGCATTATCTGGAATGGGATTTTCTGGAATAGCCCTTCCCTAACTGAGCTTTGACCGCACATTGCCGTTTTGTGACAGGACACGACTGCATATTCACAAAGAGCTGCACAGTCCTCGCCTGACAGTTGACCACAGCCAACATTAAGCACGTCCTGTCATTAGGATGAGAGCAAGAGTCTGCCAGAGATTCACCAGACAGAACTAATAGGTGGCGGGGGGGGGGGGGATTCCCTCCTTGTCTTGTCTCTTCCTTTTCACTGTATTTCACTCACCCCACCGCTTTCTCTAAGATAGTCAATAATTGCAGAGTGCAACTTGTTTGTGTAATTTACTTCTTTGTTTCTTGTCTGCCTTTGGCGGTATGGGCTCTGCGTGTAATGTCTATCTAATGGTTTTCAGGTCTACAAGCACATCAACATCGAGGCTGGCAGGGAAACCAGGACAAGACACGCAACTTATTACCGTTGATGAGAAATTGGTAAGGATCCCTCTGTGGTCAACGTGACACAGAGATTGATGTTTGTCTGATCTACTGTCCTCCAATTACCTTCCTGGAAAAATTGTAACAAACCCTCCGCTCCTAATCTGCTGCCAAAATGAGTTTGTATTAGACAGTAGGCTTTTGTAACAATAAGATGGTAATGGCAAACGTTATCGTTTAGTTTTTTTGTTCTCGCAGCACCAATTTATCCTCTCCTCGCACTCCTCCCAACTTTTGATGTTGATTTTGTTATAAAAAAATTAAAGTTAAAAGTCAGTTTACTAAATGTAGTTCAGGTGAAGAACTAGTTTAAAATGACATTGTTGGATGCCCTGAAATTCAGTTAAGCTTTAATTTAAATTCAAAAAGCAACCTCATTTGTGGGATGGACCAAAAATAAGTACCAAAAATTACCAGTTACATACTAAAATACACTATCAGGTTACAGTGTACAGTTTTTATGTTTTTTTTTCTTATATATATTCCCCCCATCTATGGAAATGAGGCTAGACCTAATGTTATAAAACACCCATCTGTGTGATGCAGTACTTTTTAACAATACCCCAAGCTACAGCCTACAAAATGATCATGAAGTTGAACCATCCCCAAAAACATTTTCAGCAAAAACAAAAAAAAAGGAATCTTTTGTAACATTCAGCATTTGGTTTGGGTTTTTTAATTGCTGTATTGGTCCGAATATAAGATATATAAGAACATTAATAATTCTTATAAAACATCTTTTAAGTAAAATACTAATTTCTTTTTATCTTTTTAGATGAAAGTGTCACATTTAAATCAATGATAAATATTTAAATAAGGCCTTCAACTCTGGTAGTGGGCATCATTAATAGTTTTCTGGATTTGCTGCATGTTGTGTGTATCATCTCCATGACAATGCCTCATTGCACTTTTGTTCTAACTTCCAACTTTTAGGCTTTTTTGTAGCTGGATTTATCATTTGTTGCGTCCAAATATTAATGTTTATAATGTTAATAATAGTGAGATGCCTGCTACAGTTACACTTCTAGTGATGAATCAGCAAAACAAGTTTTGTTTCTCTGATTCACTGCTTTGTTCTAACTCCGTGGGCACATTCTCTCTCTCTGTCTCTCTCTCTGTCTCTCTCTCTGTCTCTCTCTCTCTCTCTCTCTCTCTCTCTCTCTCTCTCTCTCTCTCTCTCTCTCTCTGGCTTACTCATATAATAATATCTGGCTTTCGGGTGGTCGTTGAGGCTTTATCTAAAACTCTGCCATTTCAACCAGCTTTGTAAGTTTGTAACATTAAAATGAAAGGGATTATGGATCATTTCATTTCTATAGTTTATAGTTGACTTTACCAGCTGACGTCTCAATATGCTGTTGAAACAGGTGATGTCCCTTGCTCTGTGACTTGAACAGCTGAGTCGCTGCGCGACCATCAGCTGGTCTGAGTCCAGCTGAGACTTTGTTCGAGATTGCTGTCTCTCCATGTTTCATGCCCTGGCACTAGCTAGCTGCGAGGGACGGTGACTCACCTCAGTAAAGAGGGCAACACGTGTTTAACTCGTTTCGTGTTGGCTGCGACATCTGTTGTTGTGGGTGTATAAACATAAAAAGTCTAGACCCCAATGGTAAGACGACCTCCCTTCTTCAGACGTATTTCCAGGGAAAAAAAGTTTTATATTCGAACCAACACAGTATATATTTATTTTGAGCAACAGATAGAATTTGTGTTTCCCTGCACATGTCAACCAATTATATCTATTTACTCAAGAGACAGTGACCATTAGCAAAGAATAGAGGAAAATGGAGATGAGGCTGGGAATCTCTAGGTGCCAATTTTATTTTAATTACAGAATCCTTTTCAATGTATCCTGATGGATCTAAGTATTTGATTTCCATAATGTTTTCTTACGTTTACAGCCACACAACAATAACATAATAACTTATATGCACCTATACAATAGTGAGCGCGAGGGTGTTGCTGTTGTAGTCAAGTATCGCCATCACACAAGTGTCTGTTGTATTTTAGCTCTAATGTGTACAATACTGAGCCTAAACCCAGGTTATCAGTGGGAAGTCTCTGGAACGTAAATGATTGCTGTGGTTCCGACAGGCTCAGGGCTGTACTGTGAAGTTACTGGCTTCTCCTCAAAGTGGTATCGACAGTTTTCTTGGTTGGAATACTGCAAAAATAAGGACGCGCTTTTCTGCAGCATGTGCAGACATTTCCTCAGCGGAGCTGGCCACCAGAGAGAGAGGGTTTTGTTTGATGTGTTCTTTCTTAATCAGAATCAGAAGCACTTTATTGATCCCTAAAGGGAAATTCTGTTTTGCAGTTGCACAAATAGTATAAATATCAAGTAGAAATATAAATAAAGAAATATAAGGAGTGTGGATATGTACTGTATTTACATAGTTAAAGGAATGTTATGATACAGGATACATAATTAAGGAGTTGTAATGGTGAACAGTAATAATAGTAATAATGATATGGTAATAATAATAATGGTAGCAGTAGAGTATTGCGTACGTTTCAAGCCAGTGTTATTGCACTAAACAGAAATTATTGTCCAGTTTCAACCACACTGTCTAACACTGAGAGGGGGGAGTTATAAAGTTTGATGGCCACAGGCAAGAATGACTTCCTGTGGCGCTCTGTGGTGAATTTTGGGAGAATGAGTCTTTCACTGAAAGTGCTTAATTCAAAGGAAACAAAAACTCCAGCACTCACAGGTAAGTAAGTAATCTTTCCTGTTTAGTAAGTAATTGTAAACACTGATGACGGTTTCTAGCTGAAACACCACATTAAATAAGAAGCTAACTTATCTGTGAGTGACAGTTTTTGTTTTCTTTGATCATCGTCACTGCCGTGCAGCAAATACACTGTCTAAGATTTGGAGCTGTGCGGGCTACTTTTAATGATATCTTTCTTAATTCATACAATGCTCGACTGGAAGTCTTCATCTGATTTTCTTCCACTGCTGATTTGTGTAAACAGCTGGTAGTGCATTTTCTGCTTGTGAGCTGACCATAGTACTGAAGCAACAGTGTGATTTCTGTCTGATGTATGATATATTTGCAGTATGTTAACACCTCTGCTGTTTAGGTATATGTTTAGTTGCCACTTCGTGCAGTAAAATGGTTAATTATCAACCGCGCTGTGCACTGTAAAGAGGATGCTACTGGTTCTGCCAGTATTAACATAATTTAGCCTGAATTCTGTAAGATACATGGTTAAATATTATAAATATACAATATGTTTATTATTTATAATAGACAGGTTTTTTTTCTATGCTGTATGTATGCTGTAAACTGGATACAGTTTTTATAGACTGAGCATGTTGTATAGACAGTGTTTTGCTGTTATTGCCTTTTTAATGCAAGGTTTTGTTGGTAAGTACAGTAGCAATTGTTGCTGTTTTTTGTCTTTCTCTTCTTAATTTTCTATGTCTTTTTTTAAGAGTTAAGATGTATTTGTTTCATTAGGACAATGCAAAATAATCAACATTTCTGTAAGCCAGACGGCTAATTTTCAACTTTAGTCCTAGTTACCTAGCATGCTTGTCTTTATGGTGGGAGGAAACCAACAGAGGTGGAAAGTAACAAATTACATTTACTCACGTTACTGTATTAAGTAGTTTTGTTGTGTATTTTGTATTTTAACAAATCGGTAATTTAAAATGTTCTTGATCACGTTTTGAGTGAAGTATTGTATTTGCTACATTACAAATCACATCTGTTACTAAGTAAAAAAAAAAAGAAAAAGGTTTTGACTAACAAAAACCAAAAGGAAGAAAGAAAAAAAAAATCCCTCTGGAACCACTGCAGTGACAAATCAGCATCTAGGCTGCCTACCAGGCGCCAAGTCTTTCTGTAGGAGATTGAGAACAAGATGGAGGTAGATCAGGCGACGGTTCAGAGACTGTTTTAGTAGAAATGCTAGCTAAAACATTGAATTCAATTGTTATTACATGTTAACATTGGAATAGATGTTTATACCTTTGTATAGATTTTTCTTTAATTAAAAATAAAGTTTTGGATTAATGACCCCTAACGTCCTATTTCCACTACATAGAAGAGATCCCCCCCCCCTGTTTTACAGTTTTCTTTAATGTAACTAAGTAACTTTTACTTAAAGTACATTTTAAATGAAGTGCTTATTACCTGAGTCCTTTTTCAGATAGATAATTTCACTTGTACTTGAGTAATATTTCATCATAGCATTGGCACTTTTACTTACAGTACAGTACAATATATTAGTACTTTTTCCACCTCTGGAAACCGGAGCAACCAGAGGAAACCCTCGCAAATAGGGGAAGAACATGCCAACTCCAAACAGAAAGGCTCTGCCCGAACGCGGATTGAACTCTGCCCTGATCAGAGATCGAACTCTGCAGTGCCAACTTGCTGTGAGGCAGAAGTGCTAACCACTGAGCCACCATGCTGCTTTTCTGGGAAAAGATGGCCCACTTACTTTGTTCTGGCCTACCCAAATTACAATTTCTGCCTACATCATCAGTCTGATAGCCGGTTAATGTTACTAGATTGCTCCCAGCAGGTTTACGTTTGGTTGTTTTTCTCCAAATAGAAATCAAGACTCTACTTTCTACCGCTGGCATTCAAAACAACTGGAAGTACCTGCGTTCTTGACAGCCTGTCTGACAAGTGACGGCCGACGTAGTGTGTGTAAATGAATGCTCAGCCTGCCAGTGCCTGACTATTTTGGCATTATGCACGGCCGTACTATCTTTACCTTTTACTAAATCGCCTAAAAAAGACACCAGCCTGCTACAGTATAACCATACAGACCTCTACAAACAGACTACTCATTTGAAACTCAACATTCCTCCGTTCTTGGCTAAGACGGATGACATAGTGCTGCATAAATTAGCCAGCAGCTAGCAGGCATTTGAAGCAGCTTAATACCAACAAATCACCATAACTCCGCCTACATTTATGTTGATAAAAAATAAAAAAATAATTGAATCCCAAAATTTAAAATCGAAAACCTACACATCGAAGGACGAAGGAATATTTATATCCAGCCCTAGACATAGCTTGCATATTGTACAGGTCTTATCCAGCTGGTTTTTGTCCTCTTCAGAGCTATTTCACAGGTCAATGGGTGACCGAAGCCATTGTTCTGAAATACCTTTCAAATGAATTATGTGGCACAGCTCTATTTAGCTTTATTTTTCATTTCCTTGGTACCTCTTTTCATTAAAGAGGAAGTTCTCAAGCACAGCCTAAACAGCAATAAGCATGCATTTAAAGTGGCCGTGTTTAGCAATGTACAAACTGTACAAAACAAAGAAGGATCTTTGAAGTGAATGCTTTTGTCATTAAAAGAAGAAGGCGATAGGAGATAACAGAGAAAGAGGGAGTTTGGGGAGAATGTGGGAGTCTGTTGTGGACTTGTTTGGGGGGGTTTGCTGTGTGTGGGCAGCGTCAGTGCGCTTTTGTTCCAGAGCAAAGCTGACCATACTGGCAGACAAACCTTTGGCTGGGCGGAGTGTCTGTCTCTGTCCTCTCAGTAGGGGCCACTGAGAGGAACGGCAGAGGAGAGGAAAAAGGGCCTCTAAAAAACGGGGAGGGGGTGAAAGAAAAGAAGCTTGCATGGAAAAAAAAGAAGTTTGTGAGACACCCTGAGACTCACGTCAAAGACAGTGGCCACTTCAGTGTTGTCGGCCACAGAGGTTCCTTTGTGGCATGCTGTTGCTGGCGACGGCGGGAAGTACTCTAATTCTCACCCAGACAGACCAATAAGAGAGGCCCTCAGCTGTTTACAGTACAGTGGTCTCCGTCTCACATGGAAGAGGGCAATGAGAGCACTCTCCCTTTTGGGAAATCAGCGTATGTCGACACGATAGTCATTCATCAGGCTGTCAATGAGTGTGAATTGCTTTCTGGTTAGACCAATCAAAGGTCTCGATCCACTGAGATAAGTGATTCTGAGTTTGCATTCTGTCCGCCTTAAGCACCACGAGGAGAATGTGGTTTGCCGCGTGAGGTTGCATTTGGTCCTGGGTAAATTCTGTTTGAATTCCAAAAGAAACTCTGTCTGAATGTTTGTGTCACTAATAATGTTGTCCCTAGTTCTTGTTTGTCCCAAAACATGCAGACCTTGCAGGAACTTGCGTCTCTACAGTTTGTTTGGTCCTCTCTATTCAAGGCAAATTTAGGTTATGAAGGGTAAGAATCTCCTGCAGGTCAAAATATTTGAACAAATCCAGTGAGGAGGATTTTAATGGCATTTGTGAACAACATTTCAAGAGGCTACAGACACAATGGGCAACTGTTTTGATTAGTCCTTAAAGGGTTTTTACATGTTTTTATAATGGAAATGGAGGAAATTGTGGCTCGTAGTGATAGAACTACAGAGAAGGAGTACCTGATTCAAAAAAATGTCAAAGAATCCAATTTTTTGTGTGAAACAACATAGTTCATAGATCCTAGAACATAGTTCAGCTCCTGGTAAAAAACCTTCTGAACGATGTCTACTAAGGAATTATCCCCGGGAGAGAAACTGACTGCAGTGCTGGCATTGCTCTGTCTTTAGTTATTGTTTTGATTGAGAGACCCCTAGCAGCAGAAAATTATATGTTGTATTTTTAAGTATCTTTGATTATTAAGATCGCAGACAGCAGATAAAAATATTAATGGGACAGTCGGTCATAGCAGCCCTATTGTGGTTCTCAACTGTTTTTTCTTCCCTTTTTTTTTTTAAAGCTCACATGAATGACAAACCCACCTTAAGTTTGATATTTTCCTGAGCAAAACTTTAAAGGCATTGTCTGAATTTCAGATATAATCCTCAATGAAAAGACCTGCGTGATGGAGCTCCACTGCCTAAAGCCGTTCCCTACAGTGCCCACTGCTTTTGTTTGTAATTACTGTTTGATTAAGCATGCTGGGCAGCTCCCAGGGTCTGCTAGCTGGCCACTGATACACGGCTTTACACGGAATGTCTGCGGCCTCCTTCAATTAGAGCCAGGCCTTTGCCTAACTCTCTCGCCTTTTGCAGAAACAACTGCATTTAAAACCTTAGCAGCTGCTTCAATATGCAATAATAAAACATTTCCCACTTATGCCTGAACATCTACTCCTGCTTCAGCTGTGGCCAAATGCACTCCCTCTCTTGACATAAAGACAACACTATAATCTTAAAGGGCTTGTGAAGCCTTGTTATAGAGTTCTCTAAAGGCACTAGGGTTTTACGAGACAGAGGAGGACAGTTACTAGAGTGTGGGGAATCGAGGGGGGAAAAGCAAAGTAGACGGGGAGAAGAAGAGAGTATTACATTTGTAGGACCATTTGATCCTTGGCATGTTAAGTTTGCTAATCTGAAATCTTTGTTTTTGTGCGTATTTAGAGCACAGTGCTTGCTTGGTGAGTAACATCACATCTGGACAAAAGATGTCGGATTTGATTGTGGTAGCGTTGTGGAGTTTGAAGGCAGGTTGTTGTTGTTGGTTGTTTTTGAAGACCTAAATTGAAATCAGATTAAAAGAGCCTGACTTTGTCTGTCAAGATTTATCATGCAAAGTTGTCAGAAGCTTCCCTGATACAGAAGTCACTTAAAGGAAGCTGGTTAACATAAGATCATCTCAGTTAGAGCTATTCAGTTGGACTTACAGTTTGCTTATTGACACTCAGTTTTTAGAGTGTCACTGGGGAAAGCACCCTCATCCACTTTGGCAATTGCAATAAAATAAGCATGTAGTACAACGGAGATACTGAACAACAAAAAAATCCAGCTATCTCTACTCAGAGGATATATTTAGCACAGGCAGTTTAAGTCTGCAGTACAGGGGCATATATTCTCTAAGCCTGTCTAGCCTCAGACACAAAGTGACCTACGGTGGAGCAGACCACATTCACCACCCCACCCCCTTTCCCTCTCATCCTCCTCTCCCACCCTTTCTCCCTCCTTCGCACATAGACAACTTAAGTGTCTGTTTTGTCTGGTTGCCCTCTTATACGGCGCTTGTGCAAAAAATCTCTCGGCTCAAGTTTGGAGTAGTGGGTCAGAGGATGTTGGTCTTTGAAGAGTGCCAGACAAGAGGCTTTATTATGTATCATCCACTAAATAGTATTTCATTCATTAACACTCTCTTCCATAGAGATTAAGCCTCTTAAGAGGACTCTAGCCCTGTCAGCGCTGGGTAGTTTTAGGAAGTGTCTAGCTGCTAAGTGTTGTGTTTGCAGAGCAGATAAAGAAAGCCTTGCTCCTTCAGTTTGCCTACATTTCCATTTATTTATGCTAGTTGTAAGCTAGCAGCTCTTTTTCTAATTTTAAAAACTAGTATCGGAGTCTTACACCATCGTAAGTCTAGTTTCAAATGTTTCCAAAGTAACCTTTTTATTGTAGATTATAAAAACAAAAAGCTAATTTAATAATACCTTACATGATTTTACAGATGTTTTAACAAATGTACTAAAACTAGTTAGCCAATTCATTTTAAGATTTTTTTATCTTTGACATTACACTAAATACCTTTTAGGTTTTGTACTGTTGGTCAGCCAAAAAAAGACGTCATCATGGGCTCTTGGAACTTGTTGTTTTGACATTTTGCTATTTGCAGACATTCTAAACATGCAAACGCCCAAACAATTAATTGACAATTTGGTAGAATAATTTGGTAGATTACTGTAAAAATAGATTACTTGTTATTTGCCACCTTAATGTGCACTACTAAGTGAATATTTATTTATAAATTAATGATTTTTAATTAATTATTTAGAAAAATAAAGTAAAAATAAAGTCCCAAATCTGAATATTGCTGGCTTTGTCTGACTAACAGTCCAAAACTTAAAGATATTCAGCTTACAATCACAAAAAAAACACAAAAAAGAAAGCACATAGTCAATTTCGAAAAGCTGAACCCTAAGAATGTTTGGCATTTTTGTTTGATATATTATAATAGTTTGGTGTTAATTATAAAGCATTTTAATTAATAAAAAAAGACATTACAACTGGTCATTTTGCAAGAATGTACAACACTAAAACGAGCAAGTGTGTCTGAATCCAACATGTTCATAAATGACCTTTTTTTTTTTTCGTCCTCTCCAATCCTCCTGGTATGTGTAATGTGAGATTCAAGATGACCCTCATGCCAGCTGCTTCTCGTTCTCCAGTGTTCAACCACTCCCACAAATGAGGAAGCAACATAATATTTGTTTCTATCAGAGACGCCCCCTCTGTCCAATAAGTAATTGGCACGCTTTCTCCACTTCAAAGATGCCTGAAGGTGGGAGCTGGCCGAGGCTGATGAGTGAGGCTTTTGGTCTGGTTAATGCCTGGACAGTAGGGGGGTTAGGGGTGATGTGTTTGGGCTTTCACCACATGCTGACTCAACATGATTCAGCTCGGCTGACCTTATGACCCTTCCTGGCTGCCGAGCTGCAGTTTTGGCATACGGGTGTTTGTGCTAAGATAGGCTGCACTGTCCTTGTGTCGCAGTGGCCACCATTACCCATAACAATGTGGTAGTAGTTTTCTCTGAGCCAGTCATGCAGAGACATCCTTTGTTTGTTTATTTGTAGTACTGTTAGGTTACTGGACTAACAGGGAAGGAAACTCTGTACCTCCGTTTAGATTTGTGAACCCTAACAAAGCTTAAAAATAGGACCACCAGTACCAATGAGTAGACAATTTCACCCTGTATCTGGGCTATACTGTATCCATACTATAACTAAGGATTACTTTCATTATTATATCAATTAATCTGTTGGTTATGTTTTCAATTCATTGATTATTTGGTTTGTCAAAAAAAAGTTATAGTGAAAGAAAAAGAAGAAATTGTGATAAAACGTCGCCTTAACCCATGGGGATGTCTTTTAAGTATCTTGTTCTGCCCAAAACCCAAAGATATTTGTTTCCGACAATATAAAAGCAGCAAATCCTCACATCGGAGAAGCTGTAACCAGAGAACATTTTTAATTCATTAACTTACTTAAACAATGAGTTAATAAAAGTCTATAAAGTAACTTAATGTCTGCCTCACACAGTCTCACTTCTCTGGTTTATTGGAGAGTTAATCATAGTTGAGCCATCCAGGAACATTGCAGGAACAGATGTGAATTTCTTTTTTAATGGTTTATTTTAGGTTTGAAATGAGCCTCTTTTTCTAAATAGGTACAAAGGGAATATCAGGTGATTGAGTGAAAAACACAGAGCTATTCAATCACTAAGTGAACGAACAGTAATGCATTCAGAAGACCAGGTCCTTATATCTGCCTTTTTTCAAGTCCCCGTCTACATTTTGCCGAACCCCAGGACGCTCAAGTACCCCGGTATGAACTGTTATCCTCACCTTTCCATGCAATCAATATTTTCATCAAAATTGTCTGGTTTAAGCAAATGAAAATATTCATCTGCAAGTCATCTGAATTTGACCAGATGTTTTAAAGAATATGGGTACAGTAGTGGCAAGAAGACCAGTGAAGAACACATACAGTTATAGAGGAAGAGCATTTCTATTTGCTTGGTTTTAGCCCAATTTGGTCATGTTTTGTTCTCATTGACAACTGTTTCTCTGGTTTGACAAACAAGAGAGAATGAGGTTTGTAGGCGGGGTTAAGAATAGAGATGTCACCCTCCTGTGGGCCCTATTTTTGCCCAGCATGGATGAGATTGACGCTGCTATAGAGGTGGTTGGTTAACTTACGAAAGCAACAGTGGGTTGCTTGGCAACCTCACCATGACAAACAGACTCCTTGAAGTTACTGCTCCTGCCCGAGAAATAGCCCAACACACAACTCCATGTGTAAACACGACCTGTTGATTTTATGCAAGCCGTCGTTTAGTTTTAAAGGAGAATTCCGGCCAATTTTTACGTTAATCTTGATCGCTATAAATATGCGTGCACTTTTGATTGAAAAATTAAAACCCAACCCAAATCGGCGCAGACAACAGGGAGTAGCTGCAGCTACATGTACGAGCTTCCACTGAGCTAAAACGGCAGAGGACGGGGTAAGTTTTAGAATGACTTTCTGCCTCCTAACAGACACAAAATGCAATTAAAATGTTGGTGCAAAATGAACAGGGCACATATTATTATTTTATATATATATCAAGTAAGGACCCTGTTCATGCCGCACAGAAATTGTAATTGCATTTAATTAGGATTAAAATAAAAATTGGAATTCTCCTTTAATAACTAAGATGTAACATGTTCATTTTTTAGCTTTAGAGATGTATTTTTGTAAACTTTTTAATAGAGCTGTCCATAAGATGGAAAAGTTGAAAAAGTTCTGTTTCATTCACATTATTCCAAATACAGTTCCGTCCACAAATGTTTTTATAAAGAGGCAACTCTGCACCAAGAGAAACTATTCCTTACACTTTTTTTGCTTTATGATATTTTGTTATTTCCTTCAGTTTTCACCACTTAAGCATATCAAGCTCTTTGAATCTTGTTTAAACACCGAAATCTTTGGTCCCATGTCTCTTTTGGACCATTGAGGGTACCAGCTTTCAGCATTCTGGTGGGCCCGGCGGCCCCGCAGCGACAAGCCCCTATGCTCTTTATTTGGCATGTAGCCTAGAGGTGTCAGAAATACCGACACGCTTTCACGTGACGGAGACGTTGCCAGCCTTTTCCCCCCCTTTCTTAAGCCCAGCATTCTGCCTGCCCAGCCAGGTATTGTAGGGTCCCGTGAAGGCCCTGTGAATAGTGTCAAACTTGATAGTTCTCATTTTGCTTCCTGTACATGGCAGAAGAAAAAAGTGCCCACCGAGTGGGTTTTCCTTTTGTGATGGCCCTCTCTAGTCTTCCTGGGAACACACCACATTCCAGCCCAATCATTCCCTTTGTGAATCCGGGTATTGTGGGTGAGTCTGTTATGCCGATAACCCTCCTAGCTTTCAGTGTAATGCATGCAAGTATCATAGAAGTCTAGACTCTTATTTTTGCAAACAATGCCAGATAATGAGTGGAGTGTTTTCAGTGATTTGGCAGAGCTTTTGTTTTGACACATCCTCCCTCATTCATGAAGAACCTTTTGTGCTCATCCTAAAATGTGATTTAAGGTCCGCTACATCTGGACAAATTATTGCGGCAGTTTACCATACATGGGCCTCATGTGTCAGTTATGGTTTATGTAACGTACATGCGCGTAACCATAGTCTGGCCTGCTAATCCCGAGGGTATAATTTCTAATGCGTCTCGGAGAGGGATTTTCATGCACATATCTCCCAGAACACACCAGACTGTTGAATGTTTCTGACTGCAAATTTGATTTACCTCAACTCAAACGGTCCATTTTGTACATGATCTTTTCCCCCTCCAAAAGTGTTATGGTTCACTCTGCACAAAGTCTTTTAATTCTTTAGTTCAGACTCTCAAGGGAATTTTTCTTTCCGCTCAAGTACAGATGATTTAACATTATCCATTAAAAATAAAAACTTAGATCCTGCAGAAAGCAATGTTTCAAAACATTTTTGATCACCTGCTCCAGCTCCAAGATGAGCACCCCTTTCATTTGGTTGCTCTCTCACACTGTCCTGTGTGTTATTGTGTCATGAACTGTCCAGTATTACCCCCTTTGGGTGAAGAGAACATGTTTTCCTCCTCTCTGTGACAAGAAGGAATTGTTAAGGTTAAGTAGATAGGGCAGCCGGAAATAATTACCAAGCACTTGTGAAGTCCCCCCCCCCCCCCTTTGTTCGTCTTTTCCCTTTCATTTTAACAATCTTTTCAATGTGCAGATCTTGTTTATGATTAAATTCAGTCTGGTCTTGCCTCTGAGCATGGCAAAAGAGCTTTCAGTGAAACAAGCAGTAGTTTAGCAGTTGGACCTGCAATTTACTGAGCTTAAATAGCAGTGGAAGCTCCTTTGCCAAAGGAAAGGCGGGCTTTTGTGTAGAGTTCATGCAAAACGACCCCCTTTCTACAAATCAACTGGCAGATGACAGACAATGATGAAAATTTGATTCTTTGAAGTTGTAATGGCCATTGAAATGTGTAAAATTCTTGTATTGAAAGGAGAGCGCCCTGGAAAGCCCTCAGTCTTGGGTGGCTGGTGCCTGCGTGCTGGGAGGTTGGTCTGTGTTTTGTCGCAGACTTCCCATTGCTTGTTTGCTAATTCCCTGAAGAATTGGACCAGATCCTTGATAGGAGCTTGAAGGGGCTCCGGTTGCTCAGGAATATGCATTTTGTACGCCCAAAGGCCCCTCCTCCTTCTCTTGTTGCATTGGCCTACTTTCTGTTGGTCTGGAATAAATCATCTCAAGTATTAGGCATTAATTTCATCCACCTTGATGCAAGACAGTATGAATAACAGCATAAAGATGGCTATTATGTCATATTGGTTCTCTGAGTCCAGTATCAAGCTTTTCACATATGTAATCTATGTTTCTTATCTTGGGTTTCAGTTATACTGAAATTGTAAACACATTTAAAGCCTAAAAAACAAAAAATGTGACTTATTGAACAAGCACTCAGCTCATTGAACACTGAATCACTAGCAACATTCTGACAGGTTAATAAAAGCACAGGAAAGTATTTGTACTATACTAGTATATGTATTTCTCAAAAACAATCTCAAAAAGATCTCAAAAACAAGATCTCAAAAACAATGAAAAACACATACCAAGCTCTTAGTGTATTTTAAAGTACCTATAAAAAGTGTTCACTCCTTGGAAGGTGTATTAGAACTGTTTTTACCCCGAGATTTATACTCACTTTAAAAGTGAATATAAATCTCTACAGAGTGATGAGAAGTACAAAAAATATAAAGTACTTTTTTTTTTATAGCCACTAAACATTTTCCTACCTCCATTTGTCTACACTGAGAACCCGTTGCCAGAGCTTCACGTTGTGTTTTGTAACACCTGCAAGCTAACTGTCAGATGACCTTTCTCAACAAACACACACATAGATCTTTGCGTGAACTCTTTGCAGAGGAAGAAAAAGACATCAGTCACAAAGTCAAATGAAAGTCTGAACGGTTCTGAAAGAGCGGCGGCTGCTCTGCAACCAAAAACATGTCAATTTTTTATTTTCATACACATAGTAGCAAAAACTGGATGCTTTGACTGCTTTTGGTTTTTGTTTTGACTGCGTGAGTTAGAGTTCCAATTGTATTGCTTACCAAGGCGTTAAATCAATTCCTAATGTACCTTTTTATAATAATTCATTATTCTCTGTAGTGTTAATGATCTTTGCTGGACAATAATAAACTTTATTTGCATACTACCTTCAAAAACTTTTACAAAGTGCTTTGTTAGAAAAAACAAAATCACATCACACAAATCATTACACAAATACACACATCATTACAATAGTGAAATAGAGGATGGGGTAGCTTTAAAGGACAAAAACGATAAAAGAGGAAGTTGACAGGGTAAATGAACGAATTATTAGTATTACTTAGTTTTTATTCAGTCCTTTGCCTGCATGTTTGCCAATCTGTAGCTGGCCTCCCATGGCCTCAGCATGAACGTGTTGGTAGGATTAAGTGCAGTCAGATGAGGTCACACTTGGTTCTCTGTCCTTTCTATTCCCATCAGCTCTGTTACTGACAGTCGGGTGTTCTTTGTTCCGGTCTGTCCCTCAGGACATCACCAGTCTGACAGGAGTCCCAGAGGAGCACATCAAAACACGCAAGGTTCAGATCTTTGTTCCCACCAAAACGGCCATGCAGTCAGGAGTCAACGCCACCAAGAAGTGGAAGATGGACTTTGACACCAGGGAGCGCTGGGAGAACCCGCTGATGGGCTGGGCCTCAACGTAAGAACTACCTGCACCGGCCAACTTCTACTGCACATACCAAACTCTCAAATTAACCTCAACACATTTTACAATCTGCAACATACCACAGCCTCTATCCTTAGACACTCTGTAGAAAGTTTGTGCATTTGCCTCCAAACATGTCCTCTGTGTGGTTACCAGCTCTTTCTGCCTTTCAGGGCGGATCCCTTATCCAACATGGTGCTCTCCTTCTCCTCCAAAGAAGATGCCATTGCTTTCGCTGAGAAAAATGGTGACATTTATTTAAAAATCTTCCGATATTTTAGATGGAAAAGCATGCTTTTTGTATAAAACCAAAATATAACGGGGAATGCAGTGTCTTCACTTATAATTGCTAATCGATTCAGTTTTAAAAACCACACACACACACACACACACACACACACACCCACACCCACACCCACCCTTGGAGTTCTAACACAATCAATCAGTGAAAAGATGGGACTGTTAGCCAGACTGTAAGTAAATGTTTAAATTGAAGGATATTTAAGTTTTTTTTAATTAAAATGAGTTGTACTGGTAGTACTGTAAGAAGTAGTCGTAGGAGGTACCGTTGTTAGGAGGAGGATTGGAATGCTGATAACAAGTTTTTTTTGCATTGACTGCATCAGAGAGGGATTTGGTTGGTGCAGGAGAATACATCGTACATCATTTATCATCTTTCATCCATTTTATAATTTATTTACAGTGTGTATGTATGTGTGTGTATATATATATATATATACAGTATATACGCATATACACACACATACACACTGTATATATTTCGCAGACAAGCTTACATTATTGGTTATAAAAATGATATGCATAATACAATATAGGAATGTTTACAATGTATTTGTGTATACCAATGCATACATGTACAATTAGAAATTAGAAGAAATTCGGTTTTGGAAACCAGGTATGTGATTCTGGAAATCAGTTTATCTTTTAACCCTCTAAATGCTGAAGTTCATTCTCAGGGAAGATACATCCATTATCAGATTATTGAAGAAACTCAACTCTTTTTGCCAGAGACTTGCAGAGACCATCATACTCTTAAGATATTGACAATAATATTTTTTCACAGCTTATTAAATCTTTCAAACCAGCATTGACATCAGGTGATGGCGATAAAATACCTTTATTGCAACGAAGATGTCTGAAGACAGCGTGTGGGCCTCACAAGGAATTAAGTAACAAAACATTACGAGAATAATTTGGATTATAACCAGATCATATGACCATTCCAAACAGTCTTGTGTTAGGAAAAGTTTGATCAGTTGAGGTAGTCGCAGAGAACTAAAACCATCTGGGAAAGTTTGTTGAAACTAAGCAAAGGAAACTGGCTTACTCTGTTTATTGCACCATTAAAGTGATTAGTGCAGTTCTGACTACACACAGCCTGTTGATGTCTACAAAACACCTCATTGTGTTTGGAACTGTTCCAAAGTGAACATACGTGACGTTCTCGACCCCATCACTTACTGTGATGTTTTTTTTTCAGGTTGGAGCTACGATATCACAGAGAAGAGGAGCTCAAAGCCCCGGGTGAAATCCTACGGAGCGAACTTCTCCTGGGACAAGAGGACCAGGCGGTCTGCTAAGTAAACTGAAGACACCCATCTGTTAGTTGGCTTGACCTCAGTTTGTCCCACAACAGATCTGTATCATTATTGTCAATAAATTCATAATTATATACGTGTAAACCAAACTTTTCGGTCATTATTGCTTTATTCGTCAAACATTCACCTCATTACTGACTAACGTAGTCTACCAAATTAATGAAGTGTTTGTTCCCTGAGTCGAGCAACAGCAAAACAAAGGGGAACATATTACAATTAGAACGTGTTTAAGCAGGGTTAAATATATCTGGAGGACAACACCAGGAAGTGCTTGTTTCCATCCTGTTACCTGACATTTTTGAGTGGCATAACTGGAATTTTAAATTGGAACTTGCAACATATTTTTTTCATTTGTTGTTGTTAACCTAAAATGTTATCCGTCACTACTTTTTTTTTTTTAACTGGTGACATTAACATTTTGACTTCTTTGGTATTGCTAGAACTATAATGCCTGTGACTAACAATTACTTTCACTATTGATTAATATAAAAATGTAAATAAATAGGAAAAAAGGTTTGTTCAGTTTTAATGTCACGTATGACAAAGTAAAGGAGCGATTCCTCACAAGCAAGAAGCTAAAACTAAGGAATGTTTGGCATTTTGCTTAAAAAATCTAATCGTTGCCAATTAATTTTCCGCCATTAAACTGATAGTAAAACATCTTTTCTGGATTTCTACATTGTACCATCAAATAAAATAAAAAAACAAAAAACGTTAATATGCAAAAAGTTAATGTAAGCTCTATTGGTCGGATCAGGTTCAAAGTGACTCCAACCAATCTTATCCACATACAGTATTTCAGGTTTATTGCCAAATTCCTAATGGTGAAGAAAATAGTAAGATTTGTAATGCAGGATAATGCATCTGTTTTATATATGAAGCACATACTGATTTTCATTCTCTGTTTGAAACAAAAGACACCATTCAATTTAACCTAAAAACTAAAATTTGTCACTAAAAGAATAAACGTTAACTACGGTATGTTCCCTATTGACATAAAGTCGAGATCTTTGGGAAAGCCATAAATTCTTTGAAATACCCAGCTATTCACACATGGCAGTGTACTTGCTGCCAGCGCTTGTTTATGGTCTTTGTGTTCAGTAAACATGGGTGTTACTCTGCGCCGAGTCCCAAACTGCGTGACTGAACTGATATTCACACACCAATCATGGCCGCCTAATTGGTATAGTCCTTTGTTAATTAACGCACTGCATTGCAAGGCTTTCACAGACTTGCGCTCGCTATTTATTTTGTTCTGTCACTCAGCACATCAAAAGCTCCGATTTGATATTAGTGTAATGGTCCTTTTGAATGGCAAGACATGAATGACAGCATGTGTTGCTTTTCCCTTTGAAACCCCTTCGGAGAGAAGCAGCGGGGAAAAAAACGCTCTTGGCACAACTTTGTATCATAAAAGTTGAAAGCATTCCGCTCGTCTTGGCCTATAAGCACAATCGTGTATGTGGAATGAGGATGGCGGCACAGTGGCACGCAAACATCAGAGATACAACTGCTGTGATCAGTCAGGACATAAACATTGGCTTAAAGTGTTAAGCACTACACACAGTCCTAATGGTTTTATAGCCGTAGAACACTGATCCAGTATTGGCCGGGAATTACAAAAGATTTCATGTCTAATTTATTTGTAATAAATTAAGTGTCACATACGTAAAGGGGTTGCTTCATTTGAATCGAAAATGTGAAAATTGTGCTATCACACCATCATTTCATTTGTCTAGAGTTTTAGATCTGTCTCTGAGTGTCTGCTGCCACCCCAATACAATGAAGGTGGGTGTCATCGTGGTGGTCACACTTATTTAAACACATAAACAGCATAATCTCTTTCTAGAATCAGTGTCAATGTTACTTTGGATAATCAACAGACCTCGCTGTGAGAAGTTTTCTGTTGTCTACCAAAACAAAGTCCCAACAAAAGCAGGTGTTCTGTGGACCAACCAGAGAAAGGTTTCAGACCACATGTGTAAGAGCTAATAGTTTGTGAAGGTAGAGTGCAACATGAAGAACAGCACATAATCCCACTAAGTAGAAGGAATTCAGAGTTCTGGACAGTTTAATCGTGAGTGTAACTACAGCCTACTGTCACTCACGGAATTTCATCCCAAAAGATGTCGCTGCTGCATTTCTTTATATTTTAAATGTAATTTTTCAACGCTGTGAGCACCAACAATATCTTGTAAACTTACAATAAATTGATAACGTAAAAAGTGGATTGTACGTAACCTGCCAGCTAATCAACACATATGAACAAAATTAAAGAAGACAGTTAATTCATGTTTGACATATTTGCAATTGACACATAGATTTTAAATACATGAGTGCAACTTACACTGTAGCATGCACTGTAGTGACACCTGCTCGTTATAACAGGGTTTTCAGTCACTAACTGCGCCATAAGTGCTTTATTGTTTTTTGGGTTAAGTAATAATTGGCCCCACCAGCTGGAAGATACAATAAAATAAAACTGTGCAGCGGGTGATGCTGGAGAAAACCACAATCTGTGTCACTTCATTCACTCATGCGTTCAGATTTTATAGTCCTGGCAGTGAAATGTGGCTCACAGACGCTAAATGTTTCTGCCAAAAGTCACTTAAAAACAAAAAAGTAAACACCACATTGTAAGAAAAAAGGGATTCAAGCATAACAATGGTATTTTCTATTAGGGACAAAATCCTTATCAGTCATGAATTGTTTTTATTTTCTGTCCATAAGAGAGTTCAGCCTACTGTCATTAAAAAAATACAAGCCAAAAGCATGCTGGACAGAAGACCTGATGTGAAAGTTTGAACCTGTGCCAAGAAGTTATTTGTTAATAGAGCTTCTCTAAATAACACACACACACACACACCTTCACTCACGCATACCGCTCACTGGCCCACAATGACCCAATGATCACTGCTGTCTGTGGTCGCTCACTACTGTGAACTCCCCAACCCTGACAATGAGGCACGCAACCCTCGTCTGCAGCCAAAAACCTGCTTCTGTGTGTGTGTGTGTGTGTGTGTGTGTTTGATTACAGCTCGCTGTGTGGATCGCTTGTTTTGAAGGGCACAGATCACAGATTAATGACTTCTAGTTATCTAAACAAAAGCTTGTAGAAAGCAATGCTGAAAAGAACGTGTTTACCCAAAGTGTACTGTTTACTATTGTTGCATCATTTATTATCCTCGTACAGTCAGACAACAAAAACAGCAAAGCCATTTAAACCTTTCAGATTTTAATGTAAGTTTTTTTATTTTATTTTTATTTCATAGACTGAGCTTTCTCCAAAACTAATCACAGTGAGCTTTCCGACTTTGTTGAAGGGTCAATATGATGATTTCTAATATTTGTATATTTTGAACCAGAACAGATTTTACCATAGTGTTTACTAGTACCATTTACTTTAATATCTTTGGGTGCACAAAGGACTGCTTTATGGTTCTTTTGGATGAATTTTGTCTAAGTTGATTGGTATTTAATTCAATTAGATCAAAAGAAACAGAAACTCCTTGCTGGTTATTTTATCAAACATTTTCTCAATAGATTTTCCAGAAACTTGTCATTGGATGTATTAATATAATAGTCAGTATAACCATGATATTCCCCACCCCTAAGTGGTGTCAATCCATGAGGATTTCATTCACTACATTCACTTCTTAGATTTTTCCTGACATTAAAGGTCATTAAAAAAAGTAATAAACAACTTTTATTGGACAATGTAAGCAGTTTTTTTAACCCTTATGTTGTTCTTGGGTCAAATTGACCCGTTTTCAGTTAATGTTGTTTTTGTGTCACAAATAAATGGGGCCGTCAAAATAAGCGCTGAAAATGTCAACATTAAAAATAGGAAAAAACCTTGGAAAAAAACACCCAAAACATTTTTTTTAAAAGCACCCACAACATTGATAAAGTACCAAAAAGGTGGTTAGTGGTTGATGGGAAGACAACACAAGGGTTAAGAACAGTTTCTACAGTTGGCAGTGGTCTGGATTATCCTGAAAAATTGGGATATTGTTTATGAAAGAGATTAAAGAGATATTCATGAAGAAGTTTTGTTGGTTTTGATGGTGTGGGGACAATAAAACAAAATTCCTTTCACCTCCACTATATTGGAGAAACCTCAGAGACAGATCCCTCAAATCCTGGGCTAACGAAAAAATAAAACAACATAATCTGCATGGCTAGATATGAAAGAAAGTCCGAAAATAAATAAATAACATTATCGATATTTGTTCCAAAAAAAGACCAAAGCCAACATGTTAGTTCATCTCTTAAATGAAGAAACATGTCACCTTGTGCCACAGTGTGCTCATTGACGTGTTTTTAATAGTGTTTACAGCACTGAGGGTTAAGATATGTTCGGCTACTTAAAACAGAACCAGACTTATCCTTAAAAGTGGATATAATCCAATAGATTTGGTTTCCAGCCATGTGCAAAGAGTCTCACCGTAAACTAGCAGAAAGTATTTGAGGCATGCTGCTGGATTTCAGCACTGCTCTTTTCAAAGGAACACTGTTCGATGGCGCGACTTCCCCCTTCGCTCCTCAGGTCTCGGGCAGAAGGAAGGTTGGGGTTAGGAAGGCCCTCTCCTGGGACTGAAGGCATCCACAGCATAACACACCCGTGTTCCGCTATTTATCCACTGCTGTATTCATCTTTTCTGTTTTCCCATTCACACCGCTATCAGGTTGGAAGTGACACCATACCCATCAGAAGGTCAGGATGACCCCCACCAAACACAAACACACCGTAGAGTTGTCTTCCTGAAAGAGATCAAAGATGCTTGGTCAGCAAAGAAGACAAAAGGATTAGCTGAGATGGTTGGTGTGCTGACCCCTCACTGTCTGTTTCAGCAGTCCTCTGACTTCAAGAAAAATTCCATTGCTGAATGTTGTTGAACATCTTGGTAATGGGTGAAACAGACCAAAAGTTGACAGACAAGTTAAATTTAGTATTCTCAGGCATAAATCACTTTAAAGCAGAATTTTCAGTGCGATTTCTGCCCCATATGTCTTTTTGGAGGACTTTGGGTCGATTATAAATTGAATTTATGTCGACACTAATCTCCTTGTTGCCAAATTAAAGACAAGACATTTTTTTTTTTTTTTTTTTTTTTAAATGTCTGGAAAAGTAATTCATTTTGCAAGTGTTTAAAGTTGTCTGGCACATGG
Source organism: Etheostoma cragini (assembly GCF_013103735.1). NCBI lineage: Eukaryota > Metazoa > Chordata > Actinopteri > Perciformes > Percidae > Etheostoma > Etheostoma cragini. The sequence goes on from NC_048411.1 coordinate 21,005,492, forward strand.
CGGGTGACGATGAATTGTCCCTCAAAGAGTTAATTGATGGAGAGGAGAAATCCTTCAGGGAGGGAAAAGTTCAGTTTTGTACCGCCCTGTCCTGTTTGAAGGAGATGTGAGTTGGCAGTGCAGGAGAGGCTTGAAGATTAATGTTGCAAAAGGGGGCTCTGACAGCCTCTCCGCTGGTTGCGGTTCTCTTGGGTGGCCCGATTGGTCTTGGATGTCACTTTTGCTACTTAATCTTGTGTATGTGAACCAGGCAGATTCAGAGGGTCTGGGGGTGGGGGGGGGGCGAAGGGGAATGCAAAAATATCACTCCTTTACCTTTCAGCAGCTCATCTCTGTTTATTATGTCCAGGTTAAAGAAATAATGCCCTATACGTATTAAATTCAATTTCCAAATTTTGACTCTTCATTATGCTAGCTTCATTTATAACTAATTTTACAGTTGTGGTTTATTCATTTTTGTTAAGGACGTTGTTAATGACTGTTTCAAGTATAATTCAATTATATAAGTTTTAAAGATTTATGAAACTAAATTGCTTGTTTGCTAATTTGTGGTGGAAAAAATATTCAGATCCTCTTCATAACTAAAGGAAGCGATAACATTCTGTGACTAGAAAGTGGCTTAAAAAAAGACTCCAGTATAGTACAAATACCTCAAAATTTTACTTGAGTATAGTACTGAGTAAATATACTTAGTTGCATTCCACCACTGGTAGCGATAGTGAAGCCCTGTGTGAGTGTTTTACAGTGGCGCTACGTGTTATATTATTGTATCATTATTAGTGATGTTGGTTGAGGTTTACATTTACATTTGGTATTGTTTTTCCCCTTAAATCCCAGTATAGGTCTGAATGTAGGGGAATTGATGTATGTATCTATATATCTATATCTTATGTATCTATAAATTGATGTATAAAACATAAAGAATAGTATTTGGAATGATGCAGCCAATTGGGTTTTAATATTTCAATAAGTGAGGAATAATTTGATTTCTTTCAACCTTAAAGCTACCAGAAGGGGAAATTATAGGCCTTGAAAACTTGTTTTTGACAATTGTTTTCACATCAACGACCCCTAAACTGACCGAAATTAGACCGCCGCCCGCCATTTACAAGATGTTTGCGTTTCAGGGTATTAAAGAACATGACCAACCTATGAAACCTATGACCAAAATAGCTTGATTCTGTTATTGTTGTACATATGGATGGATATATAGTAAAAAAAAAAGTATTCCCTTTTTGCTGATGACGCCCTGGAACCCCCTGAAGGACCGCTGTACCAGAGGATGTTTAGTCTCAATCCTCATAACAACAGTAAACTGAAAGGAAGCAGTGCCAAAAACATTGAAGAACTGATGTCATGTGGAGACTTAACTATACATTTGCTTTTAGGGCGGGGGGTTATTTTGTCCTACTTCTTCTGTTATGTTAAAATAACGACTATGTTTAATAAAAATCTGTGGGCTTTATTGCTGTGGATTTTTCTTTACATTAGGTCAACATGAAATGTTTTTTGTTCAATTAATGAATTGTCCCTTAATTTTCACAACCGTTTACAAAAGGCTACACTGAGTTTTCTTCGGGAATGAATTTGTTTAAAAAAATAAAGGAGGCAGGGATTAGGTTAGTCAACATTATATGGTGAACACTCTGCATACCATGGTTACTGTGTAGGTACTTGCTATAGAAAGACACTCGAACGGCCTGTTGACCAATTGTTCAGCAATCTCCTTCCAGCTCTCTAAGCCAATCTAAACTGGTCTTACTTGACCTTTTTGACATTTAACCCCAATCCTCAACACCTTAAACCCTATTTCTGGCTTTAGCTCTCAGCTTATTCCCACTATCTAACCCGTGCTTGTGTCTTCAGCCCGCAGAGCTGAATCATCTCAGCCCCATGCTGTGCACCTTCTCCTGTTTCTGTTTTTCACTCAAATCTTATTTGTGAATGACTTTGCAGTTTCCTGCCTGAGTCAGGATGCGTTCTGTCATCGCTGTAAGGGCGACATTAAATTTGCACTCAACCAAATATGGCTCCCGGCAGTGATCAAACTGCTCCGTGCCAAAACTTTGGTAAAACACAGGTGTTCTCTCTCTGCGCAGCAACCGTGTTTACTAGATTGTTCCTGTGAAAGACTCACTTTTTCTCCTTTTTTGCTTTCACACGGAACATTTGTTTTTTGAGAGCTGCAAGCTGCCCACATAGTGTCGTCACTGGAACTGCTTTCCCCGTAAACTGTTTGGATTCAATGAGCTAATCCACCTACGGTGTTTGGCTGGTGCCATGCAGCACACCAAACAGACATTAATGTATAAAAAGCCAAATTTATAGGCAACAATTAAATATTTACTGAGTAATAGCAATTGATTAATCACCTGTGGCTTCTTATGAAACATTCCCGATGTCAGCTCGTTATGGAAGTTATCAGAGGCCAAGGCCCAAAAGAACTATGATTAAAGACAGCGAATAAAGTAAATACTACTTGTGTTCATGTAAAAATAATGTCATCCAGGGCAAAACTCTTACTTAGCATCAGCTGGTCTCATGTCAACATTTCCTTTTCAGCCAGATCATCCCTTCCTCCTGCTGGTACTTCATGTTGATATTCATTTTAAGCTAGCATCTGCATCAGTAGAGCCTCACCACCTTGTCAGAGTGCAACCAAACCACAGTTGTACTCTGCACATGTTCACCTGACTCTCCTGCTGAGAGAGGCAGTGCAGGTCAGAATCCTCCTCTTGGTTATTCTGTTTTTCAGAGCTGTGACAGTGAATTCGACAAAGACCGCAAAAAGGATGGTCAAAGCGTCATGCCTCTCCTTCTTCAAAGAGTTATGAAAAGAGAGAATCACTAGTAAAAAGTGAAAAGTCTGATAGCCATCAGTGGGACGGGGACTCTAGTAAACAGAGCGCTGAGTCTAGACCACTCGAGACGGCCATGTTAAGGTCACACTCATAAAAAATCCCCTTAGACGTGGGCTCCTTATAGGCCTGGAGGGGACGAGCCGGAGCAGGAATCACCTGCACAGATGGGTCAGGAGCTGCTCCGCTGCGAGCTGCTACTGGGACCCCATCACATGGCCTGAGGCAGCAGTAGGTTTCATATGTGCTAACTAACTAACTAACAGTAGACTAAACTAGGCTGTGTGAGGTAGGTATACAGAGGCCAGGGCAGTTATCTTCAAAACGTGGACTGCAACGTGAAAGAGATCTCATCATCAGCGGGATTTAAAACGGAGAAGAAGAATTACCCCGAGGAGGAAGAACATAAATCTGTAACTGGATTGGACAGTCTTGAAAAGAAGATTTTTTAAATAATCTTCTTCTTAAAAAAGCACCAGATCCTTTAGTGGCCACCACTAATTGACCTCTTGAAGGAATGCAACGCCTTCTCCTTGACTGACATTTGCTTTTAGCGGCTCCTGTGGGATGGGGCGGTGAGCCGGTGGAAGGCGATAGCGGGGGAGATCCTCTGGAGATAAACCGCCATGCCCCCTGTCCCTCAGACAACAAAGAAAGTGAGTGATGTTTGTCTGAAAACCAAGAGCCGTGATCCCTCTTGTTTTGATGTGCGGGCCACCTGGGATGCGGGTCTCCATCAGCACTCGGGCCAAGGAGAGAGGAAGAGAAACAGGACTCACACAGATCTCGTCCCCAGGACAAACAATCTGAGTGACAAGCCTGCTGGAATCTCAGGGAAGTCACCCAACAGATGAGGCATCCAAACAGAAAAAACAAGAGGTGTTTATGTGGCCACAAAGGGCCGGAGTAGAATTGCACAGCGTGATCTCCTCAATTTTTCAAAGACAAAAGTTTAAGTCCTTTAGTATCCAAACATAGGCAAGAAACCTATGAGGATATTATTAATTTCATCTGCAACGTACTAGTGTGTTGCCTTTTTATGCCATTATATGCCAGTTCATACTGTAATAAATCAGAAGCAATTGTTTTACCAACTAGTCCATTTATTTGAGAACTATACAAGTTAGATAAAAGTCAATTTTTTAAAAACAAAATCTATGACACCCCATAAAATATGATGCATTGTTATCGATTAAACTACCCACCAGAATATTGCGCAGTTTCAATTAACTGACTAAACCAGCTACAACATAAAATACTGCATACACAATAATAACCAATAATATAACTCTTTGGCACTATAGCGTAAGTAAGACTTTGAAAGCAAGATGTTTACTTTGTTAGAGTAATTGTGCCTTGAGGTATTGTTACTTCTACTGAAGTACAAACTGTATATTTCTTCCACCACTGTTCAAAGGTAGAAATCGTCAGTGAGTTTATTTGTTGCGAGATCAACAAGTCAATCGAAGCCCAGCTGATTTTGTTTACCGCAGTGATCATCCAGATGTGGTAAACTATATGTTATCGTTTAATTAATACGCTTTCTTTACTCAAATGGAGGACCAGAAGTAGAAAACAAATGTTCTACAGCACATAAAAAGACTTCGATCATTGTCATCTGTGAAACTTCACATCATTTAAGATTTATCTGTTGTGCATGAGTTGCAGTGGGAGGGTTTCAGACTTTGTGAATCCTTGATGATCCTGATTCACAAATCTGAGGCAGTGAATGAAGGTAGAAGTTTCAGCAGGCCAAATCTGTTCCAGAAATAGACACATTTGTGACGGTTTATGCATTCTCACATTAAGAAAAATCTAATGTAAATTGATGATGAGTAGGACGAAGCCACGTCCCATCCTAGACTAGTGGTCATAAGGCCCTCCTTGTCCAAATAAGATTGACAGGGCAAAATGACAGTGGCACCTGTCCACATCCTCAATTTCCACTTCTTCTATTTTTTAGATATATTTAAACTAAAATACTCATAATACATAAATACATACATGTATATATGTATCATGTACACACACACACACACATATATACATATACGTCAGATGTAATGAAAGGAAAGAAGTCTGCAGGGACAAGTATAGTGACTCATAAAGCACCATGAAGTAAAAATCCAATTGAATATTAATTAGTGGTAATAATGGTTGTGGCATGTTGCTGCAAAGTGCGCTCACTCCCTGCTTGGCAGGGGTGTAACTCGTTAAGATTCTATCAGGTTTGAGCTGTTCATTAGTTTTAAAGCTCAACCACAAACCTGCAGGATCACATGCAAGACTGGAAGGATTCCTGCGCCTTAACATTCAGCGCCAGGGACGTCAGCTCTGAGGAATCTCCTGCTGCACATCTGAAAACACAAAGCTGGTTAAAATAAAAATCAAACGCCTGTGGGTTACTTGCAAATCACTGAATATTCTTGTTTTGCCAAAGTAAAACAAAAAGTGCAGCAGTTTTTTTCGCTTTGGTAAAGAAGAAAAAGTCCATTACAGGCAAGTTTTTAAAACATTTCACCAATTTATATCCTGGATTTTGCTCAGTTACTGAAAGCATTATACATGTTTTGAGTTTCTGTGAATGTTTTTTAACAATTGGCATTATTGTCTAATAACCTTTAGATTCTACAAAAGTAGATTCAAATAAATTTTTAATAATCAAAATCCCTCATCTTGGCTCAAGAGCTATGTCCTAACCATGTGGTGCTCCTTTACTGTTTCACACCAATTTGGTTTGGCCATTTATCCGGTCTATGAATTCATCAAATTAAAATAAAATTGACATGCGACGTTGACACAAACTGCACAACTTGGCTCTCACACCTTTGCATTTACTGTCAATTTAAATATTTAAAAATATGTAGAGTGATGCGAGTCAGAATGTCAAAGTGCTGCACATTTTGGGACTCTTTAAAAAAACATAATCTCACGTATCTGGAAATAATTATTTGGTCCAGGGAACATATCCTCACTAGCTTACATCATGTTGATGCATTTCCGTCATTTGTGTTTGTTTTTCAAAGGGGTGTGTGTGTGTGTGTGTGTGTGTGTGTGTGTGTGTGTGTGTGTGTGTGTGTGTGTGTGTGTATGAGTGAGTGAGTGAGTGTGTGAGAGAGTCGTGAAGACAGGAGAGTGTTGAAACAAAGAGGAAACACCTCTAATGAACCTAGAGGTCCTGTCTGATAAAACACACACACACACACACACAAACACACACACACACACACACACACACACACACCTTGAATGACTGTAGCTTTAATCTCTGTGCTGTGTCACTGCTCGAGGATCCCGAGGAGGGGAGCAGCCCTCTCACTGTGAAGGGGCCGGGAAAGTGGGGTGTCCTGAGTAGAGCATCGGCTGTTGGAGGAAGAGCAGGGGTACGAGGCCCAGATGGATGTCAGGGCAACATCTGTTCCACCTCCTAGCAGGGTCTTATCAGCAGAAATGCTGCCACACACACTGGACACGAGAAGGGAGCAGACAGAGAGAAAAGAGCATTCTTTGCAGAGTTTAAGAAAACATGCATTTTGTTTGTCTTGTAAACGAAAGTTAGGTTCCCTGTCAGGTCGCGGATTTGCATTTCACTAAGCTCACAGGGTTAATTTTGTTGTGTGTGACTGCATGTGTTTATACTTCTGGTAATGTATGTGGCACATTTCTGCCCTAATATACCATACCAAAGGTCAACATATATACAAATACAATGAATTGATTTTACATGAATGCTTCCCAACCAAAGGGGCCAATGCAATTTTAAGCTCTGTCACTTAAATAAAATGCTTTGCTTCATATCATCACTGCATTCTGTTACAAGGTTGGATTAAACATTTTTGTCAAATAAAAAGAATAAAAAGAATCCCAGTATTGGTACATGTGATTTCACTCATTTGTAGTAGGCACAGCTAAAACTGCAGCGGTTTGGATGCACACATATATACTTACATCTGTTTCCTAAAATTGGTCATATAATATTTTTAATTACATTATTGCAGATTGTTTTGTTTTGTTGATATTTGACTTCTGTGCAACATCTATTGATATTGGCAATCACGGCTGTTCTTTTTCTTTTTACGTTTTTTTTCAGATGGTACTTGGAATACAGATAGCAGGTAATACATGATGCTTACTTTATCCTTTGAGGGAGGAAAAGTGAACAGTAGTAAAAACACTCAGGCAGCTACTTCCCTGTTCACAAAGTTGTGCTGAAAAAGATATTTAAGGATATTTACAACTTAAAATTTAATATAAAACCTACATGGCATCATTCAATCTGTGAAAGTCTACTTCCTACACTGTAAGAGCATAAGGGTTCATTTTCAGCCCGTGTTAAAATCCAATCCCCACTCGATTGAAGATTTCCTGTGATCTTCCTGACTGTAATGTGTTCGGTTCACACTGTAACCAAGCTGTTAATGCAAAGAAGACTAGTAACGGCATGAAAGCAGCAGAGCTCTTTGTGTCAGAAAATCGAAACCTAAATGACAAATGATAAATAAACTATGCTGGAAGCTGCAGCTTTGCACGTTGAGAGAAATGTCTCTGGTAAGTGCTTTTGTGTGGTGTCTTGCTCAGTCATTCTTTACATGCAACCTCTTAAAAGCATTATCTGGCATGTCTGCATGTTTCACCCTTTTGTTACACATCGCACCTTCACTTTATATGACTGCCAACAATTAAGCTTGCCATAGTTTGTTTTTCCTCCCTTCCAGGCACCCATTAATTACCATTAATTTGAGTGAATTATGAAAATCGACTTGCAGAGGCTTGAGATACTGTATCCATCACAGTAAACACCACGTCTCTGTTACTGTTGCTTGGTAATGTACAGTCCGATTATAAAGGCTGGACAGCAACTTTGCTGCTTCTTATCTGTAAGCCACACTGAAGGTCGGCTGCCAACAAGGACGAGGCAAAACTTAACAGGAGAGCCAGACACCGGCAATTAAACAGGTAGAGCAGGTAAGGATTTGGTGTGGGAGGAGAACTGCGTCTTTTCTTAGCAGAATAAAATCAACTGTGCAGACAGAAAGAGATTGAGGAGGAGTGGAAAAGAGAGAGGTCTCACGGTCTTTCTTTTTTTTTCTCCCGGGAGGGCTGCTTCGCTGAGGTCCTGGCCTCTTCCCTTCTCCTGGGCATCCTGGATGCCCATGCTGAGGGAGGGCTGCTTTGGCGTGACCAAAGGGAAGCAGAGCGAGTAAGAGAAAGACAAGAGAGATGGAGAGAACCTGAGAGAGAGAAAAAAAAACGGTAAGGAGAGAGAGATAGTGAGGACTCAAAAAACAGAAAGTGAAAGCGACGGGGGGAGAAACGGGGGGAGCGAGACGAGCGCAGCAGCCCATGGTTTGTCTCAGGGCTGCAGCAGCTTCCAGAGCTGGTGTGCAGCAGACTGAAGAGAAGCACGTCTGCCCCAGAGGCAGAGACTGGAAAACAGGATCAAAGAGTCGCCAGGGCAACCTGCATGACACACATTGTATTAAAGCCACACGGTTAATTTGAAAGAGAGGGAAGAAGGGCAAAAGGAGAAGAAAAGGGGAGGCAGAGGTAGCAGAGTAGAGTATATTTATTAGGAGCTCCTGTCTCACTCGGTTAACTTTCCACTCAAAACTTTCTTCTGCTGCACCACTTTTGACTTTTTCATTTTTTATTTTTAAACTTTGGCTCGACCTCAACTGGCTCGTCTGCGTTCTCCCAATTATCTTCCAGTGTCTCAGATTTCCACAGGTCACCTTAAATCACAAATCAAAGACATTGTGAAAAAAATGATTTCAGATACGTATGCAAACACTCAGCTCATTACACTTTTCATCCTGATGCATGAAGTATGAATGTTACATTTTACGAACAGACCTAAGGATCTAGTCTCCAAATTCATACTTGGTCTTTCACAAACAGATAAAACATTACAATCATGTGCCACACAGTTCAGTTAGTATTCTGTGAAAGCAGAATGCAGAACATATGTATACTTCTTAACAAGCCTAGAAGCCTCTATCATGTCCATACTCCCGTTATAAGGCTACACATTAAAAATAAAAAGACATTATTGTGACACTCAGGTGTAAAATATCAAATATTTGACTTCAACATTTTAACAAGTAGAAGTAATCAAAAAGTAAATAACAACTAAGACATATTATTTAATTTTTAAAACTTTAATTGCCATTTTAGACAAAACCCATGATTGTGAAAAGAAATTAAAGACTGCAGTGAAGATTTTGAAAACTAGGTGTGAGCAGATGGTATGCAAAGCCCAATTATTTTGAATTCAAGAGATCCAATGCACCGATCCGTCCAGAAACTACCTGGCAGATCTCACAAAGTCAGGTACAAAAAGTGATTCAGTCTCCTAAAACCTGACAAAATACTAAAAGAACAGCAATGGTAATACAAAGCATGCAAGGAGGAGGTGTGAACATTACTGAAGCACATCTTGGGGAAAAGCAACCACCTGTGGCACAATGGATCCGACTCGTTCTAGAGGTGTGGAGTCCAAACAGGGGCAGCCGGGCTGAACGATGGCATCTGGGATAAAAAAAAAAACAAAAAAAAAACAGAGAGCAGTAATGGGCACAGGGAGCAGAGCTAGAGTGGAGGGGTAGTAGGACGGGTTGGGATGAGGTGGGGCGGGGGTCCACGATGAACAGCAGACAGGGAGGGGTCTTCACAGACAGTTGGAAGGCATTAGGGTGTCAGACAGGGACTTGTCAGATGCAGCTGTTGCTGTGGCTGATTGATAGAGTTTGTATTCCACCCTGATGGGAGACTGGAGTCGCTAGCCAGTGTTGAGAGGGATTATGTCAAATTCAAAAAGAAAAAGAAAAAACGAAAAAATGTAGAAAAACAAACATGACATTTGCTCAACACTGAAATGAAACTAAATCCGTCACATTTCTCTCCCAGCTCTGTCAATCATAGTTGTTGTTTTTTTGTCTTTGATTTGAAAGAATTCATAAGTGTGGTAGGATAAATAAAAAAAATCAGATTCTGATTTATAAAAGCATTCAGACTTGTTCCCGCATCCTCCAAATGGCCTATATAAGGTCACCTAGCACGTAGTACATAATTAGTAGTATCTGTGTATGGCTGCACAGGAGGGTACACAGCTATATGTCTGTTGCATGTAAATAATACTCAGACTACACTATTCGGATTAGATATTCAGACGCGTTGTGACACACTGATATGTAACTACCATACATAAAAGGCTTTGGGCTCCAATCACACAACGGCATTTGTTGTTACTGAGTCAAACAGAAAAGCACACTTGACAGCCATACAGTACTTCTCAGTGGAAAGAGCATCAACCCAGGCCACCCAAACATCCTGTAAAGTAATTACTGGAGATGTTAAACATATCTAAAGACAACCTGGGCTCCACTTTGTGTGACAGCATGTGTGTTTGTGTAAGAGTGAGAATGTGTGTGTTCATGTCCAATGATGATTGAAGGAATGCCATATGTCCCACATGCCATTGGTCTAATCACGATGGCACAGACAGTAGTAAACAAGATTTCCATTTCTGGCAAAGTTCAATGAGTTTTCTTGACAAACTGCTTTACATTTGGTGGGTTTAATGGCAGCTTTCCTCTGTCAGGTTGTAGTGGCTGACTCGTGCACAAACTCTTCCAATTTGAAAAATGAGAGCACAGTGAAGGGAGGATAACATACAATCCACTTCTCAAAGAGAGAGGCCAACAGCTGCTGCATTTTCTTGTGTGTGGATGTTTGTGTCTGTGCATGAGTGTATGTACATGGGCACCAGCGGGATGCCGTGTTTCCTTGTCGTTAGCCGCTAATGTCTCTTAGCATTAGCAGTATTAGCATCATATCCTTGCAGGCTCTGTGTCTTTGTCCTCCAACAGGCTAATCAACTGGCCAAAGCTCTCCTTCACTGCCTCCAGGTTGTCGGTGGTGCTGCCCTCCAGGATCCAACGCTTCCCTCTGGCCAGTGGCTCCAGCTCAAAGTACTTCTTGACCTGCCGGCAGAAACAGAATGTGGTTAGCCAAAACATTCAGTATTAATTTCAACAACTAAAACACCTCAGCACGTTGGGGAAAGTAGCCAATATTATTGTGTGCTTTAGTAAGGAGTGGGACTGAAAAGCTGCAGATTTGTTGCCTTCCATTGTAAAGCTTTGGAAGGCTTTTAGTCCAGTGTATGGTCAGTTCATGGTATGTAAAGTCAGTTCATGGTATGTAAAGTCAGTTCATGGTATGTAAAGTCAGTTCATGGTATGAATGGTCAGTTCATGAGCTAGAAGTAAGGACTAATGATAAAGTAGGACAAAGTATGGATTATCATTTAATATCCACAGTGCAAGAAAGATCTGAGTTAACAGTTTTCAGAGGCCACACACCTTGTTTTCTGAAGCTAAGGACATTATTAGGGAAAAACAAGAGCCCAGAATATCATTTCTAGCCACACATCACACAATTCACACAATTGGTTTCCTAGCAAGTGCATTTTCTTCACAAAGTCACTCACAAATACACGAAGACACAGCCCTGAAACTTCCCAAACACAGCTATCCATCCATTATGAAACCAAAGTTAATAATAGGATAAAGTATAATAAAATGAAACTACATAAAATTAAAACATGTGCTAGGAAAATTCTCTTTGTAATAGTTGATTATAAAGTTCATATGTTGGCTTTTGGCTGCTCATGACAGTGGGGGGTTGGGAGGAGAACCACAACCAGCTGTTACGTAAAAACAAATCTCAACAGAGGGAAACAATGTCTTAGACCTCCACTTGAGGTACTGCAAGTTGTTAGGGTTTCTGACATTTTCAAGCTCAAAGTAATGGAAGCAATTTTGTTAGCCCGATGAGAAAAGGTTCAGCCATCTCCTCTTGTTTGTTTAATAGCCAGTGAAGAACATTCAAAGACAAATGTGTATTTTCAGCAGCTCTGAGATTTCTTTCAAATGTTAATGTCTCTGATGCAATTAAACTACATTTCTCCACCATGTTAACTTATTTGGTCAGTTGTATTTTTAGACTGACACTTTTACGTATGTTGGTAAAGGTTTGAAGAAATGTGTCTCTTACATTTATCAAGTTACATGTATCATCACCTGTAGTATTCATAACCCCTTTAAAAATGTGATAGAAAAACGAATCTAAAACGCCGTTTCAAGACCGTTGTTTCTTGTACAAATTGTTGTAATCTGGTTTTCAGAACATTACAGATCTAGATATTAGGATTTTAACCACAATCTGTTATGTTAATATGAAAACACGATTGATGATTGAATACATTTTTAAAATTAAAATAGCAGATAACCTCAGTATTTTGAATTGGTATTTTCCAATATAAAAAGAGAAATACATATGTTCACCTTGTAAACTGCACCAAATCCATACAGGTACCCATCACACAGTCAAATTACTTTTCAACTTCAAGTGAAATTGCTTTTGTCTAGCCTGTGCTGGGCTCTCTAGCTGTGCCATGGTGTGTGGCATAAAGAGGATAGGGAGGGGGGTACTCTTTGTGTCTGTTCAAATCCAGCCAGCCATGCCAGTGAGTAGCAGAGTGAACGCTGTCTCTGCCCCTGAGCTGAGTCTCTGTCCGGGTGTAATGTGAGTTTAATGACAGATTAAGTCACCTCAGCCGCGTTTGGCTCAGAGGCCTGGCTAGAAAGCCGAGCGGACCCAAACAGTGTTAACAAATCTGTCTGGGTAACTTGAGCTGCCCTAGTCCCAGGCTCTAGCGCCAGACCTAGACTGCAGATGATGCGGCTGGCTGCCTGTCTGGCTGGCTGGCTCACTTGTCTGCCAGTGGCCAAGGCCCTCTTCTGGAAGACTCTGGCCCCGTCACTGGCAGACAGTAAAAAGGCCAGCAGTGACCTGTGTGCAAGTGCAGACAGGCTCAAGCTTCTCTCACTTCTCACAGAACACGCCCAGGGGCATCTCACAGTGTGGCAAATGCCTCAGCGGTAGCTCGGTCCATAGGGAGTTGGGTTGGGAACAAGAGGGTCGCTGATTCAAGTCCCCGTATGGACCAAATTATGGAGTGTGGACTAGTAGCTGGAGAGATGCTAGTTCACCTCATAGGCATGGCCAAGTTGCCCCTGAGCAAGACAGTGG
>NC_048411.1:21018454-21092544 GCF_013103735.1 Etheostoma cragini
CCGCTTAGGTCACCTGTTCCGCAATTGCTTTCCCCTCACTCTGAAATCTCTCCATTTGTGCATGTAAAAGGACCTGACCATGTCTGTATTTTAGGCCTGCGTGCAGTGTAAATTGTAATTTCCCCACTGGGGATTATTAAAAAGTATAAAACTAAAAATGATCCTTAGAATGATCAGACATCTGATTGTCCCAATGAGATCAGGTGGCTTATTAAGTTTTCAGTGCAGCTTTATAGTTGTGCTCTCATGAAAACATGAGTATTCTGAGATAGCAAATAATCACCCATTTACTTAACACCTTGGTAGTATGAACACCTTCACACGGGCCACATTTTATTGAAAGGGCATATCCAATCCAAAGATTTCAATCATAAAATGCTCCCTCAGTGTTACATGACTGGGGTGCCAGTTCACTTCATGGGCACCGCCAAGGTGCCTACCGCGCCCCCTTGCTCTGACATCTATCCAACAATACATGCATATAGGTCCTGTTTGTGTGTGTGTGTGTGTGTGTGTCTCTAACACGTAAACTAAATATATACATAACAGAGTAAAAAAAATGTAATTTCCCCTCAGGTCATGGGGTTTCTTCAGAAGAAGACATACTTTCTTGATGCCTAACAGTGCACCCACACTGGCATTCACCAGTGTGGCCCAAACCAGTTTCTCTTAGATTAAGTCTTCCTAAGCACACTTATGCTTGCTTAAGGAATTGTGTGAGGCAGTGTGAGGGGTAAGCCACACAAGACATGAGTTGCCAGATGGCTCCTAGGCTGACCACTGGGTCATCCGGTCTAGCTTCTTCTAGGTCATACAGACAGGGGGGCTTGCCTCGTGCATGGGAGAAGGCGGCTTATATACTGTATGCATAAGGATGTCAAAAAAATTTAATCACCAGTTGGAATCTATTCATGTTTGTGTTTATTCTGTTATGTGGGGAGAGCCATAAAACTTCTGAGCCCAACTAGTTGCAGAATGGACAATGCATGAGCTGGATTTCATATTCTATTTTCTTTCTTCTATTATATTTATTCTTAGGTCATGATTTATTACAGACAGTTATATTAAAAAATACAGTAGTATTCTATTTTTTAAATAACTGATTAACATGAAATTTGCAAGGTGGAAGGTCAATTTCTCCTACCCAGCATACTGCATCACGTTTAAAGGCTTTAAAACAGCAGAAGCATGGTGATCTGCTGATTGCTATTGGTTCATTTTTAAAACACATCTTCCTTTCCAAAAAGCCACAACTCTGCATTAGGTGGCTTGATTATCTTTGTGTAACAAAGGGTCAAGTTATGGTCATTAAAGAAAAATACTAAAAAGAAAATCGGACACATTCTTGCACAAAGAAGGTAATGTTATCGTAGAAAACAGTTCTATAAATAATGGCTTTCAGTTGTTTTTAACATTTACTGACATTCAGAAATATGTATTTAAAGTTTGATGATAGATGGTTTCACAACGGGAAACAAATTAGTCTTCAAGTATGCAACTGATTTAATGATTAAATGAGGGAGAGGTGAGGGACAATTTGATCAAGATGGGAAAGTGCACATGAAGGAATTTGAGAGAATCAATCCTAAATTGCACATCTTGATTAGAAGAGACAATTCGGCTATTCCTTTTTTGGAAAATAATTTTTGAGGAAGTGTCACTTCATCAAAGATAGATTGTTAGGTTTTACAATTTGTGACACAGTGTCTGCAGGGAGTGGATGCACAGTTAGCCAGCTAAGCTTAAGTACCAACCCTGGAAACCCTACTTCAGGCTCCCTTAACTATGCATGGGCAGGCATTACACACACATCCAGCAGCTCCCTGACCAAAGCCAGATTTTCTTAATGTGATGGTCCCTGTTGGCATCATATCATGTAAAGAGGATATCCTGGCAGAATAAAAAGAGCTTTGGCGGCTGTCTACTGCCAGCAGAGGCCTACTATGACAACTAAGTAAACCAGGGAGGCAGAGGCAAAAACAAAAAAGTAACAAAAATATATAAAGTATAAAAAATAACTGGACAAAAGAGAAGAGGAAGATGCCTGCGCCAAGTTCTAGTCATGGAGGTGCATAACGTTGGCTGCATAGAATAAACGTGAGAACCCCCCTGACAAATCTGTAGCCCTCACAAATTAGTATCCTAAACAAATATAGGATTCAAACTAAAAAGCAGGTGGTATTGTTCTCAAATGTCTATCTTCTTAAACACTACTGTACTGAAAAACAGAAGAATCAATCTGTGCTTTTCTATCAAGGTACCCAGCCGTCCAACTCCTAGATGAAGGAATAGAATGCATATAGAATGCATGTACATTTATTCTTAGCAAAGCTTAAGATTTAACCTTTTATAGGTCGTACTACCAGCATCATTGTTGAGGGCAACAACAAATAGCTCGTAAAAATGACAAACCGTGGATTCTTACCCTTTAAAATATTTTTGAGACTTTGACTTTGTGACAACACATGCCAAACAGTGAAAAACTGCCTCCCCGCAAACAATATCACAGACACTTATAGTGTACCCTGTATGTTTCCGGTAGTCTGCAATCGCTTTTGTGAGTAATTCAGGTTAAGTGCCTTTCTCAAGGGTGTGATGGCAGAGGTCCAAGGCAACAGAATGCACTCCATTTACATGCTATGTTCACTCTGATAAAAAGAATTGCTGTGGTTCAGTGGACTTGCACGATGTACTGTACGTGTATTTGGGAGATCTAAAGTCAGTTCTAGCATTCTTACAGAGGCTAACAGCAAAGCCAGATGTAACAGACGCAGGTTTGTTGGATACACTCCTACAGGAGATCAGTATCGTAAAAGAAAGTTAAATGACCTGCGCTGTCAACTCTCATTTTCTCATCTAGGGCAAGTTTTTTTTTTTTAGCCTGGCTCTTGCAGTTGCCTCAGGATCCAAAAGTCTGAGAAAAATATCGAAACTAAATTCAATAATGTGAAATAATACTAATAATCGTTTCCTGTTTAAGTAATAAGAGCATAATAGGAAGGGGAGAAAAAAAAAACGTTCACTTGAGAAGATTTTGCCTTTCAGCATTATAAAAAAAAAAATCCGAAAGAGAAGCTGATAAAATGACTTACTCAAACAGATAATTGATCCTTCAAAAACTGCTTTCCTGCAGGCAACTATCAAAACTCCTCTGTGGAGCAAGGAGAGCTTTACTCAATCAACTCATTGAAGAACCAATGATTTTAGCCTTGAAGTTTTCATCTGGATAACCTTCAGCAGGGGCCTTTTAACAAAACAACATCTTTTGTTCAAAGGCTAGTTTAGAGCATGTGTGCATAGAGTGACATATGGGAGGAGGCCTTATAGAGCAGCACAAAGCACCACTTTATATGTATTGAGCTAATAAGAATAACAAAAAAAGGAATATTGTATTAGCTTTAAAATAACTGTGCTTTATAAAATAGAAGACATGGCGTCCGATGCCCTTGTTCTAATATGTACCATGACCACACGTCTATCCTGCTTCACTGTCATGTGTCAAAACCTCACCACATGAGTAAGCCATATAACTGAAGAAGGAAGCATTAGGGGGTCTCTGAACTAGGGAAAGTGGCATACTCAAATATCCAAGACAATCAATTACACCATCCCTTGACATGTTGGCCCCTGTGAAAATATCAGTCACTTGGAAAGTGGCCCACACTGGTGACTGCATTGAAATGGGAGGGTAATGTGAGATCCACTTACCATATAATAGATATGCCTTTGTTTGCTTTTCCGGCTTACCTAAAGAGCCTTAAAGACATGCAAAAGCCCGGAGGTCCCAAAAAGAGGAACACTTGGGAAGCCTGTGAAAAAACAAACATTGCACTACAAACTCTGATAGGTGTCAAATGCAGGCCAGTGGCCAATGAATACAACTTACAGCCTATAGCAAGGCTGTTGTCTAGGGCAATTGACCCAAGGTTTTGAATCTGAGTGGATTACAGAACCAGAGACTTACCCAAGGTAGATCATTACCTGATCATCTCTCAAGTTAAAGTTTCACCTCTAGGTGGGGGGGCACAGGACACTGCCTCCTTTGTTTACGGATTACATGAAGTGAGGATTTCTACATTTTGTTTCAGCTAACAGGTAACACAGCACAAAGAGAGGATTATAAAGGGTTTAGCATAGTACCCATGGCGAACCCTACATCTCATGTCATCAACAGTTCATGCACATACTTTTACTCTCATCCTTGCGGTAGATGTCATCGCTCTGAAACACCAATAGGTGCTGTGGACAAATCTACAGCAAGTACACAGGTAGATTTCTCTTGAGGTAAAAAAAAAAAAGCAGGAAATGTCTTACAATGGCTGCATATTACTGTTGCCAAGCATGTGTTGTTTTATACTTGCTTCCTCACTCTTTGGGTCTTAAAAAAATACGTTGGCTGGTTGCTGGCGTACTTTTGGAGGAAGATAAAACAATCGGCTCAGACCAAGCCAAACATCAAAAGCAGTGGTACACAGTTTTTACAGTTAAAGAGCACGTTTAAAATTTGTAATTACGGCACTAGCCACAATTGCGGTGGTTTGTGGGTGCCCCTGCTGAACCATAAAGCCGGGCTTAGCAGCAAATGCAGAAAAAATTGCATGTACAAGTTTAAATAAAACAAAATACACAATAAAACATTATAAAACAAGGACCATAAACCTAAAGTCCGGGTATAGTGAGAGTGAGTGGGGAAAAGACAGAGAGATATGGACTTTCACTTTAGTCCCTTCATTTGCTGTGGAAACAATCCAGGCCTAGCCAGCACGTAAAAGCCTTGAGGCCACCCTGGAACCAGGCCACAGTTGTAGAACTGTTGGACCGGGGGATTCAACAGGCAACAAATTAAGACTCAAGTCCCCATGTCACTGTGCAAAAACTGAGCTGCTTTTAGATTTACTGTCCTGTTTCACTCAGGTGGGACCATGGGTCTCCCTCAGGCTCAATGCAAGTTCAAAGTGATTCACTTGCGGTGTACTTCTCTTCAAAGCCAACTGACCACTGCCAGATCAGAGCCATCCTCAAAGGTGCTGTAAATCTAAGCAAGACTGCACAGAGGATATCTTCCCAACCCCTTTCACTAGTACAGAGGAATTCATTTTTTATTTTTCTTGCAGCAGATCAGATGACTTTCACAAAGACTGCTGTTACCTGGGTAAATGACCCATGCCTCGAGTCTGGTAGTGGCAACAACAGATGCAATATGTTTGCAGACTACAAATTCAAACATTATATTTAAACACTGGGGATTGGGGATTGGGGCCTGGTGGTGATTCAATAATGTTTATATAATTTCAGCAGAATCATACTGTGATGAAATTGTTCTACAAAATTCTGTTCTCCAAATAAATAATTCTGAGCAAGCTGTCAAATACAATTGAATTGGTTATGTTTTACACAAGTTTTTAGTTTGATATAATACCCAACAGCGAAACAATTTATTGCTCTTATTGTGAACCATATTGCCGTGCTCTACATAAAACCTGATTAGTTATCAGAACATCCTGGGAACAGACAAGCAAGTGGACATCAGTCAAACTGGATTATTAAATTTAATGTCTTAAGTTTCTGTTATACCATAGGATCTCAAAATAAATCTCTCTTTGGGTCAGGTCCCTGAACGAGATCAAGGACCCATTGAGGTTTCAGTCTAGAAGCATGAATGACATCTTTTAAGGTGCAAAAGAGGATGTAAAACATCCTTTTCTTCTGTATGTTGGAAAATTATTGGCAGGTTCAGTAGGTGGGACATGGTCCCTTCACCAGGGATTGACCTGTAGGATACCAAAGCAAGTCTGGTAGAACAGAATATCTGGGATGTGTGTAGTGGGGGAGGGGGAGTGCCCATGTTTGCCCTGCCTTATTACAGATTTACAGTAACTCAACTTATTAAAGGCCAAGAGCTCCCTGACAAGGAACATCTGGTATGTGGGACTTTAACGGGTGAGCTGGCGTCCTGCCCATGCTCCCTGCTGCAGGGGCCAATGCACCAGCACCTTCCCTCGAGCCTGCCCTCCCTCTTCTTCCTGTGAAGAGGACTGCCTTGCTGTAGCAGTCCACACGGAGGGCCCTCAAAGCCCAGGAGGTCCGTAACAAGCCACCCCTCCTCCTCCAGGACCCTTCACCCCTTTCACTCTGGGGCCCCCCTTTCACGCTCCAGTCCTGACAGTCGACCAGCTTTAAAGCTGTAGCAGGCCCCGCGATAGCACACAGCACACGGCATTACAATCAAAGTGACCCCCCTCAGCAAAAGATTTAAACCATGCGTCAAGTTGAAGTCTACACACTCACTCACACACATTCACCCTCTCTCATGTAGATAAACAGAGACACGCACACACTCTCATATACCATGGGACCATCATACTTGACATTCAAGGTTCCTGGGTGTTCTTACCTTTTCTGCCTTGCATTCCTATTCTTAATTATGACCACATACATGAAACATTTTGTTTCAGATAGGTTTAATACAGTAGATGGCTACAAAGCAGAAAATGGGACAACATAACGCACATTCCATTGACCTTTTCCAGCCGTTTAAAGTCTGTCTAACTTTTATTAATAATGGTGTGCATCCCTTTATCAAACTGAAATGTGTTAATTCCACAGGGCACTGGTGTCTCTGTGTATATGCATAGTTGCATTGCTCCCCAGGCTCCACATTAAAAGTGAGATTTGATGTAGATTTAATGCATTATTAATTCCTTGTTACAGAACGGCTCATGGCTGGTTTTAACAACTGCCAGGAAAACCAGGAGTGTACAGCTAATGATGTGGCCCAGCCCAAGCAAAAGCAGCCGCAGCCACAGAATTAACAAACGTTTAGTTGAGGATTAAAGCTGCCCCAAGTTAATTACCCTTAAACTCAATAACGACCATCGGGAGTGAGGTATTTAAGAAGTGAGGCATGGATGAACCTTTTCCAGGAGTCCCGCATTTGTAAAACATTGCTGTGCCATTAAGGAAACTTTTAGAAAAACCTTTAGTCATTTCGATTTTTGTCAAAAGGGTAAGTTTCAATGGATGAAAAACTCCATGGAAGAGAACGCCCAGAGATTCCCAGCGTTTGATCCCTGTGAGTCAGCACAGGAACCTTGGGGTCAAATCCCATGTTGAATAGGCTTTTCGGAAGTCTTGTCCTGGCTAGTGGCGGCCGGTCGTCCGACCCTGCTTGACCAGCAGACAAAGAGAGGGCACTGACCACAATTGGGATGGGGGGGGATGATTCTTTTCTCCTCCAATGGAAAGTCTGGTCCTGAATAGGGTCTGTCTGGCTGAATTACGTTCCACACCGATTTTGAGAGTGAGGACCCACTGGGGTCAGGGTTCAGCAGCATTTGACGCAGGCTGTGGGAAAAGGCAAGCACGGTGCCCGTACAACCTACCGACTGCCCTCTCACCCACGTTGCCCCTTAACCTCCCAAAAAGATGGACCACCAGCTCAGGGATGACAGGACGAGAAAGGCTGTATGGGTGGGAAAATGAAAGAAAGACGAGATGAAGGTGGGCGGGAGGGCTGCACTAAAGGGACTGACAAAGATGTAAGAGAGATAAACCATCAAAGAAACTAGAAGTTTCTAAGTAGCTTCACATATTGCGCTTCGAAGGTCTAGCGCATTCTCTAGAGGGTAATCGATGTGTGCTGCTTGACTGGTTTTCCAACCCTCGCCTCCCAAGGTGAGATGAATGAAGCATTGGGTACACGTCTTTGGGGCTCTACCGACACTAAGGGTCTGCAGTTATCCCTCACACACCACACATGCAAACAGAGGTTAATAAACATCATGGAAATGTATGCTATGGTACCTCTAACAGTTGCTCAACATTTACAAAAGAGTCAGATATATTTACTAGCTTTAACATCTGGACTCACAACTCTCGTTTTAGTAGTGCAGCCTGACATGGGGCCACCAAGCAATACTGCATCAAAATATAAATGTAATATTTTACAACACACTTTGACTCTGTCCTGTTTTCAAATGGAATAATTGACGACTGACCGTTGAAAACACCTTTTGGTCGCCAACAGTAAAAGTGACAACTTTCCTGCTACTTCATTTCCAGAAGATTTAATAACCAGACAAGAGTCAGGCTCTTCCACAAGCAAAATGCAAAGGGGTTATTCACTTTTACAATTACCGGAATTGTTAGGTATTTGTATATTATAGAATGTAGTCTAGACCTACTCTGTCTATCTAAGTGTCTTGAAATAACTTTTGTATGATTTGATACTATGATTAAAATTAAATAAAATGTTCAGCCGTCGCGGAGGCACTTCTCTGTTGTCCAGCTTGTTAAAAAAACACACTCTGTGGGATGAGAGACTGATTATGTGAGCTTTAACAAGTCCTATCAGTGGCATTAGATGCATTGCCCTGAGGTTATAAAAAGGATCAAGAACTGCAGACCTGACAGGATTTGTCAGGATGACACTGCTTTCAAACATCTCTGCATTAAGTTACATTATTAAATGATTAAATCACACAATGAAGAGCAATGACAAGGTAAAGTGTAACACAAGATTGAAAGGCAGACTCTGGCATTTAAAGACAGCTTAATTGTAACTGTTTAATTTTCTGCTGGAGAATCAAGCTGTCAATGCTGTGTTTTACCAGGGGGGGTAGAGTCATCTTACTGCGCATGGCGGGGGGCCACTGGCTGGCTGGAGACACCTCTTTAAAAAGTATCACGTGCTGCTTTACATGGAATGTCACACTTCAGGCTGCCATACAGTACACCTCATCAACCGACTGGAGGGAAGCAAAAACACACTCACAAACTACAATGCATCTTTTGCAGTTTGAGTACATTGTTTGGGAATATCTCTATGGAAGATTAAATTATTTGCTTAGTGCAAGTAGTAGATATCAGTATTATTTCACTACTAACAGTAAAGAAAATAATATACTGGCGCGAATAATGTGGGGTGTTTACTCAGTTCTAATATAACATGAGTGCTGTGCAATTCTAAAGTTTTTCTTTTACAATCCTGAGCTGATTCATAGTGTAGGTTTCCCAACCAAATGATGTGGTTGTGCACTTTGAAATAACACAAACCACAATTATGACAAGCATGCGTGAAATAAATCAGTTAGTAGCTACTGGATCCAAAACAGGAAGTTAAAAATGACTAGTAAAACCAAACATCAAAAGAGTAACAAGCATCAGAGTGAGAAGTTCACTCTGGCACTGGCATTAGTATTTTATCTGGCTGGTGTGCCCTCGTTTAACAGGCTAACACCCTGTAAAGAAAAACAGGCACTGGTGGGCTTTATCTTGGTTATGTGTAAACCCAGTACCCTGTCACATATATTATATATATGTGCTGAAAATAATAATTTTATTTATTCAGAAGAGGAGTTGAACACAAAACAAACACATCGCACATCAGCGATGAACATTTGTATTAGTGACTCTATCCTAGAATATTACAGTGAAAGAACACCTCTTTCCCACTGTTGACATGTCGAGGGCCAACTTGAGCTTGGCTTTCAGTACATTCTTTCAGTGTTGTCAATATTGTTTATATAATGTGGCCATTGAGTCAGTTTGCACTTGGCTAGGAATGAGTGACAGAGCGCCGCAAGGTCCCCTGCCCCTCATCCATTTTCCACTGTAGCCAGCAACTCAGAAGTCGGGGGTTGGGGAGGGGAGTTGGGGGAGGGGAGGTTTGGTTGCTGACCGGCTTCAGTCTAGACGGCTCAATACGCAGTTGACTTTTTAAACCCGCTTGTCTGGAAAAAGAGCAGACGTGAGGTAAGAGGGGGGTGAGCTGCAGCAGAGAGGTGGTGGTGCATTTTGGCTGCCACAACCAGCAGGCTGAATTTTCTACGAGAAAGCAGGGGACAGGGGATGAGAGGTAAAGAGAGGAAGAGAGAAAAAGTGAGAGAGATAAAAAAGATAGCGAGGCGGGGAGAGACAGACAGAGAGAGAGAGAGAGAGAGAGAGAGAGAGAGAGAGAGAGAGAGAGAGAGAGAGAGAGAGGGAGACAGACACTATCAGAGAGAGCTATCCGAGTTGCTGGCGGTGGCTCCATTGTCAAGGTCAGTGAGCCGGAGTAAAAAGTCACGCCACCTGACCTCCCCCTCTCCGCCTGTCTGCTTTCCTGCTGTTCATCCTGTCCTCCCCCCCCAGTACCTCCATCAGTCTCGTCTGCTCACTCAGCATACACTGGGAGAGAATCTCATCTCTGTGATTGCACAAATATTCTAAAGTTACACCATCCGTCATCAGATGAGAGGTGTTTTACCGCTGTGTATGTAGTTGGATAGGGAGATAACAGAATCATCAAAACTAGTTAAAAGAACCAAGCAGCTGCATATGATGTTGCTGAACGTCTGAATGCTTCCCTTTCTCTCATAAAATAGATTGTTAATTCCCCAAATCTAAGAAAAACACCATGGTGGTCTCTCTGCTGATGCTTTGTATAAACTCTGCAGCAGAACTACTTCAGCAGCTATTTAAAGTTTAGAGCACATTCATCTTCATTTGGCATCCTGAATAAAAGGTTCTAATGGGAAATTAGACTTTATACTTAGAATTCAAACAGAATGTCTGTTAGAAATGCTGACTGCAATCAATTTGCAGTTTTCATTAGTGCCAATCTTTGGCAGTCAAGCTGATACAAAATATTTTACATTGCACAATGATCTCATCTTTATAAGAATGGCAATGAGCCCTTTTGAAAGTCCTCTTGATTATTATTCTGCAGAGAGGAGAAAGATTATATTGGCTCACTTACTTCTGCAACATTACTTAACTCTCTTAAGGCAAAAGCAACTTACGGACATCTGCTGAATCATTTGACAGGGCTGCAGCAAACCATTACTGATTGTCTGGTGGGTCTGAATTCCTACTAATGATAATTAAAACTAGATGAAAAGACTAAGAGAGGTTATAGCTCACAGACTGCCCTTGTGATGATTAAGCACTGATCAGAGCTTTTTCCGGCAATGAGGTATGTGAAAAAACAAAGGGCAAGCTAACGCAACAGTGACATGCTGTGCAGTGTTAAGCAGAGCATCACTTTTGTCGTGAGGATCCATGTTTATGGACCAGATAACATGCCCCCCCCACCAGGCCTTTTAATATCACCAGCCTTTCTTTTGCTATAAAAAGAAATCAGCCTGCGACTATTAAGAACAAGCATGGGGAGTAGACATGCACGATTCGGTGAAAGAATAGGAATCACTTAGCTTAGAACTGATTTCCCGATTCTCTGCCACAATTGTTTTGACCATGAAAAAACAAACCAAAGTTATTATAATTTTGCATTTTTCATTAGTTTTATTTATTTTGTTTTAACGTTTTCCAACGTTTTTAAATTCAGTTTAGTTTTAATTAGTTTTTAAAGCGGGTTTGCTAAAACAAAAACATCATGCAATTTTAGAAGTATATGTATTCACAATGTGTTCAACAATAACACCAGTACAAACAATGTAGATATGATGATGAGCACACATATGTACATACATAACAGGTGTTTTGACTGAACTTGAACTTTGGTTCAAGTAAAGGGGCAAACTTTTTGAAGTCAATCGACTCAGTTATGTAGACATCCCAGTATTAATCCACATATTAACCCACGTTCCCTCCCGCTTTTGTGTTTTTGTATGTATATATTGCGTTTTTATAACAATTAGTCGTGCAGGCCTAATAGCGAAGGCAGAACACACCTACCACGACTTGTGGTGATGAATACAATCATCAGACATCTGACATGACATCACACACAATAGCCCCACACACTCATGACTAGATCAACATTTTCCCTTTCAAAAGGGCTGTGTTGATGTCATATCATAGGTAGCTGTCACAGTTGTGTGAAAACAAAAATTTCTGATTAGACACTTACAATTTGTTTTTAAGATGCTGTTTTGGTCA
Source organism: Etheostoma cragini (assembly GCF_013103735.1). Taxonomy (NCBI): domain Eukaryota; kingdom Metazoa; phylum Chordata; class Actinopteri; order Perciformes; family Percidae; genus Etheostoma; species Etheostoma cragini. The sequence continues at coordinate 21,030,335 of NC_048411.1, forward strand.
TTGTTAACAGCACAACATTCTGTACTAAGAAAAAAGCTGCAAAGACCCCAAACTTATTATTAACCTCCACTTCTAAGAAAGCACATTTTATCTAAACATGACTGCATTCTACTAAGTTATCAAGACATTATTCTACTGCAGTTACAATGACTGATTTACCATTTTACTGCAGTAGATTTTGCAGTTGCAGTTGGATGTTTTTAGAGAGCTCTGTTATTGTTTTAGATGCTGTTTGTATGTGCTTGTGTGTGACTGGTTTTGTTTTGTTGTGTGTCTCATCTCTGTTTTTGTTTCTTCTGCTGTCCTCTCTTGCAAAAGAAATCTTATCTCAATGATATTATTTGATTAAATTAAAGTTATAATAGAAATCTATTTTCTGACATCAGTTAGGTCAACCTGGCAACATTTGTAAAAAGCATTTAACTGAAGGGAGTATTTCCTAAACACTTCAAAAACTAAACTTTCTTATTTTTGACTTGATTATTCTAAATGAGCTGGCATTAATAAGTAAGCCATTTCCACTCAGTAATGACGCAAGTGCATGGTATTGTAAGGGTGATCTTAACAAGTTAGTTAGAGACATTTGGTAACGGAGTTGCTCACCCTGTGTTGTTTCCTTCTTAAGTTTCATTGATTGGCCCTTACCTGTGCCTCATCTTCTCCACAACCAATCAGCAGCCACTGGGGAATTTTGAGCCACCAGCGTCACAGGCTACAATGACACACACACACCATGTGCCAGACGTTTGACGAAAGTTTCAGACACTGGGCGCCACATGAGTCATTGGGCACAGCCACCACCCAATGTGTGCCAAGACCTGCAAGTTCACCATGTGCAAAATGTGACAGAGGACAGTGGTTGACTAGCCACTTCCGTCTTGGACTACTCCCAACACAGTTTCATCAAAAGTTATCTCTCCGCAATGTCAAGTTACTGCAATGGACACTGAATGTAGAATTACTGTCCCAGCTAACATAAAGAATCCAAAACTTATGGGATTCCTTTGTAGTAGGGTTCTTAAACAGCTGAGTAACATCAGCACAATCTTATTCTGAGCACAAGAAACTAATATTTAGTAGATTCAACAACAGCCCTCACCTCCCACCCCTGCTTTTGTAATTCTTTAAAGAGCAGATTATTTTCTTTAAATCAATTTCTTTGGGCCCCCCGGCTGTCAACTGTGGTTAAGTAAACTTCTGAAATGCTTGTAGAGTATTTGAACCTATTTGGGATAACAATCAAGCCCCTTGGCAGACTTAAGCAACCCATGCAGCAATGCATTACTTACTTTGCAGTGTAACTACCTACACGCTACATGCTAAAATAATTTAGGAACTAATTAATGAACTAAGAGCAGTCTGTCTATTGGATGTAACATTCCAGTATGAATCCATTCACCCAGCTATCATCAATGTCTGTCTAGACTTTATCATAATCTCCATTTGTGCACAGAATGAGATACCATGCATTAATCTTATGCATCAAGACAGATTTTAAGCAACACAATGTTGGGTTAACATTTGTGATATCCTGCTGTTCGTAATACATATACAAACCTTTAGATGGCTAAACAGGAAAGAAATCTCTGTACTACAGAGACAATTTGGGAATTCCTTGCCATCAAAGAATTTTACTTTAAAAAATGTAAATATATAATCAACATAATAGTGATTTAACTTATTTCTAGTGTTACAGCATATACGTTTCAAACAAACCATGTTGTATTTATTGACTTTTACAGTGAGGGCACTGTAAAACTTTAGGCTTGTTTTAGGTAAAAGATCTGATCAATGTGGTAAAAACAGAACAGAGTTGGCACACAAGCAAAGAAAACGCAGAGCCAAGTCTGTGTTTTCTTTGAGCCAGGGGCAAAGGGGGACATGTGGCATGTGTGTGTCACACTCACAGACAGACAGGCAGAGAGAGATAGAGATCATTTGATAAAACATGACAGTCACGATGAAAGCCGGAACAACAGTGATTATTATTAGACAATAACATTTCAAGTCAATAACCCAGGAGCCCAATACAAGCTGTTGGAACTGATGTGCCCAGCGTGTTACTTGAGTACATGAGTCGTCACACGAGAAATCTATAGTATACATTAATCTGTTATTTCCTGTCTCAATTTCTAAGAAACTGTGGGGTTTTCCTGACCAAGAGCTAGAACACACATTAGCTAAACTTAACTGAATAAATAAATAAAACATAATATAATCAAGACATGGCTTGACAAATTGAGTTTGTGTATTGCTGTTTAATTTATTTCTGGACTTCACAATATATTTATGTGCTGGTAGTTTGTTTTGTCCAGGAGTGCTATAACAACACGTAAATGTAAGACGTTTCATTAACATGCTTCGTTTAGTTTGGGTTCATGTTTCTTACAGAAACAAACGTAGTAAAGTAAAGTGTACAGAGCTGAGATTCTGTCCAGGATTAGTTCACTGAACTGGAACAACACACTTTGCATAAATAATGGCATGCAGAACCCCGCTATGGTAACATCAAACAATTCAGTGGAAATCTGGGACCTCTCTAGAATTTCTGTATGATGGTGGCACTCGCTTTTGAAAAAGCACTCAAAACGCACTTTAAATTGTAATCCTGAAATTGTATGATGAAGTGTACTATGCATTTAGTGTCATCACAGTGCTCCAATATACAGCAGAACAATGGTACGGCACCCCGGAGGAAAGCATAGGCGATGCTCTGAAAGCCGAGCAAACTTCTACATGATGACAGCGAGAATGTCTGTTTGTATTCCACTGTATTAATGAACGAGTGAGTCAAACAAATGTCTCAACTAAAAGAGATCATTATACTATCACTTCATTGAGATTTCCGTTAGAAACACAAACTGTAACTGACTTGTCAGAGCTTAGCTGGGAAGAATAAAATCATTATCGCCAAACTCCAAGGATCTTGGAAACTTGTTTAAACAAACGTCCTGAATGTGTATTAAACAAAAGCAAATAGGGGAGCCATCTATGATATATTGCGATACGATTGCACCATTATTTAGTTTATTTGAGTTCAGTTGTAAATGCTGAACTGCTGCAGGAAAAAAAAAAAAACTAACCATTAATTAATGTTTAGTGCTTTAGGATGGTTTCAGTGATATTCATGTAAGTAAAAAAAAAAAAAAAACTTTCTTTGACCACACCTAGAATCTATTCATTAAATGCACAATTTCTCTATCGAATGATGCCATCACATTATTCTGGCAATCATGGAGGTAACGAAATGCCTCAGAGAGCAGAGGTTATCAGTTGAAGGTAACTGAATATAGTATATTGTTGTGCAACATTTACAGTACGTACAACGTACTCAGTAGCAGAAGTAAGAGCCTTGAGATGAGCTCTTCTCTAGTGAGAGTGATTAAGTCAAGCTGTCACTGTCGGGAGTAAATCTGTACATTTTGGATGAGAGTCAAATGAACATAGAATTACTAAATCAAAGTCAAATCAAAACAAAGCGGATAAAACATAGTTTGCTGACTGAGCATTGTTCTGGTAGTTGGACCTGTTCCAAAACTTGGCAGTGGCTTGTTTAGTTGCACAAAGAGCTGTTAATTTTCATTGTCTGGCTGCCTTTCCAATGCTTTCTTCTTTCTTCATCTTTTTTTATTAATACCCTTTGGGTCTGTCTGTTCAGACCAGTTGGACTGTACAAAACGTACCACAGGGGTATCATGTACATCTTTGTGACACTGTTGAAAATATACATGGCTTAATGAGATGCTTTGAGGTGGTTAAAAGGATGGATGATATCTAAGTACATTTAAAAAATCCTTGTTCCTGAAGTAAAGTACAAGAAATGCATAATTGTACTTAAGTATTTTAATTTTATACTACTTTATACTTTTACTAAACTACATTTCAGAAAAAAAATTCTGTACTTTTTACACCACTACCATTATTTACTACTTTGCAGATTTTAAATATATATAACGAGAATAATAAATACAAAACATGATTATATAGTAAATTAAACCACCAACAGTTTAAGTTCAATGAGTAAGATTAGTTCTATGTTACATACAAATAACATTATAATGCTGCTTTCATGTTACTCTGTCAACGATGATCTAGTAGTATAATATACAATAAAGTTGCAATGGCACAGTTCATTTTCAATGCATAGTAAGTACTTCTAATTTTATACTTTAAGTATATTTCTTGATAATACTTACACACTTTTAAATAAGTAATATATGGTAAGCACTTTAACTTGTAACATAGTATTTTTAAATTGGGTATTGATATCTTCTTCCACCACTGATGCTTTGAGGGGAAGTGGCTCCACTGGAGGGGTTAGCATGAAGTGTTTGGTGTGCATGTCAAGTAAACAATAACGGCCCTCAACAGCCATGCATAACTTCAAAAGGCCTCAATTTCAAGAGATTATTACACATAAACGTTTCCGTTAAACAAGCCATTGTACGGATGTAGATAGTTTTCAGCAGTAATCGTGAGAGCTGGAATGCCATCCTCTCCATTGTTAGTGACTGGCAGTTCATCTCCACAGGTTAAGAACAGACTATTTTTCCACAGGCTAGGATTACCAAAGAAAATAGGAAACAATATCATAAATGTTGTAAAGCGGAAAGCCCCTTGTGCACAACAGACATTAAAAGAGTAATTTAAATAGAGCAGGAAGGAGTAACAATACAATTAAAGATCGCTGGCCTTCTCCCAGGAAAAAAAGTAAAGGATATGTATCCTGTATGTGCATTTACATCCTTAGAAAGCAGAGCCTCTGCAGCTTTCATCTGAAGGTTATGACACAGCTGCTTCTCAAACACCCCAAGTGCTTGAATCTAATCAGCAGAACACAGTGTTCTCAAAGGATGTCAGTGGTGCTGAGGACTGGTCATGCTGCAGGGTGCAGAGATTAGGCAGACTAGCTGTAAGCTAACCTCACTTAGGGTTAATCTTGTCAAATCACATCAGAGACCTTTAACATTTCACCATTAGCCCACATCAGGTCTTAGCGGGCTTAGTCATATCCCAAGACATTTTGTTCATTCCCTTGCAATCACTAGTTAAACCTGAGGGGTAGTGACTAGACTTCAAGACTGACATATCAAGACACGTGCAAGGAGAATGCATGAAGAGATACAGATTCACTGATCTAATGTAAACTGCTTTTGTAATTTGGTGTTACATAAAAAAGATAGTGGGAATAAACACATTTTTATTTAAATATAATAAAGTTAACACTTTTATGTGCCTGCTTCCAAAATTGCCTCCACACTGCCAACCAACACCAAACACAAGCCATACAACCAGCCCACAATTCCTTCATGGTATAATGCAACATGGCACACCGGGGGAAATGCTTTAAATCGGTGCTCACGTATCCACAAAGATAAAAAAGGATGAATAGGTGGTTTTGCAAATCTGGTACATGTACATGAGAGAATTATGTGCTATGGCCACAGTTTAAGAGGCAAAATTGACAACAATTACCACCACCCACTTGGGAAGTGGAAAGAATAATGTTCTATGTGGGAAATTAGACAGATTTCTAATATTTGCACTTAGCAACATGACAAATTGCATACTGGGCATGACAAAACATGTTCTACCAAAAACAAACATCATTAGGAATTACGGTGGCTCAGCAATACTTTGATCACATTTTGGGTGAGTGGGTAATTATGAAAAAAACTAAGTTAAACTCAAAATGACCTATTTAAATTGCATCCTCAGCAAGTTAACTATGTAGTGTAGATCCATGTAAGCTTTTTCCCAAATATCTGGATTAACCACAAGGTATAAATCACCACACAGTTACTTTAAATGGGCTAAATGGCCTTGTTAGTGCACAAACTTGTTAAACTTACAGTATGTTATTTAACATGCTCATGTAATCCTCATTTTCAGTTCAGTTGTTTTAGAATATATAAAACATGGAACATATGTGTTATGGGAGTATCTACTACAATATTTTTAGTGCATACAGACAAGATTTTGGCTACTGGAAGAATTGTTTTTCAAGTCATAATTTTACTCTTTCAATTTAAAAACCACTACCAGGTAAACAGGGTGGAACACAGCCTTCGGTTTGTATGGGTAAACACATTGATCAAACACACTGCAGAACTGGGTTACAACAGACCTTTCCACAGCTTTTTTGTGTGAGTTAGAAGATGTTTGCATATAAGAGTAGAACTGAGGTTCAGGTGCAAGCCCCCAGGCTCAACTAATCCTACTTGAAGTGCCCGTCCCATTAGACCGTGTAATCAGGAATGTGCTGCAAAGCAGGTGTGTTAATAATGCTTATTAAACAAACGCTGTCTGCTTTGGATACCTGATGTCGGTGATGTCACGAGAGAGAGAGAGAGAGAGAGAGAGGAGGTAAGGCTAGTGAGGAGTATTTTCACAGACTGCCGAGTCCAGACAGAGAGGCTCAGCAAAAATAGCTCAAGGGGCAAACAAGGTAACCTTTTACAAAAGAAGCTTCAGGGGGTGTCTGCCAAGTCCCACACAATACTGTCTGCAGTGAATGTCTGTGTTGCACTTGTACTGCACTGCAGAACAAAATATCTTAAAACGTCTGACTGCATAATCACATCAGATCTACTGAAACGGTCCAAAGTTGTTTGTCACAATGTGATGTTTAACTTAATATGTTCCTTGCAAAAGTATACATTTTGCCCATAGTGATGTTGTTAAGAGCCTTATAACTGGAATTACCTGTGAATCCATGTTGGCCTGACAATTAACCCTACTTGAGCATTGCGATTAAAATACATTATATAACTATCTAATTGCAACAAAAGACCAGTGGACTAACTATTACAAAACACTGAATAATGCTAGTGGTGCATGCAAACAGATAAGACATAAAAAGTACAAACAGTATGAAGCATTGGTTTGCTACCGTCTTCTTAACATAATTACACTTGTGTAATACACTAATGTGCAGAACCAAACCTACTTTGGGCTATGAAGGACCATCATTACCAACCATTTAGTTGAATTGTGGCATCACATGCACTCATCAGTCACTGCAGAGGGAAACATATATCAAAGTCGTTCATGAATTTGTTTCTGTTTCATTTTAGCTAATGTTTATTCCACTTCTGCCATGTAATGTATTTTTTTAATTACTACAGTGTCTCTTTTTTGTGATGCAAAGTAGTTTTGGCCACCTTTATAATCTGTAATGATATATCTCATGGACAGATCAAGGAAATTAGAAGAAACATTAATATCTTCCTACATGTCATGAGATCATAATGCAAATATAGAGGAATGCAGACCCTACACTCCCTGCTGGTGCCCTGGATTAAGCCAGGCACATAAACATGTTGCACTGAGGTCATGTTCATGACATCATAACCACAGAATAAGCCATGAATACCTAGTACAAGGTTAAAAGCAGATCTCCTACATGGTAACTGTTGTTAAGAATAAGAGCCAAAGGATAAAACTGCCAAATTTAATTGAAAGATGATCATATCCATTCTAAGACATCTCCATGATTCACAGGGAAGGCCCTTGTTGAAAGGGGGGTTTAAGGCAAGTCTGGACACAACACTGCCAGTCGGGACATCCCCATCAAAGGGTCACTTGGTTATAAAAATGGAGAGAGATGGGACATGGAGACTGCAGGGCCAGTTGTTTACAAGGTGTTTGCCCACTTACATAGAAAAAAACTCAAGGGACAAGAAAGCAGGTGATGCCATAGACTGTAAAAATAATGCACGTAGTACTAGAGCCAGAAGTGAACATATTTGGGAAAGAAGACGGTGCTAGGAAGGATGATGCCACTAAGCCATGTGCTAAGCTAAATGCTAAAGAAGGAACATTGCCGACGTTCAGCCAGCAGACGTGAGTCATCCAAAGGAGTTTTGCTGGCGGATAAACAGGGACCGCGAAGCACCAGCACAGAGCTGTTAAAAATCAAACTTTCCCTTAAACTACCAGCTAATGCTAGCTAGATCTTGTTCGCAAGAGAGATTTTTAGGCGACCAAAATGAGAAAATTTGGGGGGAAATACAAATGGGCTCTCCTGTAATTTGGCTTATTTTAATTTCTCTGTTAATGTTGTTTTAGGCTTTCTAAGATGTCTGGGTAGGAATGTTAAGCAAAATTAAGGGTCTGCTTAAGTCACAGGAAGCTTTTCAAAAAAATAACTTATAGACTTGTCTTTGATTGTTTATCCGCACAAGTACTAGCATTGAAATAGCCAAGGGTCAAGCACATGTTTAGGATGTTATGTGGGTCCAATAAACAAATGAAAAAAAGCTCAGAAATGACTTAAGTGAATGATGTGTGGAAGCAAGAGCGGTGGATTTAAGTGCTACAAAGTGACTGGCCATGCCCTCTCTTTGTGTCCTAAGGGCAGAGTGCATCCTCTATGAGTCCCCTGACGTTCTCAGGACTCATTCATGGGTAATGTACCAGGCAGAGCAGATCACTCCTTTCTTCATTCTCTCCGTTCAGCCGAGGAAACTCTCCCTCAGGGTGGCTACAGGTATAAACAAGTTAAATGTAAGACCTTTTGAGACTTTTTAATACCACTCCTAAATGAAATCTAACACCAAACTTACAATGGAAATACAAAATGGAAATATTACAGAAATCTATTTTGTGATGAGCTACAGGCCAAAAGTTTTATTTTCATTACTTATTACATTGTAGATTCTCACTGAAGGCATCGAAACTATGAATGAACACATGTGGAATTATGTACCTAACAAAAAAGTGTGAAATAACTGAAAACGTCTTATATTCTAGGTTCTTCAAAGTATCCACCCTTTGCTTTTTTGATGGTGCTGCAAACCCTTGGTGTTCTCTCAATAAGCTCCATGAGGAATCACCTGAAATGGTTTTCACTTCACAGGGGTGCTTTGTCAGGGTTAATTTGTGGAATTTATTGCCTTATTAATGGAGTTGAGACCATCACTTGTGATGTGCAGAAGTCAGGTTGATACACAGCCGACAGCCCTATTGGACAACTGCCAACAAATTGCGAAAACTTTGAATGTGTCCCCAAGTTCAGTCACAAAAACCATCAAGCGCTTCAAAGAAACTGGCTCGCATGAGGACCGTCCCAGGAAAGGAAGCGCAAGAGTAACCTTTGCTGTTAAGTTCATCGGAGTCACCAGCCTTAGAAATCGCAAGTCAACAGCAGCTCAGATTATAGACCAGTTGAATACCACACAGAGTTCAAGCAGCAGACACATCTCTAGAACAACTGTTAAGAGGAGACTGCCAAATTAGGCCTTCATGGTCAGATAAAGCTCATCAAGAGAATGCCAAGAGTGTGCCAAATTTAGCCACGTATCTGGTCTTGTCTTTTCCGCAGCTAAATGACTGTACATGCCCCAAATCTGGAAACATGGCTTGGAACAATTCTTCAATCCTGTTATCTGACCTGTAGGAATTGTGGCTTGTCACGGTCCTCAGCACCCAAATTACCTCTGCCAGGAGTGTTGGTGTAGAGCCACAAATTGCTCGTAAGTCAGCTGGCATTGTTGGCTGTGGATTTCCTATCATAACAAGCAGCGTTGACATCGTTGCTAGCGGTGGAAATGGTGGAGCAGAAACCAACAATGGTGGGTTGCTGGCGTGCCTTTACGTTGTCTCTGTGCTTTTTTGCTCTGTACATGCAAGTCCACCGCTCTGATCCCAACTGTCCCAAGTTTGAAAATCTTCCAACATATAATGCAGTTTGCTTCATAAACATTTCAAGGCACCGGCATTAGCCAAGATTACTCGTTTTGAAGCCCTTTTTAATTGAACTTGCATTCCCCCATGTTTCTAAGTGGCTATCAACCATTGCTGTACCTGTATGCGGCAAAATTACAAATCCCACAAAATTATGAATCTCACTGACTACGGCCATGCCAACCAGCCCACGAAGCAGCTCGATTGGTTGGAGTTAGGTATTTGGCCTCGGGTGGTTAAGGTTAGGACAGACGATTGTCTTATCCGGGGACAGTACATGTACAAATGGGGTTGTGTTACTGCAACAACGCAGTGCAAAGCCTACCGGGAAAAATAGAATACTTGGATGGCAGAACAGATTGCCTACATTTTTGCCATGACATCACACAAACATATTTAAGACCTATCCAATCTGAATTTAAGACAATTTAATACAGTTTAAGGCCTTTTTTTTAGGAAAATTGATTTAAGTGATCTAAGTGATTGTTTGTCAAGTTGACAGACGCCACTAGCTTCCCTGAAAAGTTGAAATCTAAAGTAAAGAATATCTAGAAAACTAGGATCTAGAAAAAATATTTAAAGCTTTAATGCGTACATTTTTTAAATTAATGAACGTCTTTTACATTCAAGCCATTGCCAAATGAGTTGATACAAAGCTAATTAAGACTATCAGCTCCACACAACTCTCTCTGTATTTCACAGTATGGCTATGTTAAGGAGATTGTGTCGTCTGGTGACTTTCCCGCGCAGAAGCTTAAGTGAAGATAATTACCTCTTCAGAAGAGTCTATGTTTTTTTAATCCTCATTGTCCTCCCTGGCTGCTAGCAACTGCATGGAGGAGGGGTGGGGTGCAGGCGTGATCACGTAAGGCTTGTATCATGGTGGATGCGCTGACAGTTTTGTCATTACTTAGAATTCCTCATGGGGTTAACAGAAACTACACACTACAACTTTAAGTACTACATTGGTGTTTCAGTTCAAAAAGTGCCCATCATCATCAGATCATATACTTTTTTTAAACTGGGATATTTGAAAACTTTGTTTTACCTGAGGTCCAACTCATATAAATACTCTAGAATGTGTACCTTTTGCTTAATAAAGAAATAATAGGTCCATGCAATTCAACCAAATTATTTTTTAGAAACACTAAGTAATACAATTTAAATAAAACAGGATAGAACAGATTCTTCAGTGAGTTTCTCCATTACTTCTGCTCACTGTTTCTCTAAGTTTCTCTAAAGGATTGTTTGAAGTGATGGTTATAACCGGATCTCTGAGGCTGAGTGATTGCTATCAGCAACTTGTGTTTCCTTTAAGTCCTTCAAGAGCCATCTGAAGATTTCCGCAATGGTTCTGCACTGTGAGCAGTGCTGGGACCCTATGTAGTGTTTACTTACACTCACTCATCCATCCCACACACAACAATGATGGAGGAGTGTTGGCAATGAGGCATTCACAACATGCCCATGGCCTATTTGTCTTCAATGAGCATTGTTTGCCCAAATGCAAATAACTGAAAAAATATTCCCCTCGTTTCTCAGATCTCTCCAGTAGGAAATACAACCGCTGTACAACTGTATGAAAAAATCCCACGGATGACTTTAGACAATGATAATAAGGTGTTGTAAGGTGAAATCATGATACAGGAGATATCACTATTTGGGATTTCTTTTCATGAGAAACATAATTATGTATGCAACGTATGTATGCAATTTAAACACTTTATATACAACTGCTAAAGCCCAGGGGGGGACATACGCATTTTGTCAAATGGTCAAATTAGAAAATTATATATATACTGCACAAACCCAATATTATGTTATGCTTCTAATTTCATTTTACGAGAACAAATGTAAAATGTTATTGTTGTAAAATAAACCCAATTGATGGACAGTGTCTGATTTGTGGATTTAGGACATACGACTTCTGAATCCTTGGTAGTACTGTTGGGATGTATATAATAAATTCACATCAAATATCTCTAAAAAGATATCTAACTCATGGTATAATATGAACTACTGCCTAAATAAACTCAATTACCTCAAAAAGAGGCATTAACGGGTCATGTGATGTAAATGTAAGTTGTCATTTCGCTTGCCTTCGAAGGAAAATGTTACAAAACTGGGTGTCTAAATTTGTGCTGAGAGAGGGGAAATCAGTGTTCCAAGCTTCAACACTGTCAACTCCATAACCAAAACTTGAAGAAGCCTAATTCTACACATTATGACATTTTAAAAGCGCCTTACTGTAGCAATAAAAAAGCATGAAACTTACAACCAGACAGCCACAAAGTAAAGCTATCAGTAAAGCAGATGGTAACATTCCAATTGTGTGATTTTGCACTTACTTTTCCATCCTTGTTACATCTTTTCATGTATCAACCATGTAGGTCTAATGAAAACATAATACAAATAATATTATTCTATCAATCGAGAATTTGTTCTTTAATCTGATCAGGAGACTCTTCAACCATTCAATGCAATAGAATTTGTTGTTGTTCAGTAACATATACTTTAATCACGGTGTACACAGTGCATTAGATTCACTATAACATAGACACACAGACGTTCCCTTCTCAGGGCCCTTCACCACTGACTTAGACATTGGCACTGTCACAAACTCAGGCAGACAGAGTGAAAGAAAGCAAAAGAAAGGGAAGAGCTGGCATATGAGTAAGGTCCACAGGTTTGGCATCCAGTGGGGCTGGCAGAAACACAGCTAAAGATGGCTGAGTGCATTCCCACCCTTGGCAAAACAAATGGAACTGTTGTTTGGGTTCAGAGGAGCTGGCCCTCAGAAAGGACACTGCGGGAGGGAGGTGGAGGGGTGGACAGGCCAGACAGGGACAGACGAGGACACTGGAGCAGGGCGGCAGGGTTGCATGGCTCACACCACCCACATCAGCTCTAACAAACAGCATTGAACTGTTCCCAGAGGAAAAAGTTTGTGGAGAAAAGAAAAGGTCAAACTTTGTGAAAGTCCCAATTTAAACACAAAAAGTGTTGTACTGTGTATGAGGCATATTTTTTTGCATTGCATCAGAGAATGAAAGAGGTAAATATATGACGAGAAGACACGCCATAACGAGATGCTTTCTCTAGGCATTTAAACTCCATAGCTGCCACTAAAGGGTTTATTTTTGATATTTTCTGAATGAAAGTGACCGCGGAGCTCTGTTTGGTGAATCCGTTGTGTTAAAGATTAAGACATTATTCAACCTTTAATTATCTTTTAGGGTAATAATGCCACAATATTTCTCCGTCTTCCTTTGACTCTGCTCTAAAGCACTTTGGAAGGCTAATCCAGATCACAGGAAGCTGAGGAAGAGTGTCTCATGTGGCTCAGACAGCCCAGGGGACTCGTCTGTCATCTGGTGCGATTAAGACGCAAATCGAGCTGGACCAGTGAAACTGCCCAATGCAGCACACACAGCAAACGGTGACAGTTAGGCCTTGAGATGTGTGTGGGAGTGACTTAGGAAACAAAGATTGATGCTGGCTGACTGTAGTCGTTTTGGAGGAGGGGGGAATACTGCTGATGTTGTCGGTCACCTTCCTTGTTAGCTGCTCAGATCGTCTCAATTACGGACTTTTGGCTCCAAGTCATGAACTAAAAGTTTTTTATTTAAGCAATCACATCTTAAGAACTGTAAATATTAGACAAAGTAGACAAATAAAGGATTCAAATACAGGTATATCAGCTTTGGTTGCAAAGCATTTTGCCAACAAAGTAATTTTGTTATTCTTTACATTTTAATGTTATGTGAACAGTAATTAAATCAATGGGAGCCTGAAAACAGTATAAAGGGGAACGTTTCCAAATTAATTATAGTCTGCCAAGTTTTTTTTTTCTGCTGCAGTGATGTTAAGTTTGAAACAACTATCAAGTCGTGTCCAACACTGTCATTTCTCTAGTTGTTGCAGTCTCCTACACTGTGTAACCTTCCTTTCTTCCTGCTCTGACTCAAGAAAGCATTGCTCACATCCACTGTCACCAGTCATCACTACTTTTCCTTACTACAGTAAGTGTTGAAAAAATATATTCATCCTGTTTCCTTTGAGAAAGTCAAATATCCTCTGCACTAAAAACAAAAAGTAAAAAATATGTCTATTGTTCCTACATCTATCTTGTATGTTCTTGTTCACAACACAAACTCTCTGCTCACCATTTCTGCTAGGGTCTGCATGAAAACTAAGACAACCACAATGCGGACAGCACGCAAACACAGAAATAACATGTGTAAACACATGTGAAGTGGTTCGATTAATGATTATACAAAGAGCATATCCAGACAGAGATCACATTTTAGTCCTAAGAGTATGTGGGGTCCATGTGTATTGGCCAGATGAAAACAAAAAAACACATGCAAGCAGACCACACTGAAAGGCTTTCTAAATATAGGAACATTTCCAATTATATCTAATCAAAACCTACATGACGCAAATCTACCCAACTTATTCACCAACTGGAAATTATATGAGAACTGGTTAATGGCATCCACAGTAAGTATAAGTAGAAAGTCAGTACGGTTCAGTAAACCCTTTAACATGATATGTTATCTCACTTGAAGAATGTTTCATATAATGCTGCGGCTTTGCCAAATACCCAGGCAGGCTTGTGGTGCTCAAGACACCTGGCCTCCAAATCCTGTCGGTCACGTCCCCATTTTTGGTTGACATTTTTTAGAGTCATTAAAAGTGCCGTGCTGGATCTGCAGACAGGGTGGCCATGGCTTTTTACCAGATTTGGCTGTGGCATGAAAACGAAAGAATGCTGTTCCTACCAAACAAGTGAAATTCACCAGAACTCCTAGTGACATTTTGTAAAGAGAAACAAATACTAATTCTATCTTATTTTACTTTGTTAGTAAAATTTAAGTATTATGGTAGTTAAATATGACTTTTATAAAAGATGACCATTTATGAAGTCATAAAGTGCAAAATGTGGATATGTGCTGATTACTTGCACATAATACAGTGAAAAGAAATGATTTACTATGAATCTGCAATATTTCTCATATTCTCTTACCTAAAAAGAGGAAATATCTCAACCACAGTCACGCAGACTGAAGGCAGGTCTGAATTGTACCAGTCAGACTTAGCATACACTACTAGACTATCTTCAGTCTCTCGGAAGAAAGATTATGTTTCTATCGATAGAAACGCTCCAGCCAACACTGACATCAAAACTATTTAGCAGTATTTTCCAATATGCATGCTTTCAATTTCAAGTTACATCATGTAACACTGCAGAGCTTGCCTTACCTGCTGAGGGGCCTCAAACACTAAATTTAGAGATGCTAACGGTGTAAGAAAGTGTTAATCTAATGTTCTGCATTTCACATTGTTCTTCTATCCACATCCTAACACATGATGCAGTGTACGGAAACCGCTTTTATCCTCACATAAAATGTATATTGCTATTCTAGAAAAAGATTGGGCTTATTTTAAGTTAAAAATAGTTTGCGAGGAAGATAATTTACTAAAACCATTGTCTTTTTTGTCTTCAGAATACATAAACTGTATAATGAGAGTACATATTTCATAAACACCTCCTTATTTCACTGACAAGCACAGAGGTACAATACAAATCTCACTTACACGTGTCCATGCTGTGAGGCACAGTACTGACAGATGTGCACACAGCCTAGCTTAGTTCATCCAAAAATGTGTGTGCAAAACCTGACACACACCATGCACACAAGCCTTAATATGTGCTTGCTTCTAAACCCAACATCACAAATCACCTCTTCACCCTTGATAGCAACAACAGGTAAAGCCATATAATGTTTACATAAAAGACGATGCTTGCCAATGCAGATGAGCACCTCCCACGCAACTACCTCACTCCACACCTCCCTCTTGGCAGAGCATACCAATTTCCACCTGGATGGTCTTCAACTATGTGCCAAGAGGATATCACAGCCGCTCCATATCCTCTGTGTGACAGTGTAATTCCCTCTGCCCTGCAGCAATGTCTGTAAAACTCAGACAGTTTACATGTTCATGTAGCTACATTGCACTGGGGAAAAGTACTTGCCAAGTATTTTGTGCATTTATTTGATTTCTGGCGCACACACACACACACACACACACACACACATAGTTTAACCCCTCCAACATTAGCTGCCACAGGTGTAACAAAGTCAAAAGGGGGGAAGTCTGTTTGATCGTTTTTTCTATTCAGCGTATTGGCAAACAAAACCCAGTGCTCTTAACCACTTGTTGAATCTTCTGCTTTGTTACATTTTAATATATAATCTTTGCTATTTGAGTTGAGTGAAAGTACTTTGTGTACTTAGTGCAGAGCAGCACAGAAATGACTATTATGTGGATGAATTGATATGGGCTACAGGGATGTATCAAGTTCTAGACATTATTCAACCCAGGTATGTAGAAGAACCCGGCTATAATTAAGTAATATTGTATTTCACACTTGATTACAGTACAAAGGAAACTAGTTCAATACATTTCAATCACCTAGATTCAACATTTAATTAAATCTTCTGAAACCAGAGCCAAAAACTCTGGATAACTGACAGTTGAGGTTTATTTAATATGTGATGAACTGTAACATGTTTTTAACCAAATACAGTAAAGTACATTGAGCTACACCGAAACCCTCTAGCTAAGGACCAGTATATTACAGTAACTCAGAGTATAATACCACTATTGCAGAAGTAACATGAAAAGACCGGACAATCTAAAGACACTTTCAAAGTTAGATTGCTAAATAGTTGATTAACTTCAAAGGTCAGACATAATCAAATTAATGTACTCCAACAACAACAAAAACAAGACTTTGTGATTTTTATGAGCGTCATTCCAACTCTGGAGTAACTTACTATTTAATTTGTGAGCTGGCTCTATATTGGGAAAATCCAGAGTAATCCGTCCCAGAATATTTCTGTGGCTGAAGAGAACTAATGAGAGGATGTTAGGTGGTGTGTGCATGCATGTGTGTGTTTGGCACTTTTATAAAGCCAGCATGCAATCAGGTTGCCCAATAAGCAGGGCATGGCAGTATATCAATATTATATTGATGTCTGACTGTTCTAGCTTTTCTATTATTTGCCTTTAACCACTTAGTTATTATATCCACATTATTGATGATCATTTATCAAATATCTAATTGTGAAAATATTTTGTTAAAGCCCCAATATTCAACCCTTCAATATCGTCGCAATATCGACGTCAAGATATTTGGTCAATAAAATCGTGATATCTAACTTTCTCCATGGTGCCCGGCCCTACTAACCAAGAGTCAAAGACATTTACCTGATCTTAAGTGGTAACATGCAGTAAGCTACAGTATGAGCCATGAACACATTGATTTTCAAATTTCAAGGGTACAATATGAATCTAAACGTTTCATTGGATTCAGAGGATTGGTCTTGATATAGTTTGGTAAATATCCTCTGTATTATGAGGACTGGATGTTGACCGATGAGGATGAACATGTGCATTGTGGATAACAAATCTACTACACACATGTACTAGAGTCAGTATGCTTATTTTAGTTTTACTCTTAGGCTACATGATACAGGTGCATGTCATAAAAATGTGCCCCAGTTACAAATTACATTTCTCATATAGTCTTCTTATCTTTTAAATGACTATATGACCTACACTTGGCCTGTTTCTCTGAGTGTTAGTTTGTCAGACAGCATTTCCCTATCAAGTCTAAATTTCTTCATGGCAAACTGAATGTCTTTAGTCAGACTTGTCTTATGCTTCAAGACAGGCAGTCTAAAAACCCTGAACAGGTTCCCAGACAGGATTTCTAGAAATATGATTTTACACACATGAGAATGAGCTTGAGACAATAAAACAGCTAAAGGAACAAACAGAGGCATATGTTCATTGTTTTGTTTTTTTAAACGGATTCTCCATCATACACAGCCAACACCCCCACCCCCAACCCCAAGCTAAGGCTATCAGACAACTAAAGCTGCAAAAGCAAAATGACCTGGTGACAGTTAAAGCTCTTGTGAGAATTTCTGTCTGGTTACACACAACTCAGGGAATGGTATGTTTCGATTTTAAGGACGTGGTCTATGAATATTACAGATGTTTGTGTGCGTACACTCACCGGTCACTTTATTAAGTGCACCTTGCTAGTACCGGGTTGGACCTCTTATGCCTTCAGAACTACCTTCATTCTTTGTGGCATAGATTCAACAAGGTGATGGAAACATTCCTCAGATATTTTGGTCCATTTTGACATATTATCATTACATATTATATTATTATTATTATTATTAATCACAGATTTATCAACTGCACATCCATTATGCAAATCTCTCGTTCCCTCACATCCCAAAGTTGCTGTATTGGATTGAGATCTGGTGACTGTGGAGGCCAATTGAATACAACAAACTCATTGCCATGTACATAAAACAGTTAGAGTTGATTTGAGCTTTGTGAAATGGCTAGTTATCATACTGAAAAGTAGCCACAAAGATGAGGACACTGTGGTCGTAAAAGGGAAAGACATGGTCTGAAACAATACTCATTTAGCCTGGTTTAAACGATGCTCAATTGGTACTAAGAGGTTCAAAGTGTGCCAACAAAATGTCACCCATAGCATTACATCTCCACTAGCCTGAACTGTTGATACAAGGCAGAAATGATCCATGCTTTAATGTTTCTTTTGCAGAATTTGGACTCATTAGACCAAGCAGTATTTTTTCAAACTTCTGTTGTCCAATTTTGGCGAGCCTGTGTAAACTGTAGCGTCAGTTTTCTATTCTCAGTAGGGCTGCACGATTATGGCCAAAATGATAATCACGATTATTTTGATCAATCTTGAGATCACGATTAATTATTAGGATTGTTTGTCGATTTAACCAAAAATTACAGCATGTATAGGGAGTTAAGGATAAATTATTAGTTTCAGACACAAGCTGTAATAAATATCATTGTTAATCTCCAGATACTGATGTCTAGGTGGATCATCCAGTTTATGTCCCCCATCCTCATCCCTCTCCACACACAGTCTGGCCAGGGTGCTCTGTTTCTGCCCTCCTGGCCTGCAGGTCAACGGACGCGCCGATTACCCACAAGTCCTTGACACAAGACAAATCTGAGCGCTTTCATCTGTGCCGGTGGGTCGCCCCTCAAAGCCTTGTTACAGAATTGACGCTCACCAATTAGCACAATTAGCTTTTGGCAAGCCGCCGGCGACTTCACATGGCACCAGCTTTGCACTAATGGTACCTGACAAGCTTGCAGATCAGTCATGTCTGCCATCACAGGAGGTAAGTTGGTTGCAAGATGGACAGGAAAACAAAGATGTAACTAAAACTTACACATGTAGATGCTGTTGACACAAAAAAGCACAGATACAAAACAATTCTTAGTTATTGCTCAAGAATAATTTTAAGTTCACCATGCATAAGGTTGGGTACCAAAACGCCGTGCCAATAGGGCACCTGTTCCAACGTAAACAGTAGTAACGAGACCTAATAAGAACAATATCTCGGAGCCTGGCATCACTGCACGGGATGCTATGTTACCATTAGGCAAGGCAGCTTTATTTGTATAGCGCAAATTTTAGCAACAAGGCAATTCAAAGTGTTTTACATAAAACAATGAAGAGCAGTTAAAAACGGATAAAATACGAGAATAAAAATTGAAGTGCAGTATAACAAATTAAACATCGAAGAACATTTAAAAACTACAAAAAAATATAAAAGCAGATAAGATTGTCATATAATTTTAACAATGCAACTTCAGTATACAAAATTTACAATTATTTGAAAGAAGGCAACATCAAAAAGAAAGGTCTTCAGCCTTGATTTTAAAAGAACTGAGAGTAGCGGCGGACCTGTCAATTCTTTTGTACTTGTATGAAGCACTCCGTGGAAACCCAAACTTTGTTGACCAATAAGGTAGGCATTCTATACAGGCAGCACTATATTTCTTTACCATCTCATCCACCACGGGTCCCGCAGGATCATGTGACTTTGTACTCTGGTTACCCATAACCAAGCGAAAGTCTCTCTCTTTCTCTTTACATTAATACTGAACAGCTCCAACTGTTTATTGGAGATTTTACCATAAAATCTATCTCACACCCGCATTGTAGCAAGTTGCTGGACTAAACACAATGGTTAAAATGCTGACAGCTTCCGTTAAGCGGTGTCAAGTGTGACTGGGCAGACGAAAACAGTCTGCAGCTGCCGCTGTCAGAAAACAACACTGACCGTTGATCACTTAAAACTTGCAAGCCTTGTGGTGCATTTTGAGTTATTGTAAAATACCAATCTGGTGCTTGTTTTGTTGTTTACCAGCAATTTACTGGTAAATTAAGTCATTGTTATAAGTTATTGTTATTACATTATTGATCAATCATTTAATTTTGAGCATATTGCCTTAACAATAAACGTAATAATGTTTGAGAGCCGGTATCCTAAAAAAACTAAACAAAAAAACAATCGTAATTGTGCAAGAGTAGAAATAAGTGTGGTATTCCTGATATTTGTATTAGTTGATCATAAAGGCTGATTTACAACTAAAAATACAAGTGGAGTGTCTGGTCTAATATGATTAGAAAACATTACAGACACTATACGGTGACGAATGCATTTTGGAGTACATTCCTTCTGCAAAGTATGATAACAGAAAACCTTAAAGACCTGTCTGTGATGGACCTGTTAAGTTCTTCTCTTGTTTTTTTAAGAGTCATATATCACAAGCTGTCATTTGTCTATTTAGGACAGGGAAAGAGTTTGTTTGTGAGGCCAAGTTCCCTTAATGTTTTATCCAGAATGCTCTGTTGAGGGGGGCTCCCACGTCAGAGTCTTTTGAAGAGATGAAAAACATTAGCAAATAAAGTGGCTTTACGGAGGGAAATCCAATCCAAGCAAGGGTTCCTTGCCTTTTCGTAAAAAAATGTATACATGTGTACAGTATAGGAGAATACCATCTGGAGGTGGTTGTGTCATGAATGAATGCAGACGCTAAAATAAGGAGGCTTTAGACAGAGCACAGAGCATCATTATAGCAATGTGAGTCTCTACTGTATGCGAGTGCAGTACGCAAGGGAAATCCGCCATCCTAAATTTGCAGCTAAAACTCTGATAGACCAATAAATGTTATTTAGATGTTTATTTGTGGTCAGGTCCTGTACCAGCTGAAGATAACACCGGTGACCTACAAAAACCGCAATACCACATCAGAGTGACACTCAAAAAAGCATTTATCTCAAAAAAAACTGACAGAAAATGTTTAAGGTCAAGAACAATATATATATATATATATATATATATATATATATATATATATATATATATATATATAGATTTATATATTTTAAAAAAAAACAGGCCACAATCAGCAATGTTTGCTTCTCAGGTCTAAAAGTAAAAATGCAACCACACTGTCACTTCGGAAGAGCTAATATGCATAGAGTATATTAAAAAGGGCTGGAGCTGTCCATCAATTCCTCATCACTGATGACAACAGCTTAATAGTTCTATCACACCTACCAAGTAGAGCTGCACAAAAAACCAAGCAAAACCCTGTGGCCTGGATACAGTTGGTGTGCTGAAAAAAAGCCCCAGACGATGAGCTGAGAGATAAGCAGAAGGGGAGGTCTGGGGCACTGACGTTCTGCCACAATAGTGTTCTTATTTGCAGCTTTGCGTTTCCTTGGCCCTCTTGCTTTTCCTCAGACTTGCCAGTTTAATCGCTGTGCATGGCTACACTGAGTTCTTAGGTAACGCTGCTAGAGATCAGTATCTTCCATCAAAACAAGAAGCCAGGACGTGTTCCGTCTGTCATTATCACACTTCACCCATCACCGTGGTTTTCCTCCTCAAATCAAATCCATTCTTCACGGTTTCCTTACCAGGGATCTTGTGTAAGTTTTCTAAAGCTTTCCAGCTGAGGACAGTAAAGGAGAGGGAGACCACAGCATCTGTGTGTATGTATGTATGTATGTATGTATGTATGTATGTATGTATGTATGTATGTATGTATGCATGTATGTATGCATGCATGTATGTATGCATGTGTGTATGTGTGTGTGTGTGTGTATGCATGCATCTAAGCGTGGCATTGTTGGGAGTGCAGCTGCATTCCTGAGGGCGAGCAGTGTGAACCCCATGGCGTGTGTGGAAGTGTGACACAAGGCGGAAGGGAGATTATGGTGGAAAGGTTTGTTGATGTAAAACACGACTGTTTGATTTTCACGGGTGCGCGCATGCATGCATAAATGAGCACATCCGCACAGCTGCTCATGAATGGGCGTGTTAGAGCGACACACCTTGTCTGACAACACTTGGGCGCATCTGGAGGTCTTGAAGAAGAGACAAGTTAAAAGAGCAACTTAATTATCTGGCCTGAATACCAAAGACTAACAAATGAAAACATTCTCATCTCTTCTTCGCTTCGCTCTTCCTGAGGTGGTGTTCCCTCTCCTCACAAACATGTAGAAGTTTGCAATCCACATGAATGCCTCAAAATAAAGAGTGCACTTAAAACACCTTATCAGTAGTTGTTGATTGCACTGGGAAGGAGCAGTTACAAAGAAAGAAAAACATAGTGACCTCAATAAAGTGTATTGCAAAACTGATTTAGGTCAGAAAAAAAAAAATCAAAGAACGAAGACTGCAAAAAAAAAATCTTTTCTCAGAAGTCATTAAGCACAAAAACAGTTTCAAAACAACTTTGTGTGGGCTTTTCTCTGTAATCAAATGAAACGGACTACCTGAATCAGTTGCTCCCACCCTTGGGTGTTTTGGATGTTAATCTGCTGAAGTGAGCTTAAATTGAGGACACTGCTTGGTAAATAAGTTACAAACAATGACATCATCTAATGTCTGGTAAAATAAACTGTACTAAATGCTCATGATCCCCAGTACCCAATTGTCCATTGTTCAGCTACAACAAGTTGTATTTGAATCACTTTTTTCAGCTGTTTTTCTAACAGCAATATCTAAGGGTAATGAGAAATACTGTGGCCCAATACAGTCAGTTCCATGACACAAACTATCTTGCATAAAAACTGTCTCAAGCTAAGTTAAAGGCTGTGCCACATGCCCTTTCCCCTGTCACTTCTGTTATACACCATTCGTAAGGATAAACCATTTTATGGTAATATTCCAAACAGACCGTTGTCCATTATCACCAGAGAAGGAAATAGACAATGCCAATGGCTTAGTGTATGGAGCGGCTCAATTGTGGGACAGATTTATGTGAAAGGGTGCAGTTTGGTTGTCTTATCACAACATTCAGTTTGAGCCCTGAAGACAGAGGCAGCGTTATCCTCTCATTGTCATGGAGAGTAGTGCCTTGGAGACTTGAGGCACAAAGACTGGAGGAAAGTTAGCCTTAAAACTTCTTTGGGTGTAATGTTAGAAATTTGCATGATGAAAGAACATTCTTAGAGGAAGGCTTCATGTTTAGTCTGTGGGTTATGATAGAATATCATATTTATGCTAACTGGATATCAATGACCTTACTGTTAAATATTGTTGTACTACTACTACTACTACTACTACTAATACTACTACTATGAAAGAAAGGACATAGAAAAGGGAACAGATAATGCTAGACAATTAATGGAAAATGAATCAACATCGGAATTCTTAAGCTGTTACTGAACTTTTTTCCCATGAAAATAATTCCAATAATTTATTCCTGTTGATAGGCTTATTTTCTCCTTAAAAACATTCTACCATGTGTGTAGTCACGTGATTTTTCCTAGACCAGTCAACCGCACGGAAAGCATAATGGAGGATAACTCAAACACTGAGTTTGAGTCAATCGAGCAACTCGTGGCTTCAGAAAAGACCATTTAAAACGTGATTAATTATCGTTCATTTATCGTTATGGAGGTAAAATTTGCAATTAATTGTGACTTAGGTCTTATCGTGCAGCCCTAGGAAAACAGTGGTGAGGCATATTTGTCTAAACAATGTGATGCAAATCGGTCTATACCAGGAATTGCACAACAGAAAAGGCATGCTTGTCCGACACAACAAAACCTTGAGCGTGGGTGAGCTATGTCTATATAAACTTTGATGGAGAAAATGTGTGCGTGTCTGTAAGCAGTCAGAAACATAAAAACAGCTTGTACGGGTTTGTAAGGTTTGCATAGACTTGTGCATGTGCGAACATGCATCCACACACGTAGCAGGCTCATTACACCCCTGTGTCTCCACTCAAGAGGAAAAACACCCCCAACACTTTCCCCACAGCATCCTCACTCTCTAGACAGTTCCCAGTCAACATCCACCCCTGTCACCCTTCCTCAGAAAAATCCTTGAGGAGGTCAACCAAGAGATTAAGACCCTTCAAATGGGGTCATGGAGATCAATGATCAAACAGAGGGTCAGGCCCAGCCCCCGTGCCCCCACTCCACCCACTTTATTCCATGAAGCCTGATAATAGAGACAAAAAAGGCTGGCTAACTACTTCCATTTCACCATGACTCATCCAACCTCTTAATCTCTGGTGGTGGCCTCACCTTAAGCTGTCACTGACAGTTCCACAAATCACAGAACAGAACATCTCCATAAATTGGGTGTGAATCTCAGAAATGTGAGAGAAACACAAGTGTTCAAAGAATTACCAATGGCATTGGTGAAAGGATAGGGTCCACCAATAGACTTAAAAACAATGAGATGTTATCACAATGTATGCTCTTTGAAATTACTATACGTAAAATAAGACAAGCATAGACACAATAGCAAAATAAAAAAAATCATCATGTATAAGTACAACCCGTCAGACAATGGGTCCATTGATTATAGGACTTGGCGAAAAAAACATGCACCACACTTGTCATACAGTGATCTATTTCATCTCCCCTGCTGTGCAAGTGCTCTTTTGATTTTTATTGTGTGCATCCAGAAGGGGCACACATGCATTGGTCAATGAGACCTCTTAAATGAAAAAAAAAAACACTTTTGTTGGTTGCTTTCCATCATTGCGTGAGCCACATTCCAGTGGACCACAGGAGAACAGAAACTGGCTGCGGAGAAAAACTCCACTCAGCTGTGGGGTTGGTGAGGTTGTTCTCTCCAGAAAACACGCCTTCCAATGAGTTATAGGTTTTCTCATGCTAGTTTGTCAACATTTTTAGAGGCATTTATTGGGAGTTCAAAATTGAAGAAAGAGAAAAGAGGACATGAAATAGTTTGATGTTTGTGGGGGCATCTAATGCATAAAGCTATGTATTAGGGCTGAAATGATTCCTCGAGTAACTCGATGCAAAATTCTTTGCCTCGAAGCTTTGTTCAAACAATGTATATGGTTGATTATTATTGTCGCACAACAGGCTGACAGTGCTGTAAACTTATGCTGATAGAGGGACGGCGCAGATTACAAAATGAAGAAAGAGAGAAAAAATAGTAAGGGGCTAAGAGACTAAATCAGGCCGAAAAAGGATAGGAACACCTTAAAGCTGAAAAAAAACGTAAAAACACTGGACACTGTGTCACACTGTTACTGTGTAAACGTTGTACAGTCGCAAGTACCTGGGATTAATGAACAGCTTCTTTCTATATGCTGTGGAAAAAGCAAGAGGCATGAAAGGGAAGAAAAAGTTACATTTAGGCCACCAAAAACGTACTTTGGCAACCGGATTTTTTAAGACCAGGGTGGCCCACGAGGCTAGTGCTTAAAAATATTGTAGTAGTGTATATTAATGTTATTGAATGCAATTTAAGATTAAAATAGTTTTTTTTTTAATGAAACCTTTCTTTTACACATTTACTTATTGCTATTAAATATAGAGCAAAAACATTTCTTATACGATTACTCGATTAACCAATGTAATAATCGGTAAAACACTTGATTACTTAAATAAGTGATAGCTGCAGCCTTACTATGTATACCTTGCAAAAACAAGGCACAGGTGTACCATTTGTTACATGCAACTCTTACAGTTTATAGCCAATTTTAACCACGATGTTCTGAAAGAAGTTGTGTGTCAGGTTTAAGTTTAAAAAATGAATTAAATAAATGAAAAACCACAACAGGGAATAAAGTGAGAGGGGGTTTGAAACGTCTTGTCTTTAGTGTTTAAAACACTAGTGGGAAAAGAATGGGACAGAAATGTCCTCCTATTTTCATTTGCAATATTAAGGATCCAAAACAAGCAATAAAGGCCCAACCAAACTTTATCATTTGACCTTTAAATTGCTACAGATTCCACTTAATAACTGGAATTCCCTCTACCTGCTTTGATCTAAATACTAATGATTAAACATGTTAATAACACTAAGTGCAGAGTAAAGACACAGAGGAAAATAAAGGAGGTGCACCAAAATGCAGAATGAGTATGAATTAGAAAGAACGGTCCAATCAAAATTGAATGTGAACATGTAAATGAAGGTTTAAATCCAAGGTGACTGGCCAACAGTGACGTCATCTATGGAGTCCACTCATCAGATGGCATTTCAGGATATGTGTGATACTTTCTTTCACTGTCTATCACCCCTTCTCAGTGTGTTTGCGTGCCTCTGACACATTTAGACATACACAGTTTGTAAGTGTTACAACATAGAATTCATAGAGACATTTAAGTGAATGGCCATAACACCTATGCTCCGTTAGCATAATTCAAAAGTCATTGAGATATTGTATCATATTGAGTTAGAACTGAGATATAGTAATCTAGGTGACAAGTTTAATGAATAAAATTGTGTGTAGGTAAGAAATTGAATGCATACAGATAATTCACAGTTTCACACTTGTGATGAGGAAAGTTTGTAGGAAAGCGCTGTGGTTTACAGTAGAACCAACCTCTAAGAGGCTTTTGCTTTGTCCTACTATATAACTTCTTTAAGCAGATCTTGACAACAAATGAGATGTTCTTGGTAGGGGTGCGTGATGTATTGCCTTAATATCGTTATCACATTATCACGTTGTGCAATATTATATTGAAAGTGTTGCGATAAGTTTGCAATATTTTGTTTATTTTGAGGAGCGCTGCGTTGGCTTTGTGGCTTAGTTGCGTTTGATTTAGAGCACGCTTGGAACGCTACAATGATGATCAATTCATTGGCCGGTTACTGTGCCACTTGCACGTTAGTACATGTCAGCCCACGGGTCTACTGCGTATGTGCATATTCCAACAGAGTGACAACGTAAGAAAAGAAACAGATAGAGACAGCAAAACGGAACGATTCCGAAAAGCAAAAGTAAAGTTGTGTCCTGATCGCTTTATATATTTTTTTTTTTCCTGTACAACCAGTTCAACATCCTGTTCTGTAGACATGGTCCTTATTTATGATAATAATTCATGTTGTACCAGACCAATATGACTGTCAGTTGAACTAAACCTTGTGTTGTAAAAAAAAAAAAAAAAGAAACGTGTTAAAATTGTTAGGAATCTATTTTGATGTGTTTTCCAGTAACTTTTCTAATTTTACGTGTTTAAACATATCTATATCGCAAAATTAATAATCAATATCGCAATATCCCCTTTTGTCAATAATTGTGCAAACCCTATTTCTTGGCATGGTTTGTGACTGTGTCAACAGCGGTCAACAGCAGCTGAAAGACAATATTCCTTTTGTGAGGGAAATTATTTATATATACTTTCTAGTATCAGTTGAAGGCAGAAAACATTGTACATACTGTATGAAACAATGTCTGCATCAATGTGCCCGTGTGTGTCTGAGTGTATGTGCATGTGTGTGTCTGTCTGGCTGTGTGTCTCTGTCAAAACATGGCAAATTGATGATTAATGATTGTTTGTATGCTGGCTGGTGAGGAGGTGAAAATCCGTCACTGTCTCCCTTCAGCTTCTTCGTACAGTCTTCTTAATTTTCTGGAAATTGAGGAGATCTAGAACAATGTTTAAAAACACAATTTAACAATTAACACCAACTTTCTGTAATTCATTCGATTCTTTTTGCTGGCGCGGCACTGAAAAAGCCCACCCCGTTAGTGTGTGACGCATTTGAGTGGCTGCTTGTTCTGTGCGGTTTAACTTTGTCACAATGCATAAGCAACATCAGATTTAGCTTTGGTACACTGGAAACAGATGTTCTTCAATTCATACCAGGCACTGTTTTTCTCACAATGGACTAAAGCATAGCTGTACTGTGTGTGCGTGTGCGTGTGTGTGTGTGTGTGTGTGTATGTGTGTGTATGAGACAGACAGAGAGAGAGAGAGAGAGAGAGAGAGAGCGAGAGAGAGAGAGAGAGAGAGAGAGAGAGCGAGCGAGAGAGAGAGAATGTGTGTGTGTGTGTGTGTGTGTGTGTGTGTGCGGCCGTGCGTGCCTGCGGAAGTGAGGGATTGAGAGTGTGAAAGAAAGAGAGAAGAGAGAGTATGAGGGGGTGTTTTTCCTGTTCAGTCATTAGGGGACTGCAATATTTCAATGCTTCTACATTCAATCTTGGAGGGGAACCATCATCATGGTTCTAAAAGGTAAGATATTGCAGCCTTCCCTTTATCCTCGTTTTACAGTATTGTTTTGTTATCTCCATCTTTTATGTATTCTCTCCCCGTTTTTACACAAGTTCAACCCCGTTCTCCCCCTTCACCCCCCCTCTGTGACTCGCTCCTGGGCTCCATTTTTGTTGCGCTCTCATACAGTGTATCATCGTTTAACTTCTGTAGTCCATCTCTTCCTGAGATAACACAAAAATTTAAAAAAAATTAAAAAGTCTACCTATAGCTAATGCATTTTCTAAATCAAGAGCCCCTCATCCATTAGGTCCATCCATCCAAACAGACCTGCTTTGTTGAGGTGTTATATCAACAGGGTAACCTCCACTCCACTCCTCCCCAGCTTCCTTGGGCCCCCCAACGGCAGGAGATTGATGTCAACAAGGAATTTTGTCCCACGTTTCCTTCTACCTACTCCAGACCCACCCTGCCCCTGAAAAACACTTGCTCCAGCACAGAGGGCCTCAGTGAGGCCTTAGCAGGCCTGCTGAGCAGTACTGCCCCACCGCCACCTTCTCTCACCCCTCGCTCTAGCAGTGCCAGAAACACCCTAAGTCACTAACGTGACACCGTAAACAAGGAGCTCCCCAGAAAACACTAGCAAAGGCAAGTATGTGTGTTTGTCAAGGAAATGAGCCACCTTGCTCTGTCAACAACGTGGTTGCTGTGAGAAGAAACAACACGGAGACGTCATTTGTGTACAGTGTCATCGCCGGAAGAGCTGCCAATAGAATTTAGAGCAACTACATTTAGGCTTGTTTCATGGGTGGCGTCAAACTTTCACAAGAGACAAGAACCGGCAATGCAGCTGCTGTCTTTTGAGGTTTGTAGAGTTCAAATGGTGAGAGGCAGGGGTATGGAGTGGGATGTTTGCAAAATCCAATACATGTTCAAATAAAAAATAATAATTTCATTCATCTGTGGGCTTAATCTAATTTTGCAATCTAGATCATGTACAGACCTTCAGTAACAGACAAACTTACTTTCTCTACAGACTTCTGTCCATGGTGGTAACATTATACACAACAACATAATTTTCCAAGGCAATGTGTGCTTTCATATTTAAAAACAGTATCGTTTTTAAATTAAATATGGGATGTCTGACAAAATTTGCCAAAGAAAGCTTCAAGCATATTACTGGCAACTGAGGCTTGAAGTTTCCAAAATAACAAAAATATCAAAACAATTATGAAACAAAGTTAAGAGCCTCAGAATATTTTAGTTTAAAAAAATGTGTCCCCTAACTCCATTAGCCACTTTGGTAAGTAGATTAAGTTCTAAACAACAAAGCTTTAATTGAAACTTTGAATGTTTGTTTTTTTAAACCATCAGAATGGAATATACATGTATATTCCATTGTGATAGTTGTCTATTTTAATTAACGTTCTAAACCTCAGAGAGCTATGTATCGAGATCGGTTATTTTGTTTGTACAACTTAATTGACTTGGACCTTCGATGACATAAAAGCCTGAGCGCCGACGGCAGCAAAGGCCCTTTTGAAACTGAAGGAATTTTTATAATTCCTTTGTCTGGTGAAAATGTGAAAATGTATGTATTTAAGGATTTCTGGAATAGGTGCACAAAAAGCACCCCCTACAAAACTTAAAAAACTGAGCTCCTGAGCTCCATACCCTGAACCCAACAGGAAGTCCGCTATTTTTAAAGGTCCCATTGCATAAACAATTCACTTTATGAGATTTTTTAACATCAATATGTGTTCCCCCAGCCTGCCTATGGTCCCACAGTGGCTAGAAATAGCAATCGGTGTAAACAGAGCCCTGGGTTTCCTGTCTGCCTTTGAGAAAATGAGAGCTTGCTCCTTATGAAATCATTAGGAGCAAGGTTACCTCCCCTTTCTCTGCTTTGCCCGCCCAGAGAATTTGGCCCACCCATGAGAGAGAGACATGGCTTTCAAACAAGCAAAGTGGCAGTTGGTCAAGGCCACAACCCCGGCCTCCCGGGCTTCTCTCCTCCTCAAAAGCTAGAGACTCAGTAATGGCACATCCTAAGGAAAGCTCATTGTGGGACTGGCTCTAGTGGCTGTAATTCTGCAATAAGGCAGTATTTGGGGAAAGAGACTTCAGATACGACATTAGGGGACGACTAAGGTCTATATAAAGGCATCCAAAGAGCACCATGTCATGGGAACTTTAACTGAAAGTTCAAAATTAGTACGATGTTGGCCATTTCCACGTGTCGTACTTCAACAAACTCCTTCTAGAGATTTCATCCGATCGCCTTCAAATTTGGTCTGTGCCATCTTAAAACGTTAAAGATGAAAAAGAAAAAGTTTAATTGGCTCAAAACTTTTCAGGATCTATAAGAGTTCAACCCTGACGATATCAGCAGGCCGATATTGGCTCAAATTCATAGCGCCCCCTAGTGGCAACAGAAAGTAGACCTAAAAGCTGAGGTGCTATACTTTAAAAAACTCTTCCTAGAGAGATTTCATCCAATGGACTTCAAATTGGGTCTGTACCATCTCGACACTCAATGGCCATTTTGTGCATTTATTGAGGAACGAAGAAGTTGTTACATTGTCCTATCTGCCCAAGATTTCTCCCGTTTGACAAGGGTCCAGGCCTGAGGACATCTACAGGCCAAAATTGACTTTTGGTCATACTTCCCCAGGCTGGCAACAGGAAATCCGCCTTACATGACAAATTTCATCCGATTTAAATAAAATGTATGTGTGGTCTACATGTGATACAGAGCTGCCCCCTACGCTTAACCCTCGCCACTTTCATAACTGGCATGTAAAAAGTGAATTACTCTTTTGGGTGAAAGTTTATTTTTGATTTGTTGGTAGGGATCCTTCTGAGCTGCAAATAGTTGGTTACAATGTATGAGCACGTAAAACATTAGTTTTCTTGTGGTCACATTTAGTTTAGTTCAATCTCAGCTCACTTGAATAAATCCAGTTTTGTCCACATATGCATCATCAACGCTAAGAGGTTGAAGACAGTTCTAAAGGTCAGAGGGTCCCCATTAACCGTAGTCCATGTAGAAGATACATGAGACGGGGGGATTGAAGGGTAACACTGTGGCAAGACTTACAGTATTATATCCATGCTTCACATATGGTATATACTGTACAAAACCTTACACATGACTTCTTGTTTGAATTTAGAGTGACCTGTCTAATAAACATTAAGACATGCTTAAATCGTTTAAACATTTCAAAGGGATTTCTAAGGATGTAGCCAGACTGACTTTTCCAGAGAAAATTGTTATGTTGGATCAAATGCTAAGACTCTAGTTGAAAAGGTTATTTTCAAACTGTTATGGATTACAGTATTCTTAAACATTATTACAACCTTTGCAAATTACCTGCATTTTGCTAATATTTAAACATTTACTTTCAGATTACTTTGAAGTTTTATCTGCAGAATATTAAGGCCAAGAACATTTAAAAAAGGGATTGTTTCTATTTTACAATGTAATACTTTTGGAAGTATTATATACCGCTTCAAATTACCATTTATTAGAGTTCATATGATGGTTAAGAAACATTCACCTTTTCTCAGAGGTACAGAATTTGTACAGTCACTGGCCTATCCTGGTGAAGACCTAATGAGTGTCGAGCTTCTATGAAGCAAAAGTTTTAGTGAAGTAGCTCCACTGGCCAAAACATCTCAAAGCAATGTGCACTGACCCTTAGTAGGAAAAAGCTAATGGAAATGCTAATAAATAATGAAAAGATACATATCATACTGGGTATATATGGTGTCTTGTATGAGACCTTTAGGAATACTTGCGCTTGTGATATTATTTGGGTCCTGATGAATAAGACAAGGCTGTATGACTGATGTAGCCACTTTTACTGGTATTGATGTGGGAGCTTGGACACGTTGAAAATGCCCTAGCAATAGATGACATTAACCCTCAATCTTTTTTCCTACAAAACAAGTTTCTGGTAAAAGAAAAACAGCCCTTACTGTATGCTTCATTGTACATTTTAAACCTTTTAATGTAGACATATACCGTATAAATAACCCCCTAACCATTCAACTAAAGCAGCTATGAATACATTAACCAGAGGTTATTCACAGTGCAAGCACACATACTCCAGATAACCTAAATAAATTAGTGTTACTGTGTATGATAAGTGTTTTTAGAAGTGCAGTTGGACACGCAGTACATAATCCGACACTTTCTAGGGTTCACACTGAGGTCTTGCTGGGATGCTTCCAACAATCCTGAGGATGATAAAATCTTGAAAATAGAAAGTGGCATATCTTTAATTGTGCTTTTATACTCAGCTGAGGAGACACGCTGCACTTACACTGGACCACAAAAGGCCAGAGCAAAGAGTGGTTTGCCACTTGTTTCTGACATGTATCTTGGTACTTTTAGTGTAACTTTCATTTAATATTAAGCAACTCGGCTCTACAGTAAAGCATTTTGACAACCTTTATAAATAAGTAATGTGAACACATAAATATTCCCAAACTACCTGAAGACAAACAATACACACAAGTTAGGAACTAAGAAACAATGTGCTGTACCAGTCAACTAGACCCTCTCAGTTGTGTAACTAATTAAAATTACGAGCAAATCTGAATTTACAATTAGGAAGAAAATATTCATTTTAGTAAGGAGGATCATGAGGTGATGGCTGCTAATAGAGGTTGTTATTGCTGCATATGCTTAGAAAACGTATACAGCATGATAGACATTTTAATTTAATTTTGTCCCTGCTTTAGAGAAAATATTCACAGGGTGCTATATAGCAGAAATTTAAATATGACATCACAGCACTCTATGGAAACACACAAAGCCATTTTGAGCTAAACAGAGACATCCTATGTGGCTTTAAGCACCATGCACGAACTATTAATACTGTACGTTAGCTTGTTTGATCTGTAAGGGTCAAGCTCTGTTTTTATTTGCATCATCATGCTGTACACATGTTTTATCACAGGACGTATATTTTATTTCTTTTTTAATTTATGTTTCCTAAAGTTGTGAAGTCCCATAACAGAGGTGAAAGTGAAATGATAGCATATGGAGAACTGAAAATAAACTCCAGGAAGAGACCCCTGCGGATGTTGAGCAAATGTTTGGCTAACACATACAGGGTTTTCCCGTCTTGCATTCCCCAGTGGTTCAGTTGGCTTACTATTTCTACTTTTTTGGGTTTTATTTTTAACAGAGTAACACACGATAATACCTGAAGCCGGACTGTCATTATGGAAAACAAGCAAGGGTTATAACTGAGTTCATTAGCTTGACATACAGAGTCAAGGCAAAGAAACAAGGTTTAAGAGAAGAGGTGGAGTCAATGATTTCTTTCAGTCTAAAATTTTGTTTCATCTTAGCAGAGGTTACTTATGTATTACATGAATCCCTAAGCTCCTTCAGTGACACAGCCATGAGTCAGATGATAATGTGCACACAGGCATGGTAACACTCATATTGACTTTGTCATTTTAAACACACAAATTTATTACAAAGAATATATACACACTTACAAAGCCAAATTCTGCCAAAATCTCTTTTTTACCTACAATTGAGGTTCAGTTCAACCAGTGCAGCACCCCGTACAAATAAATTATTATAACGTCTGTTGAATTAATTAAAGATGTCTATCACCAATGCCAGCTGACTTTAAAGCCTTAAGATTTCAAATCACCAGCATGTCATGAATGGTCTAAACAGGACGTAAGACTGTGGATGTTGCCCTTATTTGTAAAGGAAATTGATAGTAGCTCTATACCAATTAAAAATAAGAAAGTGCTACAAACTGCATGTGTAAATGTATGTTATTCTGTTTAATGTAAGTGCATGTACAAAAAAAAGAATGTGATGCTGCAGACACATGAATACAACATAGCAATAAGGATAAAGCATAATTTCCCACACAACCAATTATGTTTAGCTGATAGATGTAGACACAGTATGAAAACATCTGTGCCAGTACTGACATCACCATCCTCTGCCATCGTGCTAAACTCACTTTATGTAAGTCATTCGTTATAAACTGAAATGACCCTCCCTACAGCATGCAAAAAAAGGCCTTTAGGTGACATAAGCCAGTCTCACGTGTCATCAGTGTTTGCAAACCGTTCAGAAAAGTCAATACTTCCAGAGACTGATCGAATAGGCAGAGGTCACATCACGCTATGTGCAGTGTTCAAGTTTGGGCAGCTCACAGACTAAGATTAATAGGCTACGTTAGGAGGGCCAACAAAGAGACCAGTGATGTCGGGCTTAATCCAAGTAGTTGCCATTTAAAATATCAATAAAATGAGTGGGTTTTTATGACTATAGCGTCGTGTGCTCAAGTAAACCAAGTTAAACTGACTCACGCGGAGTCCTAGGTTGTCCCCAAAGGCATCGGGTCACAACAGAATCTGGATCCGAACTATTTCCAATGTCATTTCCCATTCCAGAAGAGCAGCAACACCGGTGGTCTTTATCCTTCAGAAACATTAAATATCGGCCTCCGCAGATGATGCAGGCTTGTGTACATTTCTGTGTGTGTGCATGTGTGCCTGCAGTAAAGGGAGGTTCTTGAAACATAAGACCATTCAACTGGGAGTGGAATCCATAACATCCTACTCCAAGAGGACCCTTCTGTGAGGGAGGCAGAGCATGGCTAGCAAACACACACACACAGAGAGAGAGAGAGAGAGAGAGAGAGAGAGAGAGAGAGAGAGAGAGAGAGAGAGAGACTCTAACTCCATGACCACTAATGACATTTCTACTATATTCTTACTATTACATCCTGTTGTTGGTGGAGTGGCAAACTGGTATTTAAGACAAAAGGGAAAAAAGGACACAAATGTGTGTAATCATGGGGGTTCTGCGTTGGCCAGTTCTGGTAAGATGCTCAGATAGAAGTACATTTCCTACTCCGTCAAAACACAGAGGTGATTAGAAGTGCAAAACCTGCCCAACACAATGTGGAGTCTGCAGCCCTAAACACAACTCAGTTGTACAATTGTAGTGTGGAAACTTGGAAAAATAAAGTTACAAAAAACAAAAATAAAAGACAACTTGGTCAAAGAACATGGATAAAACTGGAGTGAGTATTTAACTTTTGAGTGCTGATGTTTTCTAAAATAATCTACAGCCTTACATGCTTACTGCAAAATGACATGAGCTAAATTATTGAAATTAGAGCGATGCTAGTCATAATTCCTATCTCTAGTTTTAAAGACTAAATAGCAAATGCTGACCTGCCAAACAGCAAATAACAGCAGAATCTAATACTTCACTAAGGGTTAAACATACAAATTGGGGGAGTCTGTGCTCCAGAGCTCCACAGCTATTTCATGACCATTTACTGGCAAGGATAAAAAAACAAAAAACAAAAAACAATTAATAATATTAATAACTATTTATGAGAGTGTCCAAACATTTAACTGTGTGACCGATTGCAAAATTGTGGTTTAGTGCACTTATTTTTTGAAAATAAATAAAAACACATTTACATAAACACAACTTTTTAGCAACAGTTGAAAATAGGGGCAATGTTGCGCGAATTTGGCTACATTGAACGGATTAAGTATGCAGAGCGTATGTCTTGCGGAATGTATGTATGTTTTAACTGGCTACACCAGCTGGGCACACACTGCGTAGGCTTGTTTGAGCCAAAGTCAAGACGGAGAGCTTTTGCTTTGGGATTGTTTTTTGTTTCTTTAGGTTTTTGGAGCTGGCGGAGCGCTGTGAAAATGTCAATTTACTGTCAGCAGTTATCAGAGGACGCAGGTGAGAGAAACAAGAAATAAAAACAAACTCTCGAAATGAAACTGCCAATGCAATAAATTACAGTCATTAGGTTGTTTCCTGTAAATCTGTAGTTTAATTTAAAAGAAACAATGACACTTGGTAGGGCAAACAATCGTAGGGGAAACACTGACTCTGTTCCATTCTTTGGCACCTTGCCCTGGGGAGCTTTTGGATTTTCTGCAACCTTCCCAAAAAGATAAAGCTTGCCAGTCTTACAACTTTGCCTCCACAGAGGGCATGTCCACTCCAACACCTAAGAGGGGGTGAGCCACATGGCATTAGCCCCATGTTATTTGTTGGGGCTAAGTCTTACCAGGCCCAATTGGTACAGGCCAGTTACAAGGGACTTGCCTGCAAACTCCTGTTCAAGGCCTGGCTGCAGGAGGAGGCCTTGGTTTCCCTATTCCGGATGAGGTCTCTCTTTTCCCAAATCACCAATTTATAGAGCTCTTTTGATCACTCTAGTTGGGCCCCTGACAGGGGACCAATCTGCCTTGAGAGACCCGACCTGGGGTGACGTATCCAGCACCGCTTCCAGGTTCATAGGGGCACAAACAACCCCCTACGCCACCACCACTATAAAGTAGTAAAGTCTGTTCTTAAATTATGGGACTGACACAAATATAATGCACAATGTAGAGTTCAGCTCTAAAACAACCCACTTTAACTCGTAATTAAATGTATTTAAGGCAAAAATAAAATGCCATGTAATTCAAAAATGCAACTGCCACATGTGACCTGTTCCTTTCCTCTATTTGTGATTTTTTTCTATGCTGTATTTCTGTTTAAATTGTAACTGGTCTCCCTCGGAAAAGAGATTTTAATCCCAAGGGACTTCCTGGTTAAATAAAGGTTAAATAAAAAAATAAAAACAATCATAGCAGACCTATTGTGTACAACTATTTTTGTGATGCAGAGTGCAAATAAAAAATGTACTGTATGTGTATACTTATTTACTGGCGAGTGTTTGTCTGAATGTGTGTAATTAATAATGTATTCTCAAAAAGTGAATTGCAGTTAGAGATGCACGGGATGAAATTAATTAACAATAGCACTGTAAACCAGCTAGGTTACCTGGCTTGGCGTCCTTGCAGCAGGCTTGTCCTGGTGGTTGGCGAGGATGAGAAAAGGTAGCGTGCAGAGCTGCGGGTGCTGCAGGGCTGAGTGGAGCTCGTTACGTGCTGCTTCAAGGTCCTCATCCGATGAGGCGCTGTCCAATACGAAGACAACACCCTGTGACCCCTGGTAGTAACGACTCCAATATTTCTTAATATTCTCGGCTCCTGTAGACAGATGGGACGCAATTAAATGTGTCAACTTCTGCAAGTAGCCATGTTATAATTGATGTTACTGTCATCATGTCACAATCGCATAATTATCAGTTTCTAAATAAACTTACTTAGCTCCAATACAAAAACATTTACATTAAATAAATACTTTATATTGTTTGAAATCAATCGGAGTTCAGAACAGAGTATTAAACATTAGTAAGTATTGAAATCCATTCTGGAATGTTATGAAACATACACAGAACAAAGCACATCAAGACACTACATTAAAAATAAAAAATAAAAAAATAAACCGAATCAACCACAGTGTAATTTTATTATGGCAATTGAATCTTGGTCTACTTTATGTGTTGAAAATGATGTATCATAGCATCTTGAAGTGGAGAACACCAAGATATACTGTTTATATTTAAAAAGATCTAAGCAATTACTGCTGTAATGTTTGGAATGGTATTCAATCATTTGAGGAAAAATTGTTAAATGAAACATGGATTTCAAAAAGTCAAACATCCGCAGTATCGCTGTTAGGACACAGGAGTGGACCTAGATATGGTCCTTTTTTGTGTGCTAATTCGGAGCAAGAAAGTCAGATCACAATGGTTTAGTTTACAGCAACTTTATTTGTTAGTGTGAGTAGTTTGAGGAAGAGACCTACATGCTTCCAAAAAGTCGGCCTTTGAGTCCCTCTTGCTACAAACCCCTTTCTGCTTTCACTACCAGCCTTTTGCTCACTTTGCAGAGGAAATACATTTTCATGACATCGTTTGGCTCTTTATGAACAGTTCTTGTGCATTTTCTTCAATGTAAAGTAAGGGCAGTTGCTCAGGGTCTGGCCCAATCCCACCTGCTTTTTAAGTTTGGTTAACCTAAACCTCATAACCATTTCCCACCTGAAGCAAAACATTGCCATGTGATTAGTTAAGCTTAGTTTAGCTTAGCTTAGCCCAGGGCATTTCCTAACAGGCCAATTTCAAGGCAATAAAGTCCCTTTACATTCTGCAATCATGCCCCTGTCAAAACAAAAATAGTCTTACAGTTAATTAAAAAAAAGGAAAACCCAATCTAAAACTCTAAAAAGGAATCAATTATCAGAATCCAATTCATTGCCAGTAAGTTTTTACTGGCAATGAATGTGCCTTGGTGT
This sequence comes from Etheostoma cragini, assembly GCF_013103735.1. Taxonomy (NCBI): domain Eukaryota; kingdom Metazoa; phylum Chordata; class Actinopteri; order Perciformes; family Percidae; genus Etheostoma; species Etheostoma cragini. The sequence goes on from NC_048411.1 coordinate 21,068,605, forward strand.
ACTTGCTACATGCAATTAACATATTAAACAGGAAATAAACAACAGGTGTTGCAACATAAACTCTGGCTTAAACATGGCTGCAAACACCTACAGTGCTCTGGATCTGATTATACTTACGCTCTTAGAAGAACGTATCCAACCTTTCTTACTTTATCCACAGTCCATGGGGGCAAATAAGGTTCTTAGTAAGGTTAGAAATGACTGCCACAAGACAGCTTCTGCTGTCGTCCTCTCTTCATTGATGCTGACAAACTCACTCAACACAACAAACCATGATATGCTAGTCACTTCCTCCATGTAACCCATGCTCCTTTAGCATTGGGGCATCTTGCTTCTCTGCAACTATTGGAATCCATTGCAACTGACTAAACACAAGTTGGCCACAGCTGCTGATTTCCTTAAAGGAGGAAACCTCAAGCCAAGGGAAGTTTCTTTCATAAAAAGAAAAATAGATGTAAAGTGGAGAGTGAAAACAGAGGCAATTTATCATTAACATGGAAATAAATATCAGAATCATCTTGAAAAAGATGATTGTTCAAGAAGATGTTCAAGTAAGGCAGGAAGGAGGGGGAACATTTTACAGTTTCCAGCCACGTACTGTACATTGTCACTTTTCTATTTCAAATACACAACAATACTGGCTATTTTACTTTCAGATATAAATAATCAAAGTGTAAAAGCTGTGTAAAAAAAAACTTCTTTTAACTTTTGATAACACTTCATTAACTCAGTTGAATGCTGTTCTTTTCGCAACATGTTTTCCATTAAACTGTTCGAATGTGTTGTTCTAATCTACACAATTGCCAAACTTGTTAACTACAAAGGGTCCTATCACATTGCATTCACAAGTACATGCATTTGCATTTACAAGGTTGTCCGTTCTCTGGTTAAAATGATCCTCCTCAGTCTAGTGAGATTACTTCTTTTGCAATCTTGTGAACTGTTGTTTTGTTATTGTTGCTCATAGTAAGGTAGTTGCCAAGAAGTGACGAACTATGAGGCTGGCAAATGTTTAAACATCACGAAGTACTCTCAGTGACATTTACCTCTCTTCTCTCATTTTCTCCTTCCCTTCTTTCTTTCCTCCCCCGCTCTTTCTACTCGCACCTCTCACTGGAGTGGAAAGCTATCAGACAAAGTGGCACTTGAGAGATTGACTAGGATGTTTCTGTCATATTTGCCCGGAAATGGTGGAATGTCCGTCAAATCTCATTGGAGCTCATTGGCAACTTCTGCCACCTATTGGCCTGACAGGAGGACTTCCAAACATGACATCATGATTCTTGGGGGATACTGGCAGCCCTACTACATATCATTAATCAAATGAGAGCAGTAAGACTTCCTTTCTTTTCTCCGTTTGTCTGCCTTCATCTTTACTTCCCTGCTCTTTAACACCTTTCTTTCTTATATATATATATATATATATATATATATATATATATATATATATATATATATATACACTACCGGTCAAAAGTTTGGGGTCACTCACAAATTTCCATTGGACTACATTATAGACAGAATCCCAGCTGAGATTAGTTGCCTTGTTTTTTGTAACCAGGGCAGCAGTTTCTAGATTACATTATGTGCTTACATAATTGCAAAAGGGTTGTTTAATATTTTCTTAGTTAGTTTTCTAAAATAATATCAGATTAGTAAACAAAATGTCTCTTTGGAACATTGGATGAATGGTTGCTGATAATGGGAAATGTAGATATTGCATTAAAGATCAGCCACCCACACAGATCAGCTGGTATCCTGTCTATAATGGAGTGAAATGGAAATTTGTAAGTGACCCCAAACCTTTGACCGGTAGTGTGTCTGTGTGTGTCTGTGTGTGTGTGTGTGTGTATATATATATATATATATATATATATATATATATATATATATATGTATATATGTATATATAAAAGAATTAAAAGTTAAAGTGCAGTATAAGAAATTAAACATTAAAGAAATGAACAACCATTTGAATGTTGCATGTCAATGAAAGTCTCTTACTGACTGTCATGTACAGACTCATCAGTTGGCAGACGTATTGCCTCATTCATTCACTATATGGATTTTGATTGTATGAATACAACAATGAATGGCTGTAGCCAAATCAATTACCTAACTAATTAAGTTCAGGAAATAACTTGCAAATAATCAGAAAAATATGAATTAACTCCTTGTAATCAACTCATACAACTCATACAAGTCCCTTAAGACTCTCCAGCTGAGCCAGAATGCTGCAGCACATGTTCTGACAAGAACTAAGAAAAGAGATCATATTTCTCCTGTATCAGCTTCTCTGCATTGGCTTTCTGTAAAATCCAGGGTAGAATTTAAAATCCGTCTCCTGACCTACAAAGCTCTAAAGGGTTTAGCACCCACATTTCTAGAAAAGCTCTTAGTACCTTATTGCCCCACAAGAGCACTACGCTCCCAGGATTCAGAGTTACTTGTGGCTGCTAGAGTCTCTAAAAGTAGAATGAGAGCCGGAGCCTTCAGCTATCAGGCTCCTGTACTGTGGAACCAGCTCCCAGTCTGGGTTTGGGGGGTCAGAAACCATCACCACATTTAAGAATAATTTGAAAACCCTCCTCTTCGATAATGCTTATAGTTAGGGAGTGAGGAGTGGCAGCGTCTACCTTGCCAGGCCCAACTGCTTCTCGTCATAGTCATCAGATTACTTTACCATATAAATCAATAATATTATCAAACTAGAGGGGGTCAGGCCAGTACAGCCAGACCGGTTGGGGAGAGTTCTACCCAACCAGGCACCTCTCCTTAACCTGTCTCTCATAGTTTTACTGTAATAGTTTTGGACTGCCGTGGGACTTCCTTCCTTTGACACAATGAGCTGCTCTCTTCTCTCCCTTTCCATTTGCGTGCATCCCGTCCCAGAAATGCCTGTTACTAACCTAGCTCTGGGGAGCTACTCCCCAGAGTCCTTGTGTTTGTTTTTTCACCCAGCATATGTCCTGGGATTAGAATGGCACCAAGATCTTGGTTGCAGCTGTCACCGTGCTCCTGCTGCACTTCTCCCTGCTAGTGCCCTGCTGCGTCCTGCTACGTCCAGCCATGCCCTGCCTTGCCGCGCCACACACTGTAACGCCCTGAAGCGCTCTGCTATGACATGAACTACTACCATTTTTTAGTCACTGTTCCATTATCTTTATTGTGACTATTATTGCCACTGTTCATCACATCCCTAACCGGCACCATCAGACACCACCTGGCCGAGGTTTCTTCCTAAAAGGGAGTTTTTCCTTGCCACCGTCACAGTGTGCTTGCTCTTGGAGGAATTGCTAGAATTGTTGGGACTTTATACTTAATAAATTATAGAGTGTTGTCTAGACCTATTCTATCTGTAAAGTGTCTTGAGATTACTCTTATGATTTGATTAGAAGGTATCACACAGTGTAGTCTAATCTTCAGGCTGGATGAATATTAAGGAAGAATCCACAACTGGATACTTTAAAGGTTTAAAATGAAATACTTTTCTTGTGTTCCCTGAACTTCTCGTTTCCAATTCTAACTTAAGTTACAACTTCCATTTCCCAGAATATCCATCAACATCCTTCTCCCTTGACCAAACTTGATACATGTAGCTGTTTGTTTAATGTGTAGGTGCAGAGAGCAAAAAAGCAAGCATGTTAGTAAGGGCAAAAGACCAACAATTTTCAGTCAGGACAAAATATCATAAAACATATCTTGTGGTTGTATTACAAAATTGTCTACGGAGGTATTTTTTCTTCTGAAGGAATAGCCTAAAGCTTAAGGTTTGGTCAAGATTGTTAATAAGTTATCCTATTAAATTTTACCACAGCTCTCTTGAAATTATCCAAGATAGAAATACAGAGATCTCTATAGACGCAGTATACAAGCAAAATCAAAAATAAGGGCACAGGAAAAATGGGTTTTAGTACAACTAAAACACTGCAGACCACATCTTTTGAAGCTGTAACATGTTTTATGTCCACTACATAAAAAAAAGTAATATTACACAGCGGGAAAAAACAAAGTATATGATGTCAGTCTGTGACGTCAGAGAATAACTCTCTCTAGGATCAAATGGATAGAAATCTGATCTGAGGAAACCACCTCGCCCAGCCCACCCGCTTATCCCCCCCCCCCCCCTCACTCACTCAACACCACGCAAGACTTTTTCAACCCGCTGTAGCAGACATGCTAAAACAAGGGGTGCAATTACTTATTCAATGTACTGAATACAACTTATGTATGTTTAACATGTATGCATGGTTTGTGGTCTGGGAAACATGAATCTTAATGAAGGTAGATGCGCTATGCTTCATAGATATTTGATGAATCATTGCGTACGCACAGCCAACTGCTACAGGCCACTGTAATGTGAGATGCTTAGCAGGGCTAATTACTGACGCAGCCTACTTTCCCTGTCCATAAAAACATTTCTTAGGATTCTTTTTCTCTTGTGTCGTGTTGACAGTAAACTTTCACATAGCATTGGGCTTTTCAATTTAAGTTAAGTAAAAGCTGTGGTTTCGGGGGCTAAAATGACATTTAATCAACAACTACTTTGACAATCGATTCATTATTCAAGTCATTTTTCAATCAAAACGTACAAATTGAGGGGGTTCGGACAAAAAATGAAGCTCAAAACGTGAAAATTCAGAGAGTAGTAAATGCTAAAGATTCTCTGGAAGTCATTATGACGTCTACTGATTACACAAGCACAAGTGGCTATGATGTTTCAGTTATCATGTTGTTGTTTTTTATTCACCAAAGTGTGACTATGGAGGAAAAAACTAAAAACTTTGAGGCAACTGCCAGTAAAACATCAGCAAGCAATTACACCATCAAAATTAAAAACAGATCGTCTTCTGCTGACAGTCTTCGGAATTCCGATTTTCTTTCAATTGCGTTTGTTGTTAGATTATTTATTATTAGACAAGTGTTTCTGAACTTATTGGCTAATTCGAACAGTTTGGGAAGGTCTACATCTAAAAAAAATTGTCAACCGCTGAAACCTACTACCCTATATTTCCACTGGGTCTAAATTAGGCTAGTGTTAAGGCTCGACCTGTTTGTTGATGGGTAGCGATGCAGGTAGGGTTTTCAGATTCACAGTCAACAACACTTTCTCACACATTTCGGCCTCCCATCCATAGTTCATGCTTTTGAGACTGCTTTTACGTTGAACAAAATGCAAACATGTTGCTAATCAGGTCTTTTTTCACTTTTGAAAGTTGAAACACTGAAAGCAACCCTCTTTGAAGTATCCCTAACGAAAAACAGACAGTGTTTTTTCTCTGAACAAAACAGCTACAATACGGTGATGGGAGGCAGAGCTGGGACTAGTGAGGGAAGCTTCTAGTAATAAAGTTTGCTTACTTCATGGAGGAATGAACTGTGGCTGGAGCTGGAGTGAGGTGGAAAACACTTCAGCTGTTGATACACCCATCGACCTGCAGTCTCAGCAGTGTCTGATTTTAAGTAAACCGTTCCTGTGTGAAGCCTAGTCTGAAACACACATCAATTTCTATCATTTATGTACATAATTGACAAATCTGGTTTACAGAAACCTTATTATTTGAGATGAAGGAATTGTGATACTGATGGTAAATAATTTAGCTTTTGCTCTTTGCCACTCTGGACCCCGTCTTTTCCATTGGCTGAAGCATTTCCATCATGTGCCACTGGGCCTAACGCAGCCGTTTGTGGTTTTAGACAGGTAATGTGACTGGTTGAAAGTAATATATAAATCAACACAACCTTTCTATTTGTAATCCATTTGACCCAATTCATATTTAGGCTGTTATTATTGTGTCCATATAATAATTTGAAGTTTCCATGTATATGTCCCCTTGTGACTACACACTTCACATTGCACTTTGCAATGGAATTGTTAAAATAGAATACTTTGTTCTTGAATGTAAATATTAACTTTAAAAGTTGTTTTGGGCCTTTATTTCCATAGGACAGATTAAGACATGAAAGGGGAGACAGGAGGAATGGCATGCAACAAAGGGCCGCGGGTCGGAGTCAAACCCGCGGCCGCTGCGTTGAAGAGTTAACCTTGATACATGTGCGCCTGCTCTACCAACTGAGCAAACCCGGCCCCAGGCTAATGCACTTTCAATATTTGAATGGGGTCTATTCAGTATCTGTGATGCACCATTCACCTACTATCAACAACAAACCCAACATCAAATAGGGAAATATGTTATATGAAATATGAAATATGAAATATGTATGTAACCCAGATGACAGTCTAGAAATTATTTCCCTTTTGGTCAAGTCTTTTCCAATGCAAAGGAAAGACTTCCCTTTTGGGCAAAGTAACACACACTGTGGTCCTATTTGATAGTAATAAGAACCACATTGGGTTTGCGATGACTACAGCGTAGTGGTTTTTCTCTGAGACGTGTTCACATACCTCCTTTGCCTGTTGGTGGTCATACACAACGGCTTAATGTTATGTGATGTTTTGCATCTTGCTCGTCTTATCTAATGTTTTCTGTATACGTCCGTGATGGACAAAAAAATTGATGTAAAAGTAAGACTTACCAATTACTACAGTGTTCAAAGTTCAAACCTACACACAGCTGTCACATTTACACACAATGCATGCATACACCACATCTTCATCAATTGTCTTATATGCAAACAAGCTCATCTACATATAAAAAGCACATAAACCCTTTAAATTGTCACATAGAAACAAACATCTTTTTCTGCACATTTTCGGACTTCCATTACACTGGAAGCCTGGTGACAAACACTGTTTAAACAAGAACACAGCATGTGCAACTATCTACCACTTCACTTCAAATCGAAAGCCTTAACAGCAACGAGTGGTGATTATTCGGACCACTTCTTCATCAGCTGCCATTGCGTGGCATGAATGCACACTGAGAAATGGCCCGTCTAGACTTGACGTCATGTCACTGTCCAGACGTATACACACACATTTGCACACTCCTACACACACTTAATAGATCTGTCCCTGGAGGTGCCCTTCCCACCTAATCCCCATACCTGGCACCAGCTGGGTAGCAAATGCCTGCCAGACTAAAGATCGCCAAATGCAAAATGCTCAATGTCGACCAACTGAAAAGACTTGCACTTTATTCAGATGAGAACAAAGAGCTCCCGTTTTACAGTGTTGCTGCTAATTAAATAAATAAATAGCGTATCCATCTCTTCATGCTGGCAATCTCAAAATGAAAATGCAAAATTCTATGTCAGTATTTGATTTCTGATAATATTTTATGATTACCTCTAAGTAAATAAGTAAAACAAGGTGCCATCCATGTGATATTTTACTCGCAGTGCAAGTCTCATATTAGGAGATATGCGACTTGCACAACAATATATTCATGTGGCTTTGATAACATGATTTTCCACCTGCTTCAACGAGCCTTCTATAATTTCACTACTACCCTCTACTACATTTCTAAACCAAGGTCAATGTATTCTAAGTGCAATAGTGATATGTGAATGTTTTTCTTTTTCCAGAGCATTTCAACTGATGGCTCTGACAGAGGACATAATCTGCAGTGAGAGAGCACAAAGTTTAGGGCTACACAATTAATCGAATTTTAAACACAATCACGATTTTGGCTTCCCACGATCAAATCTACGTGATCGAGAAATTTTTGAAATGCGTCATTTCATAGAACGTTCCGTTTTCCTATCTACCGCTCCGCAAACCACTGTCTGATCATGTGCCAGTCAGAGTTGTTCCCTCACTGCACAGCTTAGGCTCTAGATGTAGACAGTCACAGAGGACAGAGTAACAAGAAGAAAATTCAACAGCGAGCAGTCGGTTATACGTCGGTCTCCAGGTTTACCAGTTTACTAGTTTACATTTGGTCCCGTCTGTGTTGTTTTTCAGACAACAGCAGTGACCAGTGCTAGTCGGTGTTAGTTAGTGTCCGTTAGCTCACAGTGCTCTAGGGCGCGAATAATATTTTGGATCTAGGACGCACCGGTGCACCTCATGTCCTCGCATCCGCTGCAATGTAGTTTATATTGATATAGTTTAATTTGGCGTTACATGACCCATTTCTTCTGTAAAGCCTGTGTATGGATCTTTCCTCCGCAGAGTGGCGCAGGTACACACTTCAGACAGTTTTCTTTGTTATTAACACAGCTGTATATTGTTAAGCATGAGGGGCAAACCTGTATTTGTATCAGTGTTTCCGCGGATAACTCTGCTAAAAGCACACATGGTAACCAAGTTAGAAAACCAAGTTTCTTAAGATACACTGTTGCTGTATTAACCGGCTTTCCTTAATCCTTTATACCAATTAAGGGAACTTAGTTTCTTTGCTTACATTAAATCTAAGAAATCAGGGCTCTGCAGAAAGCTGACAATAATTACTGTGGGTTATTAACAAGCATTTAAACACACAAATGATAAGACAGACAAGCCCTGCGTGGAAATAAGTGAGACTGTGTGCTTTATCACGGCCAGACAATGTGTTCAAATCAATAAGCAAGGAGTGCTTGACAGGAATAAAAATTGAAAGAGTTGAAAGGAGAGTGAGAGAGAGAGAGAGAGAGAGAGAGAGAGAGAGAGAGAGAGAAAGTGAGATCACAAATAATAGCAGAATACAGTGGCAAAGGTAAAGAGAAGAGTGGATGGAAGAGGAAGAAAACAGAAACCAGAGGTGAAGATCAGTAAGAGCACAAATGAAAATGAGACAGCAGGGACCTCGATGACAAATGCATGAGTGAGACAAACGTACAGTATAGCCTGGTCTGAATCATTACCGCCACCATACATCAGGCCTGCCTGCACATAAGCTGCTTTGTGCTTCTGGTTTATAGGACAGCTTGTGCTTGTGTGTCAATCTGGCCCAGTGCACTCGAAGGCAGGGAGAGTTAAAAATGCATTACCAGGCTTAGCAACTATACAAGTCACAGTCATCAACACTTACATGGGTTACGAGCCTGCAACATTTTAATAACTGAGGGGAGACCTGGCTCCAATGACAACTCCAAGTGTCATGTTAGGGTCACTCTCTGCTCTTTTCTGTATGAGATATTTCTAATCTGATTCTGATGTGACCTTGTGCTGTTCAACTTAAACCACTTTTGTGTCCCAGGTGAAACTGGTTGAGCAATAGTCAGGCTTGTCCTGCCAAGCAAACAGCAAGGAAAAAAACTGCTTATTAAAGTGTGAGGGCTTATTAGAAAAAGGATTTCAGATGTTTAAGCAATGGTTAACGTATAAGCGTTTGTGCCTTAAAAAGTGTTTCTGATCTCCAGCCCTTAAGGTCCCTTGCATAAGCTAGACTTGCTTTACATTTCTTACTGTGAGTGGAGAAGACCTTGTTGACATTCATTGGGCTTTCCAGTGGGAGACGAAGGAAATGTATGGGAAGTGCTTCACTTAGTCACGCTTCTCAACAAGTGCTTCTTCCCTTACCGTCAAGGCTGAGTGAAGAGAACAAGCCACAAAGGTATTGTGTAAAAAAAAAGTTGTATGGACTCCGTAATACTGACGCCTTGTATCATTTTTCTGCATTATTGATGCAGTGCAAAATAACATAGAACTAAACCAGGCATGTTTGCTTGTTTTAAGGCCATAGGGAAAACGGAGAAAAAAAGAATACTGACAGAAATGGGAAGAGTTATGTAACTTACAAACAGTGCGGAAAAGGGGCTGCTTTAATCAGAAAATGGTCTAAAAGGCTCATTATGAAAACTGACCGGTGGGACATTACGCAAGAACACCAACTCTCCCGAATGAACATTTACGTCATTAACATTTGGAACAAGAAGAGTATGACTTCATTCAGCCAAACACAAAGGGTTGCATATCAGCATTTCACCTTAGACAGAAACCTAAATCCAATACTCTCCACATTGAAAATAAATCAGTAGAAAACATCATGTGCTTGTTTTTACCCTGTCCAACCCATCCATAACGGACGGAACCGTAAACTGCGCAAATTCTTGTGCTCTTTGTATTTACAAGAAAGAGAGCAGGGGAGCAATGGTCTAAGCAGGGAGGGCAAAGAGAAAAAGAGAAGAGATTTCATCACCCGTTGCTGTGGTGGCAGCCGATACTAACTTATCTAAATCAAACGTGTCATCCGTGGGACCAGCGTTTTTCCAACCACAATAATGTCCCACCAGACTGGCTTTGAACCAATCCAGAAAAAGAAAAAAAACTCTTTTGAAAACCCCCCAATGCGCTCTATCCAAATTTAGTAGCACTCTCGTTGGTGGTCCCCCGGTGCCTCTTTGTGTGTGCTAGTGTCTGAGCGTGTATGTTTTCCCGTCCCGGATAGGAGGCTATGATGGGTGAGCCTTCAGAACATGCAGTGCACCTGTCACATCTATAGCACACAGAAAACAACAAATTATTTTTACTCTGAGCAAAACAATACATTTTCACTAAGTGTCAGTAACTTGCTTGAAGGAGAAGGTAGAATACTGATTTACCCCCTTTTTTACGACTCCCTTTAAAGGACTGGAAGTCTCCTATTGCATTTGTTCTGTTTACGTATCTCCACTTTAAGACCTCTCATCTGTGCTTATTAAACGGCTTCATAGAATGCTGTACATTTCCAGGAATAACAGTGTGCAGATTGTACAGCCACTTCAACAAACACTAACAGGTCTGACGTCTGCACACAACTGTCAGTCTGTGACAAAAAGGTGTGATGCTACTCGAGGTCAAAACAAACGCGCTTTTGCATCCTTGGTGTACACATTTGTGCAAACAGTTAATGTTGAGAGACGGATGATATCAGCACAACACAATTAATGGTGTTATTCAAAAACATGTTTTTAAGATGGAGATCTACATGTTTGTGTTAGAGATGTTCCGATCCCAATACCAGTATCGGTATTGCCTCCGATACTTCCTAAAATGCTGGAGTTTATGCACCGATCTGATACCACATAATAAAGAAAAATAATGAAAATCTATGTTAAAGTAGTTTATTTATGTTCTTTTTCTGTTATAACTGACTGTCAAACTGGATTAAAAAAAAAAAGGTTCTGGGGCGTTCACTGTTTGTCTTTGTTTATGTTTCACAAAGAATTTAACCTGCGCCAGATTGACAACAAGGATAGAAATCATATCACATCCATACAGGGATTGTAGTATACAGTTGTTAAAACATAATAAAATATATGACTCACTGGTATCGGATCAGTACTCGATATCGACAGAGTATTGGCATCAGTATCGGGAAGTTAAAAATGGTATCGGACCATCTCTAGTTTGTGTGTGTGACAGCGAGGCAGTTGCTTTTATTAATAGGGGTTTAGAACACCCCACATACTGGCAGAAAGAAAACAAAAAAGACGATTTGTTGGAAGGTGATGAAATAAACCATATTAAAAAAGCATACAATAATGAATTCCCGAGTGGCGTTTGCTACTTTACCAAAGGAAGTGCTTAAAATGTAATGAGTGCAGAAATAAAATAACAAAATTGCTGAAATAAAGTCAATGATAATTCTTAATACTTTATTATATTTCATTATGCAAAATAAAAAATAAACCTCTTTTATTTATCAGAATATATTAAGCTGGAAAGAAAGAGAAACTTAGTATTATCTACTTGCAATACATAAGTCATGAATATTTTATTGTAGATTTAAAAAAGTGGTCGTTGTTTCGTTGCATTGTGTTTTTTAACGCAGCTTTAGTTGGTTAATGTGAAGCCGTCGCTAACGAACATGCTAACGTCTGGGTTGGCCCACGAGAAAATGTCATTGCTAGGTCACTATTTCACCTAAAACCGATTTACTCACAGACTCACACTGAGGTTCAAGTGACAAAGGGAAACTGTCAAATTAAACTCGTACAGGCTGAGGCTGGGCATGTGTTTCTTACCTCCAAGTTCTTTCACATTCAAGACAGCATTTGGAAATGGCACTGCTTTGATGCTGAAACCTGAGGGGAGAAAAATTTAAATTCATAATTGTACTGACATAAAGAGAGTGTTTTGTGTGTGTGTGTGTGTGTGTGTGTGTCACTTACAGGCATGTTGGCTGGATCACTTTATAATAGTGAGAAAATGGCTAAAAGGAATCTGACTTTAAAAACAACTCCACTTTACTATTTGGTTTCCTCGGGGTATTTGGTGTACCTTTTCCAAACCACCAGCTGGTGAACACACAGAGGACTGAAAACATATTTGTGTACAAAAATGAAGGAATATAACACTTTGTGTGGTCCGGGTTAGCCAAACAGAAAAACAAGACAAGCTAAACAGAAAAGTGTGTTGGTCTATGTTGGAGTTACAGCATGGAGCTAATGTCTGAAGTGCTGCCACGGTTTGTTTCTGCAGTTGCATACGGTGGGAAATTTAAAGAAAACCACTGAAGAAGGAGGTTTAATGTTGCTCACATTATGTTAAATTGTCTTGGTGGGAATTTATTTCCTGGAAACATTCACAAACAGGAGGAGAGATGGGACAGAAAACCAATTATGATTTCCTCTGAACATCTAAATGTGGTTTTAAGCACATTACGACAGTGCAAAATCATGAAGTATGAAGTGTGTGGGGGGGAACCGCAGGGGACTCCTCCCTCATTGTTCATCATGATCTTCCCTCTGTAGATGTTGGCAGACGCAGACAGTGCTGACAACTAAATCTTGATTCAGAGAAGTGCGCTAAAATAGTTTTCTGCTATGGTATGGTTAGTAATTGACATATTGTATCTATTACGGCCTACTCAGGACCAGACACAGACAGGTGTTCACTCCTTTGAACCAACCCCTACCACGGAAACATACACACTAATGGTTGTAGTCAGAACATTTGGGAATTACTTTATACTTAGCTTCTACTGGTGAAAGTTCACAATGACTAAATCTAAAATGGGACTTCTGCAACAGCTCAAAGCTGACTGCTGACAAAGTCAGGGGAGGAAAATGGAATGTCAGCGTCCTTGAGGGATTGCATTGCGTATATGGAAAGCAGAGCGTCGACTACCAGGAGAATGATGTACTAACCCTAAAGCCTCCTCTTCTGGACATACTTAACACCAGCCTCCCACTTGACTAGAAGAAAGAAGCGGAGTATTGGCAGGTGAGATACAGCAGAGCATTTCTGGCATGAGCGCATGGGCTTTGGAAGACATACTGAAGACATGCTTCCCCCTATTGGACAGCTGTAATACCTGGGTAGTATTAGCTATCTGTGATTATAATCCAGAGGACAACATGTTCTTGAAATGTGAAAGCACTACAGAAGCTTGGAAAGCTCTAAGAACACATGTGAGGGAAAGATGATGGGAATATCTGTGGAGAGTGCACGCTTCTATTAAAGTACACACATTTTTACTCTGAAAGAAATCCTCTCTTTCCTACTGATCCATACGTAATGTGCACATACCTGTTGTAGGAACGATGCCGTCGCTGCCCTCACTACAGAGACGCGAGAGCAGACTGGTCTTTCCCGCACCTGTCAGGCCAATGCACACCACATCATACTCTGGTCTTGGCGGCGGGGGTCCTTTACAGCACAGTGCCCGGAAACACTAAAAACAAAAACAAAACAATTATTGGAAAACAGACCAAACATACCTTGTGCAGATGATTAGGATTCCACCTATGGAATAACAACATGTTCCTAGAATAAACTCTTGTGTCTCTGTGCCGCAGTGCAGGAAGACTACTAATGTGCATGACGTCTTCATATGATGTCAAAAAAAAAAATCATTCTGTTGTATGAAACAATTCCAGATTGTCAGTTGGTTAAAGAGGAGCAAAATCTTTAACCACGTCCCACCATAAAAAAGGGAATTAGCCATGAAAACAATAAAAAACACACAATGTTTTACTTCTATTTTTTTATGTTTTCTTGTCAAAAGAGTAAAGTTCTACATAGGAAAAAAAGTGAAATGGAATATGATGCATGCACCGGTGCAACATGCTTTTTGTCTGCAGTGTCTGCGTGTGTATGGACTCCATCTGATGGGGCCCTTGTGGCGGCCAGACGCAGACCTGTCACTCCATGAATCACAACTGAGGGCCTGCTGTGAGACATTAAGGGGCAAATGCACTGTGAACCGTGAATGAGATCTTTAAACTTGTGTGGAGAGATCAGTATCCAAACCTAAAAAGTGATCTCTTTTATTAGCAAGACTGGAACTAGTCTGGACAAGGCAGGGTACGCGCGTGCATGCACGCACCCACGCACGCATGCACGCACGCACCCACGCACGCACGCACGCACGCACGCACGCACAAGCATACAAACTTCAGGTGAAAGAACATCAACATAGGGGACAACCCTGTTTTAAAAAAACTGCTACTCTGTTCTATTAAAGACTCCAGAAAGGAAAACACATGCACAAGTGTAGACAAACTGCTGCTCATCAGTGCGCACATTCTCCAGGTGTGCTTGGGCTTGTCATTAAAACTCGTGTCTCAGTGGGGAGCAGCCGATATAAACAAATGAGAGGATAAACAAATATTCTGTATCGTCGTTTAAGCATCATTGGCAAATGTTCCAGATTTTTTTGGTTTGTACAAACTTGTAGGTTTAGTACAAGACTTCCTCTTCAAAATGTATGTTAAAGCTCACTTCTTGCCTTGAGATGAGTGAAGCAAAATGAAGACCTTTCCTCTAGCAGTGACTGCTACGAGATACAACTATAGCTTCTTTCAAACTGGAGAGGAACAAGAGAGCAGTATAGTGTTGCAACCTCGACTCTTCTGCACATTGTCGGACATCAGTAAGCACCGGGGTCAGTTTTCAGAGCTTTGCCAAAACAGTACTGCCGTTTGATGGAGATGTGGAGAATCTTCAACATACCCGGAATCTTCAACCCCCCCCCGACTCCTAGGTGAACCCACCAGTCGGTTCAAACAGGAAACATACTCCTCTTCCGGGAAAAAACACAAGATCAGAAGCACACACGCGCGTCAGATGGGGGAACACATGTAAAAACTTGGTCCGATGAGGTCATTCTATTCTCTTTCTTGCTCTCTTCTCCCCTTGCTGCCCCCCCCCCCCACACCGCCTACTATCCCTGAAGCTAAATGTAAGGTTTGCTGCTGAGGGGGAATTCTGCCATTCAATCAATCCCCCTGAAGTGAGAGTTGATCTTTCAGAGGAAGCAAAAGGTTGAGATGAAGAGATTAAACAACTGGAGTAGCTATGAAGTTGCTGTATGTTAGATGATTGTTATTTATTCAACCCCTTTAAATAAATGAAATCATCACTAGACCAAGTGTTCATCGGTCAATTAATTAAACTTTATGTACAGAGCACCTTTTCACGACAAAGGTTATTGCCTTGTTGGCTAGGTGGGAGCATCCAGGATCTGACCCTGGGGCCCCTATGCACACAGTGGCCCCTGAGAGAGAGAGAGAGAGAGAGAGAGAGAGAGAGAGAGAGAGAGAGAGAGAGAGAGAGAGAGAGAGAGAGAGAGAGAGACCTCTGGTCCTCTTTGACAGAGGTGGGTTGCACAAAATTGGCGAGGAGAGCTTGGTCAAATGGCTCACAAGAGAGAAATAAACATGTCTAAAGGCCTCTGCTTACCTCAACACATGTTGTCTCTCCCCAGCCAACCACACACTCAATGATCTGAGACTCAGTGTGCTGTGTCACTGAGACTGGGAACTCAAATGAGACCGTCCTATGATGACTACCTCCATAAATCTCTAAAAGGCATCCAAACGAACAGCTAAGATTAATTCTGAAATTAAATTCAACATTCACATTTAACAGTTCCCTAAATGTTGTTTGAGTGATTTACAGTACACTCAGACAAGCTGCAAGGGACTGAGTTAGAAACATAGTCGCAAACCTACTGTCACATAGAAAAAAAAGGTGCCCATGAAGGCTTATCAGCTTTTCTTCCTGGTTTTTTTTTGGCTACTTTTTTTAATTGAGGCAACCAGAGCATTAAAAAGAGGGCAATCCTTAAGAAAAACAAATAAAATCGTACAGCTCCTTGCCAAAATACTCACCATAAAAAGTCTTCCATTCCTAGACTTTATTGATTGGCTGCCTCTTATAGGATTGGACATGTTTTAATTGTGCTTCCCTGAAAGACCTGCCGAGACATTACCTCACTGTTGTTGTAAAAGCTGATTAGCTAGGCTTTATGTAAATGAGAAACACTGCTGAATGCTGGAGACACACACACACACACACACACACACACACACACACACACACACACACACACACACACACACACACACACACACACACACACACACACACACACACACACACACACACACACACACACACACACACACACACTAGATTTTTTTCAGATGAATGTCTCTTTAAAGATGCATGACAGAAAGAAGGAAAGAACAGCCCCCCACGCCTCCAGTTTGAAAAAGACATCAAGACATTTAATGGGTGACATAACTGAGCCTCCTGGCACCCGACCGGTGCACAAGCACACAAGAACAGAAGCTGAAGGCACAACTGCTGGTCTACCAATACTTGCGTAAGAATAGGTCATGGCAGCTCCATAACTATAGATGCTGAACTTCATAGCATCTGGCCTCATGTGAATGATGGCTCAGTAGTAAGAAAGGAAAAGAATGACCGTTTTTCCTTTTTCGTTCAATCTTTCCCTTCAAACAATGCTCAAAGTCAAACCACATGCAGCCTACCAACACCACCGTAGGGCCTGATGACCTCAAGTGACCGTCTGTTAATTTGCATACTGTTAACACATGACATGTTAATTCATATTTAGACAGTACATGACTGGAAAAAGATTAAAGCAAAGGGTTTAACCACTACATACTGAGGGGTTCAGTTGGTGTTGAAAATGTTTGATAAAAACTGTTTTATCAACGAGTTAGAACCCATTGTGTTGCGAATTCACCTGAAGTAGCTGGCCAGAACAGGAGCCAGGCTCTTTTTAGAAAACCACGTTGTATTTCAAGGGGTAATAAAAGTGGGTTAGAGGGAAGCCTCTACCACAGCAGCAGACTAGTTCGTGTTTCACTCTTGCACTCTCTGGCTACCGTCGAGACACCACAGGATAGGAAAAGGGGCAGCGGCATGACAGCATGTTCCAAATTGAGGTATCCCAACAAGCTTCCAGTTTCTGTGGTGTGGTTCTCCCTGCTTCAGTTGTGAAATAGCTACTAAACATTGGGGTCGTCAAAGGATACATACAGCACATGGCCTGCAAATATAAGAGTATTTTGATGCTACATGTAGGTGCATTTAGATCTTCTGCTTAGGAACACTGAACAAGAACTGTTTCTGCAGAGTTACCACATCTAAACAGGTGTGCAGCATCAACTAATGCCGAGGCTCGGATAACCCACAGAGTAAAAAATAATGGACGAAGCGTACAGCCTGAAAGATGAAGCCAATGCTGAAGTGCCTTAGATGTGCATTCTATCTGGGTGGCAGTAGTTCAGTCCGTAAGGAGTTGGGTTGGGAACCGGAGGGTTGCCGGTTCAGGTCCTCGTTTGAACCAAAGTACGGAGCATGGATTCACCTCTTGGGCACTAACAGGTGCTCTTGAGCAAGGCACCAAATTGTAATTTCCCTATTGGGGATCAATAAACAGTATACATTTATAATCTGATTTCCATCAGGGGGAGACTCCACTGGTTGCAAAAAGAAGTCCGTTTTTATAGAAGTATATGGGGAAATTACCTTAATTTATTTTTTTGCCTCAATAAATATTTTCATAATGAGCTTATGGCCTCAATCATGATGTTCATTTAGTGAATGATGGTCCCATGTATTTTAAAATAGACAATAAAAGCAGGGGATGCTCTAGGGCCTGGCTACCAAACTGACCTGTCAATCAGGACAGTGGCTTACCTTAACGTGTATCCATGGCATTGTGTCCATTGGAATAGCCATAAATAAATTTTTGGGTGTTACATGTTTTCAATTTAAACGTTGACCCTTTCACTGTGTGTTTTCACCTTCAAGTTAACTAGAAAATGTGGTCGCCTAAGAAATATCTTGTTCAGTGTAAACAATGACATATTTACAGAAATACAGTGAACTCCACGGACACTTTAGCAGGTTAACACACAAAAATGACCAATTATTAGAAATGTGCAAACCCTAATTCCTATAAAGGTGGAAGATTGTGTAAAAACATAAATAAAAACAGAATTCAATGATTTGCAAATCATTAAAGTTTTTTTTGTTGCAAATATTCACACATTTGGAAAAGCTAGGACGGGGGCATGTGGACCAACTGTGTTACATCATTTATTCTTTTAACAACACTCAGTAAGCATTTGGGAACTGAGGACGCTTACTGTTGAAGCTTTGCAGGTGGAATTCTTTCCAGTTCTTGCTTGATGTATAACTTCAGATGCTCAACAGTCCGAGGTCTCCGTTGTTGTATTTGCGCTTTATACTGGCCAAACCTTTTCAATGGGAGACACGTCTGGAATGAAGGCAGGCCAGTCTAGTACCTGCACTCTTTGACTACGAAGCCACCCTGTTGTAACACATGCAGAATGTGGCTTAGCATTGTTGGCATTAATAGTGCTTTCACAAATATGCAAGTTACCCATGCCATGGGCATTAACACACCCCCATTCATCACAGATGCTGGCTTTTGAACTGACAACAACCTGGATGGTCCTTTTTCTCTTTAGCCCAGAGGACATGATGTCCACGATTTCCAAAAACAATTTGAAATGTGGACTCGTCAGACTCAGTACACTTTCACACTTTGCCTCAGTCCATCTCAGATGAGCTCGGGCCCAGAGAAGCTAGAGACGTTTGTGGGTGTTGTGTTAACTGACAATGATTTTCAGAAGTGTTCCTGATCCAAAGTATCCTTTACATAATATTGTTGGTTTTTAATGCAGTGTGGCCTGAAGGATCGAAGGTCAATGTTGGTTTTTGGCCTTACCGCTTACATGCAGAGATTTCTCCAGATTCTCTGCATCTTTTGATAAAATGATAGGCTGTAGATGATGAAATTGCTGAACTCCTTTTAATTGCACATTGAGAAACATTGTTCTTAAACTGTTGGACTATTTGCTCATGCAGTTGCTCACAAAGTGGTGAACCTCCTTTTGGCGATGCTCATCTTATACCCAATCATGACCAATTAACCTGTGTAATGTTCCAAACATGTATTTTCCAAACACGTGTTTTTTGAGCATTCCTCGACTTTCCCAGGGTTTTGCTGCCCCTTTGTGTAAAAATTTACAAACCAAGTTTATCAGTTTGAACATTAAATATCTTGTCTTTGTAGCGTGTTTTTTTATACCTTTATATTGGTGTGTGTGTGTGTGTGTGTGTGTGAGGGGGTGTATTTGGTAGTGCTCTGGTTTAGAGAGTAAAGGCTTGATTTTAATGTGTATCAAACATGTATACGACAGCTGCGGACCCCATGGGTGCATAGTAGGTCTGTTTATACTATCCACTTGGTGGACGTGTTCCATACGCAGTAGATAGCTACACTACCATTTGTAGCAGAATTGGCGGTATGCAGACATCCGCAGAGAGCCTACGAGGTGTACACCCTCTGATGACGACATTTATGTTACGAGGACTCCAGTGGGCCCTTGTGCACAATATAATTTTGCCTAAATGCCAGATGACTGAGTCAACTGAATTAGTCCTACATCTGGCCCACATTTTGAAATTTGGGGAAAAAAGGGGGTGATGATCCGGAAACTATGAGTAAAAGGAAATCTTTTGCCAAGATGTAGATGTATACATACAGCCTACCCACAGCCAGCCTAATTTTTAAGTACACTTTATTAAGCATAAGCCTCACAGACACAAACCATGTGCACAAGCCTGTGGCTTGGCACACTTCCTCTTGGAAAAGTATGTTACACATCAACTAATGTGCTTGAACTGTTTGCGCTCGGCCCAGAGATGGTGCTAATGACTGTAATAATGCCTATTAAAAACTGCGGTATCACATTTACTTACAGGCATTTCCAAAAGCTGGGCATACCAAAAAGCAAACCATGACTTCCTTCTTGGCTGCCAATTTATACAAGCTGGGCATCTTGACTTCCCAACAACAGTGCTACCACAGGAAAGAGGAGAGGAGGAAGAAAAAAAGGGAAAGGACATCCGAGACACTTGCCTCTGGGAGTCATAGCCACCGTACGCAGGCACACACGGGACATGGACGGGCAAGCAGGCCGTTTTTATTTTTCCAGACCAAGTGTCGGGACAACACTTGTGTGCAGGACTCACTCTTGACCTTTGAAAATGACAGTCCTTTATATGGGCGTCCCGACGGAGGAGTGGCGCTAACAGATATGTGTGTAATACACACCGGCCACAGTCATAACATAGGCCTGCAAAACCATGGGTAAGCAGAGGGTGGGAGCCGAGAAGGGCATGTAGGAAGGCAGTATGTCAGGGATGGAAGGAAGGGTAGAGGGGAGCGGGGCAAGTGGAGGGGGTTTGCGGGCAAGGGGGGAGGCACATTCATTCATCCTCATTCATCTTCTCCCCCTTTCAGTTGTTGTTGTTATTTGCCGCTTTGAAGCTGGATGGGGGGTGCACGGTGGGACACAGTGTGTTCAGTACAGTGAGGGAAGGGGGTGTATGGGGCGCACTGCATGCCATTCTCGTTAAGGAGTGAGAGAGACATGCTAGACACACAAGGCTGCTCACTGGACTCTTCCCATGCTTAGTTGTTAACGCGCCAACCACAGACGGCTTCAGGCCTGGGTCCCTGCCACATCTCGCCAAACCACCCACCAGCCTTTACACTGCTTTATAACAACATATATTTCAGACCAAGATCTCTCGTTCCTCAATTCCTTCTGATGTTTTGATTACATCTTCTCCACCATCGCTGCCAACTCCCGCCTCTTGTGGCAACACATTTTTCTCACTGAAGGTGCAGGCGAGATGATACCGGTGGTATGATGCTTGTCACTACTGGCATGTTTGACTGGTTTCTTAAAACCCTAATTGCAAACAAAATGCGGATATGGCAGTGAACACCGTGACACGCTTTCAACTGTGGCAGTGGGTGATGAAATACAAGATTTACTGCCCTTCAAAAATGATGGCCAACTAAGGACACTAAACAGATGCCATTCATTACCCCCGCATCAGAAATAGATCCCCACACAGACACCTACACACACCTAGAGAGAGACAGACAGACAGACAGACAGACAGACAGACAGACAGACAGACAGACAGACAGACAGACAGACAGACAGACAATATGCATCACTCCCATTCCCTGCCTTGAAAATGCACATCCAGTTGCGTGGAACGTTTTTTGATGCAGTGAATGTATAATGTCTACTGTTGACTTCATCTTAAAACACTATATCACGCAGACCTACTGGACTGAAATGACAGTCATACAGCAATAATAAGATGACTCTGTCTGCACCAGCTTAACATCCCGTCTGGTGAAGTAGACCGTGTCTTACTTAAGTCGACAAAACAACCCACAACCCATTATGCCTGCGTGTCTGTGTGTGCATGGCGAGGCCTTATTTTGAAGCTGATTGGCTTGTCACTGTTTTGCAGGCACATCATCCCCTTATTCTGATGCAACATCCTCTCTCCCTCTCCATGATCACCCCCACAACCCAATTCATTCATCCCACTTCTGTATGTCTGGCCTTCGTTTCAGAGCTCAAACACTTTTGCCCTGACGCTAAGGTGTCTGGACAAGGAGACAAGCACACAAGCACACAAGCGCACACACACACACACACACACACACACACACACACACAGCCATTGAGTGAAGTTAGAGCGCCCCCCAGCTTTCTGCTGGGACACACTGCGAAGGGAGAAGTAATGCATTGCGATAAATTAATTACTAAAACTGAATTTGCATCTCCGGATCTTCAAGACAAATGATCGAAAGATTTTGAACAACAGAAACAAAAATGTAATCAAAATGAGGAAAATATAAAAAGGGAAATCAGAGTATATTGCATTTCTGTTATATCCCTGCTATGTCTTTCTCGAGTGATAATTATGATATGAAACATAGGACAGAGGAAGGAGGACATCCAGCCTGCCTGAAAAACCGGAACATTTCCACAAGAATCAGCTTCGTCACAGTGTTCCAAAAACATACTGGAAAACAGCTGTGTACCGCCTGCTGTTTCAGAACAGGGGTGCAAGGTGGAGTTTCATGTGATTGACTGAGGTGATGTGACCAACTGATCGTCTGGAGCGTAAAGTCTACTTTTTGAGAGACAGCCAAGACAGGTCCATATTATGGGGCAAGGTTTTTGAACAACAGACTGGAGCGACCCCCGCTGCTTCCTCTGCTCCCCTTCTCTTCCCCTTTTTTTAAGTTAACAGCTCCAGTGTTGGCCTTCCCCTGTCTGGTGGGGGGGAAATCAAAACAGCATACTATCGCGATATTTTCCGTAGCAATACTGTATTGATACACAGATGCCAAGTATCAAACTTTTATTATACATGTGTTGGTCAGTTTTATTGCTTGACAATCCCATTTTGCAGCAATACAATTGAAGTAAGGTACACAAACAGAGACATGTATCTTTTTAACAGACATTGACAAAGTTTCCTTTTAGGGACCTAATTTGAAATTGGGAAAAATTGTTGCGAAAAAAGTAAGAAATTGTAATATGTCACAGAATATTGGCATTATATAGGTGTTTAAAATCGCAATAATATCGTATCGTAACATAAGTATCGTGATATTATCGTATCGTGAGGCCTCTGGAGGTTCCCACCCCTACTGTCTGGTCTGTCAGCTTGTGACCCTGCATGGTTGAGGAGGAGGCCAGATCAAAGGCGGAGGGGCAGCCTTGGAAAAACATTTGGGCTGAGAATGTACGGGATATCTGTCAGGAAGCCTTTCCCACTGGGCTCACTAGTGCTAGGGCCAAGAGATCGGGTTACCACCCAAAAAACACTGACATGAAAGAGGGGGCGACGCTAATCCGCATACATGGGGCTCTCTGTCTGTCCTCCACTACCACCAATAATGTATCCCTTCTTCGCCTCTGCTCCTCACCCTCTAAACTCTCAACACCTCAGTTTCTCTGTCACCCCCAAACTACACCAACCTAACCTAACACAGCCCGACGCCCCTCCCTCCTCCCCCCAAGCTTCTATGCACCACCACCTCACCCTCATTCCCAACCCTTCACCCCACAAACACTCAAGCTTCATCACAGAGGATTAACAGGAAACCCTGACACAACCTATTGTCAGTGAGGTTGAGGGGGCTTGGGTGGTTTCGCCACCCCGGGTGGGTCTTTTTTTCCCCACTAGGGTTGTGATGTTTTTAGAAGAGACTGGGGCACTTCTTACAAACCTCCCTGATGTACACACACAACCACTTGCACAACTTCTAACAAAAAAGCCTGGCGGCGGACATAAGTTGTTCAGTATAACGAGCAGGGGCTAAAAATAAAGGATGACAAAGAAGAGGATGGAGCAGTGGAGGATGCATTGGAGTGAGTGGGATAAAGGAAGTGCTCAGGATGAGGATGGTGTATATGTGTATGTGTGCATTTGTTTGTTAGGGGGTGGGGATGCAGTGCCAGTGCTGTAAATCTTGATGTCATTGACAGGAAGACTGTGAACCATTACCATAAATCTGACAAACGCTAATTTGATGGGAGGCTGTATCTGTCTGGTCAGGGACCAGTCTAGACAGTCCTATAGTGTGGCCCTGTTTGTTTCCAGCACCATCTGGATGTGGCAGAAAGTGCCCGCTGCTATGGTTCACATGCGCACAGACATCGGACACACAAAGTATACAAAGTGCACCATTCTTAAAGCCATTGAAAAGGGTTTGTCCTTTATATGCCCGAACAAAAACGTGATTTTTTTTAATGCAATGACAGTACAGTCCTGTATCACTGCAGGCAAAGCCTAGAACAACAGATTACCCATAATGTCTGTAGGTGTTCTGGTCAACATTACTGGACTATTAGAGTTAAAGTCAATAATTAAATGCAATTCAAAGTAGATTATATTAGAATAGAAGATATAGAGATATATATATATATATATATATATATATATATATATAT
>NC_048411.1:21092644-21128276 GCF_013103735.1 Etheostoma cragini
TATATATATATATATATATATACACACACACACATACATACATACATACATACACACACACACACACACACACGCAGACAAACACACACACACACACACCTAAAAAGAAGCACAGCACCAAAATCTGCCCTTTTTGAATGTTTTACATTATTTAGCATCCTTAAAGGAGCATTCCGGTGATTCTTTACATTAATCATAATCACCATAAACATGCATGTACTTTCAATTGCAAAATACCCGACACAAATCAATGCTGGCAACTCTGAGTAGCTGCGGCTACGTGAACATGCTTCCACTGAGCTAAAACGGCAGTTGCCGGGGCAAGTTTTAGAGTGCTTTTGTGCCAGACATAAAATACGTCATACGTTGTTCACAAGGTTTACCAGTTTACTAGTAAACGCAACATTTTGTCCCATCTGTGTTGTTTTTCAGACAACAGCAGTGACCATTGCTAGTTCGTGTCTGTTAGCTCACAGGGCTCAAGGGTGCGGCAAACCTGTATTTGTACCAGTGTTTCTGCTTGCAACTTGTAATTGTGGCGGCCATAGTGAAAAACACAGAAGAAGAAGTTATTAAATCCAACTAACTTCAGTTTGTGGAATAATAGCGTGAGACGGAGCCTGCTGGACCAGGGCGAGAGATTTGATCCATGGCCAGAATATCATAGTTCATAAAAATGCCGCGCAGTGATGATACAGTCATTTTATACACACGGCGTGTGTAACTTCGCTGACCCGCCATTCGACCCGTGCTGGGCCCATTCATAATGAGTCAGCCGTCACTCTGTGAGCAGCGTACGCTTCAGGCCATCGCTAACCCCCTCTCTACCTAGCTCTTTAAAATCAGTTATTGTTGAAAACAAGTGAAGGAGCTTTCTTTTCATTCTTTTTTAAATATATCCTAGACTATTTATTTCAGATAATTTTCATTTACATGTGTTGCAGCTGTATGTATGTAACATACAACTTCAACATGTATGAGAATGTTGCACATTATGGATGTGAAAGCAGTTATAAATAGCCTATGTGACAATAAAATCAGTTTTGGTTAAAATCATCAAATCGTGATCATTTATCGTGATCTCAATATTGATCAAAATAATTGTGATTATCATTTTGGCCATAATCGTGCAGACGTATGTTCATGACAGTGTTATGTCACTCAGAAAACTTCAAGGAGAGTGTGACGATATTTAGTTGAACTCAAATCGATTTTCTTTTGTGTTACTGCCTTTAAAAAGACAATGTTCCCCCTCAACGAGCCAGAAAAGAGTTCACATGGTACCTGCTACAGATACAAGAGCTCTGAAGAGTTCAACCAGCACAGCACAAGCTCCATGTTTGTTCCATTCAGAGGGGCCAGGAGTGGGCCATAGTGTAGACTATGGTAGACAATGTTCCCCATAGCTTACTGCTTACACAAATGTACGAATGTCCCCTCATCAACAAAGTTCATAACCTCCGTGTACCCACACACACACACACACACACACACACACACACACACACACACACACACACACACACACACACACACACACACACACACACACACACACACACACACACACACACACACACACACACACACACACACACACACACACACACACCATTAAAATTGAAATTCCATTAGCCTGAAAGGAAGAAAAGCAAAATAAGGGATGATAGATGGATGTGGAATATTTTTTGAAGTTTTAAAAGAAAGAAGGGTAAAAGATGAAAGGGGTTGATGGGCAAGATATATGTAGGGGAAATGTAATATAAAAGAATCTGGTCCACTAGACATGCTGAGGGGACTAAGAGGCCAACGCTCCCCCCTGCCCTCCCCAGACACATTTATCTGTCTGGACCCTACCTTAGAGCTCCTGTGTGTGTGTGTGTCCCGGCATTTACTGGAAAAGTACATTAGGTAGAGAATAATGAGGACAGCATTAAGTTTTCATGTTACCCTCTTTTTGTAGAAGAAAGCAAGAAGCTGAGCTGGTGGCAAGGCAGTTGCATTCACAGACAGAAGACACCTTTGCTCCATGGGACATCCAAAGGGTAGATAAGGGGGCCACAGTATTGAGGGGTTGAGGGGTACCACTGGGTGCCATTATGGTATATAAATCTTGTAACCGGGAAGGGTGATTTGCTTGGCTACATTAGCATACGGCGGCGGCAAAACTTTTGGTTTCCTGGGCACAGTGTAGGGCAAAAAGATGTTTTTCTGCAGCCATGTAGAGGATCAAAGCATGAGGGGCCCCCTTTTGAAGGCCCTGAAATCAGTGTGCAAGAACCAAGGGGGGTGGGGGGCGCCCCATCTCATAGACATAAAAAGGGTGGGTGGATGGGGAGGGTACTTGTCCCACTTAGATCAGTTATGCCACATTTTCATACAGCATCTATCTATCTATCGACGACTAACTCAATTTTTGATAAAAACAAATCTAAGGGCCCCATTCTTCCTGAAACAAGTGTGGGAAAGTTCCACGCTTAAGGACATTGTCATTAAACGTGAAAGACCCCTCCTCATCAACCATTTCTAGGCCCCTTTGAGACAAAAAAAAAACCCTGATGGGGACCAATTAAACAATAAATCAGTTTTTATACATTGTGCGGTAGGAATGAATTAGGTTGATGAGTGGGGGAGGGGCAAACTGGAAAAGCCTTTTCAATGAAAATAGATTCTCACAGGATTTGGAAAATGTTGGATTCTGTAATAGAGAGAACTATTCCTCACATCACAGACTACAAAAAGGCCAGGCTACAACGATCATTCATAACATCCCCAATGACCTTGTTGAACATGTCGAGTTGTGCAGAGAGGAGGCAGATGAAGTGAAAAGTTTTTTGGGGGTAATCTATGCCAAACTATAGAAATGGAAATAGAATCCCTCTGTTCCCCAAACTCTGAACAGGGATTGTGATAGAACTCTGGAAGCTTTTAAGACCAAAAAAATAGCAAAGCCATTAATAGGAACCACAAACAGTGGGACAATTTCAGGAAAGGAAGCGTCATGACCCTTGAGTATTGTTAGACATTACGGACGCGCAAAGTGGTTTCAGCAGCATAAGAAGAAATTAGTCATAAGACAAAGACAGCTGGATTCCGTTTAAGTGTGGGGACATTTGACAATTCATTGATGGCAGATGCCTTTTGTCTCCTTATTGCAACCCAAAATAAAATAGTGCCTTAACATCTTTCCTCTGCTGCTACAGTATGTCCTCCCAGGTCAGGAAGAGCTTTTCAGTGTCTTGTAAGCAGATGGACCATTCGGTGCCCAGTTTACACAGAGTCCTTAAAATTCATGAGATATAGTGAAAATGTAGGTTAGATGTTGCTATTTTTTTTCAACAGAAATACTAAGCAGTGAAACCTATTAACAGGGCTGTATTTAAAGGGATCACAGCCACATGCTAAGTGGCCTGTCAGTGTTGTTAACGTGTGTTTTCCACAACAGAGTCACAGGCCACAGCCCTCTCAAACCACACACACACACACCTCTAGTTTACACACTGTTGGCTTTCACTTGATTTCTGGCATTTTAATGACCAAAAAAAGGCTGGTACCACCCTTCTTTAATAATAGATGTATACATGCAACCCAAAGACATGTTCCCTACAAACAACATTATAATACATACCAGTATATTCATGTGCAATCACAGCGTTCCTGTTTTGTTTTTTTAGTAACATGCAATATGCTATAGACTTACATTTATAACATGGTGAAAACATAACAATTTAACCGTGCCAAATAGATTTCTTTCGCACATCTTTTTGTGCATCGCCACAAGCTTGTAAACACAGAAGCTTCAATGACGAGAAGGGAGAGCATCGCTTGAAACCTTTTTTATCCATGTTATTTTATCTATGTCATCTAGGTTTAAAACTCACAGAATTAGTAGCATTTGTGATGCAGTTGGCTCGTAAAATTAAAAGACAATCCACAAAATGACAAAAAAAGAAAAAAACTCTAAGTTATTTAAAAATGTAGTCGTGAACTGGGTGAATCTAGATAACCATACAGGCCTAGAGGACGGTCAAAAATGCTTTTTTTGGCAATTATTTACAATACTGTAGAATATTACATTGTTTTTCTTTAAAACATAATAGATTAAATAACAAAATACTCTGGCATCTAATGCTGAACGGTTTCATCTAAAAAGACCTACACAAAGAAAACAAAGACACAAATTAAGAAAGTAGACCTTCCCTCTCACCATACAAATAACATTTTTCCAAAAACATTACAGATTGATAGAAATCACTATTGCTTACAATCTTTTGTATAATCTTTCCACAAAACATTGTGTGCAATCAGTGTTCTTTGGAAAGAGAAATCACTATTGCTTACAATCTTTTGTATAATCTTTCCACAAAACATTGTGTGCAATCAGTGTTCTTTGGAAAGAAGTTCTTGTCTAAAATTGCACTGATACTGTTACGCATCTTAAAATGTTCTCGCGTATGTGAGAAAATTGGCGATTAGCAAATTCTGTAGAATAAAAAAAATAATTGAGGGATAAGACACCAGAGAAACATCTGGTAGTATTTTAGGTCTGGGAAATCGCAGGTCGTCCTGTACCATAAACTCTTTCATGGCACATGAAACTTTGAGGCTTTGGGGCATTTCGGCGCGTTTGTCGGAAGTTAACACATTGTTTTAGCCTTTGTCGGGTGAGCCTCCGTCTCATTCCCAGGGGCTGGCTGTGTAAAAGGGTCAATGACTTCAATAGGCCTTCATTAAGCACAGTTAGTGTCAACAGTTAATTATGCAAATTAGGAGACCCCTCATGTGGTTTGTGGGTCCCTGGCCTCCCCCTTTCACTGCAGCCTCACACACACAAAAAGTACCACCCTGCACACACTATAGCGCATACATTCACTTAGAGACACTGTATGCCTTTCAAGCACTACTCCTCCTCACTCATTTCTTGTCAGGAATCAAAAATGACATTATGGTGCCGATACATAAATGGAGGCCAATGAGGCCCCTGAGGTCTCCAGTGGCTTTTCTTGCCATCAAAGAACCTCCGGAAGGTTCTTGCTGGGTGAAGCTGAAAGCCCACCAAGTTCTCCTCACCAAGACTGGGGAGGCATCATTGCCCCCTCAAAAACAAACTAGGAGAAAAAAAAAACTTGCATCAAAACAGTCAATTAGGCAAAAATGCATGACAGCCAAATTCGAGCATTGTTTTCTGTGATGGTAATGACAGGCCTTTCGGTCCTCTGCCTCTTCCACACATCTGATGTCTGCGGCCCCCTGATTTTCAAAGGCTGGGAAGCCATCAGTAATTAATAATCACACGCTTTGGGCCCCTCAGTTGTGACTGGCGGATTCTTTGTAGGTCCATCCTCAAACACCTCATTTCTACTTTCACCTACCTCTTCCCACCCCATCATTGCTAGTTTAAGTCTATCTTACTGGCAAATGCTTCTTATCATTGCCTGCTGTTTGGTTTAGGTACATTGTTTAGCCAGCATTTGAGGGGGTCCTCTCCATAATAGGCGGTCTGTTACTGGCTCCAATTTTAAACAGCTCCCCCTCAACCCTCCATCTAAACCCATTCACCTCCAACTAATTGCGCTGAGATAGGATTGTTTGGGGTTTGAGGGGTGGCTAGATAAAATGGCCTTTGCTGTGAGTAAAAGACAATCACACACCACAACGAGAACTGTTTACACAACGTTTGCTTTTGGATCCACTCTCTTTTTTCCTACTAAACAACTAGTCTCAAGGTGCTTATGTAATAGTAAAACGGAACCAGATTTGTCTCCTCCATTGGTCCAAACCCACCCAAGTGAAGCTGTGGGAGCAAGGCTGTATTCCTTCACTGTGTGATACAGGTGTTATATGTTCGTTTGCAAGAATCATAGTATGGGAGATGCTTCAATGAGTGATGATGCCTGCATTACTGGTGTTCATTTAGATTATCCAGTGATAAGCTTACACAGCCAGTTCCAAAATGAATACTAAACATGTGTTAATCTAATATACAGGTATTATTGATGAGTAACTAGCGGGTTGACCGGCTAGGAGACAGAGAGGATCACTGTGGCTCAGTTACACCCAGCGGACCTGTAATTAGGGCAAGGTACCAGCTTCAATATTTTTTTTCTCCTTGGTATCGAGTATCTAAAAATGCCTGGTCTTTTAATACAAAATTCCAATACCTGGGGAGTAAATCTTACAAAGTGTCAGTGAGCCATTTAGCTTGCAGCCTACTTCAACCAAGATCTAAAAATGCCGGTTGATTGGCGGTCTATACGTCGTAGAGACATGCAGGATTAACTCTATGTTACGCGCAGAAGCCCTTTTTATACACAGCCCATGAAAAGGTAGGTTAATGCATCAAGACAATGATTCTAAACACCAGACAAGATCATCACATCATCACCAGGGAAGATGACAAAGGATATACAAAATAAAAATTTAAAAGCCAGTTGTTACTCACATAAATCATTGGAAACGTGTGATGACGAATGAAAAACCACTGCAGTTGGTCAGGCAGTAAAGAAGGAGGTCAAAACAAATACTTTTCATGTTCACTTATAGGACCTATGCTGATAAAGACCCAATATTTCCATATTTTGCTGCTTCATAATTTAAGCCTTTAAATAACAAAATAATGGGGGACTTTTATTGCGAAGTAAGAACAGTAGTATCTGTAGTAATATCTTTTATATTCATTCATTTCTGAACGTTTTATTAAACTAAAAATATGATATTGTACAGAGCTCCAGACAGCAAAACAAAACAAAACTAAACAAAACAGCAATCACCAGCAGTATGACAACAACATCCAAAACACACGACTTGTTTTTTTAGAAATGAGAAGAACTTTGATTGAGTAGGTAGTTACGCATACACTCTGCTGAAAGAATGTGGTCCCATATGGCCCAAACCACCTTTTGAATGTGGTCTGAGTGATCAGATCTCAATGTGTCCTCAATACGTCCTGGGTGCATTCCCACTTGTACTTAGAGCCTTCTCCTTGTGATTGAATCACTCAGATCAGGTTGCATTTCAAATCCAATCTTCTGGAGTACAGATCCAACACCACAAAACATGTGTCACTGTCCTCATACTTTCTGAGCGCCGTGTACATGTGTGTGTGAAAGATGGTGAAGATAGAAAAAGCAACGGGCTGAATCAGAGACCCGTGTAAAGGCTACCACTATATAAACTGTACGACTAAATCCCACACAGGGAGCGTTTCACTAAACTCAATGGACTCCACATGTCTTTTCTACTTCAAAGGGGACAAAAACGTATCACATCCTACAAGCCCATCCTCTGTCTTTACAGGGACAGGCATAAAAGTAAATATATGATACTAAAGGCCATAACCACCCTGAACTCACACATGCACTGACTTCACTCCACAGCCTACCCCCGGCCCCGCACTTTCTTCTTCCCTCCTACTGTGCAATACTGTTATAGAATACCTGAAAGGACACTGGAATTCTGTGCAATTTAATACAGTGCAATATTTAGTATTTAACCATTTCATTACAGTGCAATAGTTATTTATTTGTTGTTAATACTTAACTACTTTTCACACAATGTGTATACAAAGCTATTTAATATATGTATATAGTTGCTCTCAGGACTGTGCACCAGCCCCCCCCCCCCCTCTTTTTTATCTGTACTACCTATATTTTTTTATATTTTATACTCTTATACTTTAATATTTATTGTCGACACTGTAAAGGGGTTGCATCAATCTCTTTGCACAGGTACTGCACTCGTGTATGACAATATAGGCATTCTATTCTAATTACCTACAAATAAAAATACAGAGATATACCAAGAGGAGTGTTAACTATGACATTCGGAATGTCTCATAGAGATCATTACTGAAGCAGCATCAAGCAACCACATAGCAGAGTAAAACAAGCATCTGACTACATTTACCTTAATTGTGATTCTAGTAACACAGTGGCAAATAATCCTCATGAAAGATTCACCATAGTAGACTCAGTCAGATAAATGTAAATGTTGCACATAATCACAAAATTGTGCAAACAATCATTATGGCAAATGACAACGACAAAATCATTTTGGACACCAGACAAGACACAGACACACACACACGCACGCACGCACACACGCACACACACACACGCGCACACACACACACGCGCACACACACACACACACACACACACACACACACACACACACACACACACACACGCACACACACGCAAAGAGCCCAGGCTGATGGATAGATGTGCATGTGGCAGTATTGCGGAAAGGAGCTTTAATAAACGACTGAGCACAGAGGGAAACGTTTATTTAGTCAAAGACAGGAAAGAACAGACGGAGGCCAACTGTGCCATGATCCATCACAGGCCTACCTATGATACTGCACAGTCCAACTTCATTCAGAGGTACTCTAAGCCCTTCCTGAGGCCTGCCTGCACGAGAAGAGAGAGAGAGAGAGAGAGAGAGAGAGAGAGAGAGAGAGAGAGAGAGAGAGAGAGAGAGAGAGAGAGAGAGACAATCCAGCCTACCAATTGTGGATGACTGTGTTTGTCACGGGGTTGGAAAAATACCTCTATGTCAGAAAATAGTCAAGAGGTCTAGAGAAAATAAAATTGAAAGAAAGCACCTGATGTCAACCTGCTATGAAAAGATCAGGTAGATTATGGAGGTCTGGTCCCTCTTGCAAAGTATTTTGTGAAATCCCTATGTAATGTCAATCCTGTAAAAGGAAAATACAGTTTGTAAAAAGGTATCAAGAACAGAAAAAGAGAGGGCACAACAGCATATCTACATATCTCAAAGTTATTGGTTTTGATAGGAGTCAATTACTTCCATACATAGACATTTCATATGCATTTGGCCACTTTCACTTTGGTATTACAGTAGTGAAAAAGACTGAACAAGACACAATAGATGCTAATCTTTCATCAACCCCAGACAAAAGTCTGCACGTCTTTGATGTGGCTTTTGCAAACTATTTAATACTGCCTCAAATACCACAAAAAACTCACTACTCTCGTTTGCCCAGAGGTTTTACATTTATCCTCTAATGTGTGTTAATGCCTTTTAAATCAAACCACAGTTAAGTATGTGATGTAAAAAAGAAGAAAAATGGAATTTCCTTTACTTGATTAAGTAACCTGACCTCGGTTGACAATAGGACAGTTGTTGCTGTGCATGGTAGCGTTACATATCACGCCTTGCATTTAACAGCCTATATGTGCTTATAATACCAATAAGTCATCCAAAGGTCCATACTCAGGAAGCTTAATTTACAGCTGTGTACTACAAAGGTGGAATCCACTGAATTAATATCATGTTTATGACACACAACTCTAAGAAAAACTAGTTTGTTTCAGGAGAGACTGTAAACAAACCTGTGTAGTAAATCTACAGCTAAGCTGAATTTATCAGTGACTGTATGGCTCCACCCAGAGGATGTAGGAGTGAATTTTATGGACTGGAGTTTGGGAGTAAAGAACTTGGCGTGTGTGTGTGTGTGTGTGTGTGTGTGTGTGTGTGTGTGTGTGTGTGTGTTCTAGTGACCAGTTTGAATATGCAAAAATAAACAACAGTGGATATATAAAGAACAGTGATGCCTTGTTGTACAAAGCCATACACGCTTTTAGCTTCAAAGCCAATGGTTTCTGATTTCTTTTTTTTTATTGTTTAAAAAAAAAAAACTATGTTCAAATTGCTTTTCAGCTTATCAAAAAGAAATGGTTCTTTAAAGGCTGTTGCCCTTTGTTGACCATGTTTAAGTCTCTAAAGGAAATGCTAGTGGTAACAAGAGGTGAAATGTATTATTTAATTGAAAGACAAACAAATGTTATAACAGAATACTCTGTAAATCATTTTCAAAGTTCCCAGCTTCTGAAATGTAAGCACGTCCTGTTTTTCTCATCATTAGAAACTGGATACCTTTGGGGTTTTAAACTGTTGATCCAAAAAACAAACAGTTTGAAGGCATCACTTTTACTCTCACTTAGGGCTGTAGAAGGCTAATTTGTGATTTTCTTTTTTACTAAACAATAAGGCAATAATAGAAAAACAATTTTTATTTTTATTTTTTAATAGAAAGATCTATCAATGATTAAAAAAGCATAAGTTGCAGACCTAGTCGTGTCAATTGACTTATTGGTAACAGTAGTGCAAACTTGAATACAATGCTGTCATTCATGTGCTACTCTGTGTCTGTTGGGAGATTAGACTATCTTTCAAGATAGAAAATCTAAAGCTTTTTGACAGATGAGGGGGATTTGGAAACTAAATGTGCACTCTGTGCTAGACTACATCCCATAAGAGTTCTGTGAGCAGTAGGTCCAGTAATTTTGGAAGACCTAGGAGACAAACTCTGCTTCATAAAAACCCTCCTATATTTGTTCCTAAATTCTGGAAAACAGGATTGGCATGAGAGAACAAGTGATTGCACAGATGTAAGAGCAAAGTCTTTAAAGTTGTCTCATGTTTCTTGCCCATTACACAATTACACAGGACAATAATGGAGTCAAATGACACCAACTCAAGAGATAGCTGCCAACACAATTACAGATAGTATGGAATTAAGACATCTTTTGGCTTTCTCCAAACATGATGTCCAATTAAAAAGGTAGAAAATGGCCTCACTGACCATGAGGCCAGTCCAACTGTTAGAGCTTCAAGTTATGTGTCTTCTTACATCAGCCTATGACTCGAAGTGTATTGGGTTAAAATCAAACACGTTTTGCCAGCTGAGCTCTTTAATTAGCTCTACTCCACAATTAATAACTCTTTGTGGTTCCTTTTTTGCAGCGTTTAGCAACAATCTTCTTCAATGTGCATCTAAACAAGACTTGTTTTCCCTAGCTTTGTGTAAGACAAACTTAGGTTTGTGTAAGACTTAGGTGCACGTATTTGGCAGGGGGTTTAGGGGTCCAACCTCAAGAAGATGTTTGGATGCAGTAAGTCTTGACAATGTGCAGTGTGCTTTAAAAATAAAATCTAGAGTGGGGTCGGGTAGAAGATACATAACATGGGCGAGCAACCGTATTAAATTCAGCTAATCCCATGATAATAGCAGTGTCTGTTCAAGAACAATAGAGGGCGCCATTACCCTTTCTTCAAAATGATCACCATTCTCAAACATACCAAGCATGTCCAGGCACAGTGCTTTCCTGACTTCCATAACACTGGTGTGACTCATATCTAAAGTATGTCAGGAAATCAGAACTGATGGATCTTGGAATGAACCAGTTTGGGACGTTTAGATGCCCGTGTGTTCTAAGAACTGATCCTACATCAGCAAAGGTATAAATGACAACCATAACAGATTATGGAATATGAGTGATGATCTGAGCTCAGTCGACCTATGTTGTTGTGACCCCTTGTGTCTACACCGGTAATAGGAGCAGTACCTCTCCAGGCGTTGGAGACCCACCACTACGCCGCCATGGCTTCATCCTTTGACTTCCAGCACAGTTGTTTGAATGGTTCCACTGTACTTTTCCAAAACATAGCTAAAACAACAATTACTGTGGTTTCATCTCACTTGATCTGCATAGCTCACACTGTGCTACATATTGCCTTTTTTTAAATCCAGCACGCAATATTTTTTCTTTCCTTATTACATGGCTGTTTCTCTTGTTTTAATAGAGTAACAGCTTACTTTAGGATAACATTTTAACAAACTTGGTTTAAAGGTGTGACAAAAATGTAGTTTTAAAATGTATATTAATATTTTCCTGACCTGTACATGTGGGAATAGTGGGAATGGAACCAGTATGACGCTTGTGTATTCTACATCACTGGTATGACTGGATTTTGTTTTGACATTTTTTGATACTAGTACTGATATGATCAGTTTCAGTAACAATTTTACTTCATCATAAATCCTTGGAGGAATATAAACTTGCCAAACTACTTAACTTTGAAACGGTATCTAAACATACGCATCCATACACAAAAACTTTGCCTAACAAAATACAGTGTAAAATTGACTTTCAATTCCAAACTTTTGTAGTTGACAGTTTCAAAATCCAATGCTTCAGACGAATCTGGCTTTTGGCCCTTGTCACCAGGACCATAATCAACCATGTAGGATTTAGCCTGCAGGATTTCCGTGCAGGGTTTATTTTTAACCCTGAGTTATATTTACAGGCAAATGATTAAATGTAGGTGTATGCATGTGGGTAAAAAAAACAAGGCTGCCCACGTCGGTTTTCTTCACACTCCCTTCACGAGACCAAAAATATCTCCACTGCACAGACTGTGCTCATTGAAAACATTGGAAGAAAAAAACCCTTTTTATGAGATTGTCTCTGTCTCTCTTATCACTCCTATGAAAGAGGATTACATCTGGGGGCGGGCACAGGCTTTCATTGGGCCCAACATTTGTGTGGTCACAGAAGGCTTTGTGTTGTATAACACTTTCATTTCATTTCACAGGCTAGACAGTTAACAAAAACAGTGGCTGTTGCTCAACAATTGTGGGGTTCTCATTTGCATTTCTACAGAAAACATTCGTACAACCAGGTTTTGCGATTGTAGAACAGCAGTAACTGATTTCATTGCTTGTGCTTAACAAGGAGGGATGCCTGTTGTATGCTGATTCAAAATAGAGCTGTCAGAAATAGTAATTGGAGCATGATATGCACCAGCTCCATTGTCATAATTAGAAGTCCCTCAGAGATTGCATCGACTGTGGCAATAACATTCACTGTCACACATTAGGTAGAGAATTGTTCCTCTGTGACCGTAGCATTTCATGCTAAAGTCTCTATTACAATGCTATTGAGCTACCTAACATTTGTAGATATAATGGTTCAACCTAACCCTAGTCTCGTTTAGCTAGACCTTCCTCTACAGCGCTGCGGAGGAGGGTCTGGCTAGTCCCCACAGCATTCCAGCATGTGAGAAAAAACGTGCTCTGGTTTATTGGTACTTCTTTAAACAAATCACAATCGTTCGAAGGGCCTTATGGAGCAACGGCACCTCTGCAAAACATCCTTGTGCAGGGACTTGTTTTGCTGGAACATGTGTACGGTCTTAAGTTGTTTTAGTCGTGCAACAGAAAACTCAGATTGTACAAACAGTTTAGCTAGCTGTCTGGATTTACCCTGCAGAGAGCCAAGAAAAGGTTAACGATGAAAAAACTTATATAGAATAATAATTATGAAAAACATTTGTAAGTGGAACAGGATGAAAATACCAATTCCTGTTGCTTTTTTGTAGATGCAGTCCCATCTGTTTTGGGAACTAACAATGACTGGTATTGAAAAAGACTGATGTTTAAAAGGAAGAGACCTTCTGGCATAGACTGCTTAACCAATTTGCAATCCACTCATGTATTTCAACGTCTTGTGGACAAGCATATTACACCATATTGCCTGAACTTACAATATATTTAGACCCTGAGCTTAGTGTGAAGATTGGTCATGTCATGGGACAAAGACTATTGTATAACTAAAAGATGATTTAAGGGTACTGCAATTGTGTATGACAATATAGGCATTCTATTCTGATTACCTACAAATAAAAATACAGAGCTATATCAAGAGGAGTATTAACTATGCCATTCTGAATGTCTCATAGAGATCATTACTGAAGCAGCATTATGCAACCACATAGCAGAGTAAAACAGAAAAAAAACTTCTTTAAGGTCTATTTTACTGTACTGACATTACAGCAGTCTTTCGTTAGCATCTTGTATACTACTTGTCACAAAGTGATGCATGTGCAACTCAAATCTGCACTTGACTTACATCGGGATGTGACAGCGGGGTAACAGTGTCCCATGTAACTACATGTTAACCACAGGAAACAATGTTACCTTGGCTGACAGTGTCCTTATATTCTCCCCTCTTCTTCTGTTAGTAGTATTTGGTTTAAAAGCCTTTATTTACAGAGAAATTACTGGGTAGTGTTTGGTTCAGAAGCCTTTATCTGTGATTTTTGACGTTAAAAATTGCTGCTTCGTTCCACTACAATATAATGTTAGCATACTCTAACAATTAAAGTTGCTTCATGCTAATCCTACATAACAGCAATCTCAATGCTGGTAATTTCTCAACAAACTCCGGTCACTTTACTGCTGGGACATGCTATATACTCCGTTGCAGTGGTTCTAGCTTGAACATTTTAAACACAGCGCGAAGGCTCCAGAAATTCAAGGAAGCGCGCTGGCTATTGACTGCAGACTGGGCTTTTTCGGGAGGATTGATTGAAAAGAGAGGCTGAATACAGGT
The DNA here is from genome assembly GCF_013103735.1 of Etheostoma cragini. NCBI lineage: Eukaryota > Metazoa > Chordata > Actinopteri > Perciformes > Percidae > Etheostoma > Etheostoma cragini. Next base: position 21,106,846 of record NC_048411.1, read on the forward strand.
ACAGCAGCCATGGGCAGTGTGAGAAGTTTTTTTTTTTTTTTTACATTTTAGAATGTAAACATGTACTCGTACCAACCCAAAATTCAAGAATAATCCAGATAATGATATAGTCTGAGTGGTATAGTCACATACATTGTTTCTAAAAATGTTCAAGATATACTCAAAGGGTACTATCTTTTCAAATCCACAGTTTTATGGTTGCTACAGTGCCTTGCTGCTGGCTCTGGGACTTGAAATAAATGTATGAAAAAATGTTGTTTGTTGCATTGCCAAATTACAAATATATCAGAAATCATTAAATGTTAAATGGGACATATTAGTTTATGTATTGGACAGAGATTTGGTCAAGAATAGATTTTGGTAGCCATGATTTTTGCCATTATTTTTTCACCCTAAAAGGCCGTCCACAGCAAGAACGATAAAAAATAACTCTAAATATATAGTTTTTAAAAAATCCTTCAAACTCAAGTGGACAGTTGAGTCTACACGATATACTATAACGACAACGGCAGTTATCGTTGGGATTACTTTAAGAGCAATTTGATGAACGTTAGAAACACTGACAGCCCAATTTCTTCATGTCCTATGCTCGAGTGATAAGGTCCAGGAATTTTGGACTGGGATACATGATAACCTATGTCGGATCGCAGGGACCCAGGTTCCATTCAGCCCAACATTATTTGTTCTAGGAGATGGATCAATCCTCAGAGGAATAGATAAGCACATAAGAAGAGCGGTCCAAACTAGTCAAATGATAGCCAGACAGATTTTTTTAAGGAGGATGGGGAAATGAAGGGGTGCCCTCAATACAAGAGCGGGCTTGTGAGATGGCTAGTGTGGTGGCGTTTAAACAGACCATACAAACGGTTTGCCGGAATGGATGTCTACACAGGAAAATGGGGAAGGTACTTGAGCTTTCTGGAGGGCTCCTATAGGGCTTTGTTCTGGGGATAAATACTGAATATTGAATATACAAACCATATATAGTAGTTGTTAAAAACAATTGTGAAACACTGACTGCTAATAAATAACCATCTGAATTTGACACAGCAGATGACTGCGGAGAGATTTGTTAATGTATTAGTGTTTTTGTGGCTCTCTGGAGCTCCGTGGCCACTTTCGTCTGGAGAAGACAGCGATGTCTGTGTCTGCAAGGACCGCCGGAGACTTTTTGGTTCATTAAAATGTACTTCAATCTGTGAATATTATTACAATTATTCTTGTAATCTTATGTTGCAACATCTGCTGTGTTGCTGTTTAGCCTCCAAACATTTGCTTGTTCCTGAAGTTGCTCCTCTACTTACTGTCTCACTGCTTTCATGTTCTATGAAGAATCCAACCCATATTCTGACTGTTGAGACGTGGTTGAAGTTTCACTAAATGGAACCACACCTCTGAAAACAATTATTCAGAAAGCCCACAAAATGTACTACAACTTAATGGGCATGACTACTGCATAATACGTGCAACAGAAATAATATGGCCCATAAAACCTTCTACTCCTAGTTCCTGGTATACATGGTACACAAAGGCCAATGGTGGCGTCACCCTGCACTGGCAGCCAATACATCTCCAAAAGGAAGTTATTCTTTGTTGTTTCCTATACAACCAGAGCCAAATTCCTTTCCAAAATGTCCTTGACGCAACAAGACGAACCAGTAAGGACCGGCAGCCAGGTTTTAGGAAACAGTGCTCGATAGTGGGTGGCCAACCCTTGCTGATGTCTCAATCATCATCCCACCAGGTCCTGTGGTTATTTTTAAGTGTGGGATATTCATGGCCCCGGATGGGGCAATGGCTGCTCCCATCCTGCCTTTCAAAAAGGGCGGAAGCAAGTTGGAAACATATGCTGCTGTCCCACTGTACTGTGCAAAGAAATTTTTATGACATAATGGGCATCACAAAAAAACAATAACTCTTTGGGATTTATGAGTCCCAACGGATATAAAAAAAAAATGACCTAAACCCATTATGGCATTGAAATCTGATGTTCTATCTAAGATCAAGGAAGCTTTCAATTCACTAAGACGATCCAGAGAAATAAAGAAAAATAATAACAAAAAAATGTACACAATGTATATATAGGCCTATAAATTGTATTTCAGTAACCAAAAAAAACTAATTTGTATGCAACATTTAGAGTTTTAGGTTTATGTTATCAGTAGAGATACCAGTATCGGTACCACCTCCGATACTGCCTAAACCGCTGGTAAGGGTATCGGGAAGTACTGGAGTTTATGCACCAATCTAAGAGCTAAAAGTACCTCTTCCTGAAAACAGTATAACAATACTATTACAATTACAATAGACCAGTTTCAAAGGTAGCCTAGGTGTCTCTCCTTAAATGTGACCAAAAGGTTTCTTTTTCAACACCAACATTGGAGCTGAAAATTGTTTTATAGCCTCTACAATTTAGAGATACATTTGTCACCACCTAAAAAATTACTTATATGTTCTCGCAAAGCAGTGCACCCCTGCAGATTGTTTCTGATTTGCAATACACATAAAGAAAATCTGCTTTTTTGTGATACTCCTATTGTTCATCAACAGAGGTACTTCAAGATGATCACTATGCCAACCTGCAGTCCTGCTCTCTCTCTAGAATATAATAAAAATGGCTGTCAGACACTGAACCAACTTGTCAAACTATATATTTTTTTAAAGTCCTATTTAAATAGGATAAAATTGCATTTGACAAGTTATTATAATTTACAACCGTTTTACGTAACTAGTAGGCATGTACGATTCAGAAAAAGTCACAATTTGACTCAAATCCAAAACATGTCTGGATGCACAGTCTGTAAATGTAGTTACTTTCCCCAAGTATGTATGTACAGTACATACACACATGTATATATCCACTCACACACATATATCAATATACACAAATACACACATATACATATATATATACATATATATATATATATATATATATATATATATACATACATACACACACACACACACACACACACACACACACACACACACACACACACACACACACACACACACACACACACACACACACACACACACACACACACACACACACACACACACACACACACACACACACACACACACACACACACACACACACACACACACACACACACACACTATTCATTTCATAACCAAATTATTCATGTGGATTTGTTTGTAAATTTAACATCACTGTTGTTCCATGTGTATGTGTATGTTGTGTGTGATGTCTATAAGCTTCGGGAACCTTGAATTTCCCCTTGGGGATCAATAAAGTATCTATCTATCTATCCATCTATCTATCTATATTGATATTGCAGTAGACACACAATAAAAAGAAAAAAATTATTGATTTTTGGAATTCTATGAATCGATTTTGAATCGCGATTCGAATACGAATCGTTTTTTTGCACACTTCTAATAACTAGCCTAGCTGCTACACACCTATTTGAAATGAGGTAGCACACCAGAGGGCATACAACTGGCAACACCTATGGAAATACTCCATCATGTAAAATGCGCCCTTGTTTGGAAAATTTTGCATGCATATTTCCAAAACAAATGAAACTGTTCACACAAGAAAGTCAACGCCACAGCTCCAGGTACACCATGGTCAATCATTTGTGTTTTCCCACTTCGTAGACTCACCAAAGGGTCTTTTGAACTTTGAAGCCATTAGGCAATGTCTACCAGTTATTCATCCAAAGCCAACAAGGCTGACCAACAGTGGTAAAAGAGCTAGCAGAAAAAAACAGAAAAGGAGACTGGGAATGATCACAATCACAACTCTCAGCCAATATCATATGGGTGAAAAGATGAGGAGGTTGCGGATGAGTCACAGCTGGTGAGTGGAGACAAACATGTATCAGCCCTGTGGGAAGAGAAAAAGGTAAGTCCAATGCAGGGATACAGTACGGAAACCCAGGAGACGAAGGATCCAAAAGAAAAAACAAAATATCCTCAAAACAACTCCCAGCCTCTCAGGTGTCAAACACAGCCTTCAGCTAAAGGCTGATGAACGGAACAGGTAAAATGATACGGAGACACTGGTGTTCATTCAGAAGAGAGAGTACGGGGCGCCTGGGTAGCTCTCCGTGGTATGTGGCATGTACAGAGGCTCTGTCCTTGACACACTCCGACCTGCGGCCTTGTGATGCATGTCATTCCCCCTCTCCCCTTTCAGGCCTAAGCTGTCATGTCAAATAAAGGCCTAAAATACCAACCAAAAAAAGAAAGAACAAAAACAATACAGAGTACAAAAACTACAAACTTGGGTGGCAATAGCTCAGCCCATAGGAAGTTGGGTCGGGAAGCAGAGGGTCGTTGGTTCAAGGACCCGAACGGACAAAAGCCCAGAGTGTGGATCGGTAGCTGGATGGATGCCACTTCACCTCCTGGGCACTGCCAGGTGCCCTTGAGCAAGGCACCGTCCCCCCAACTGCTCAGGGCACTGGTCCAGCTGGCAGCCCACTCACTCTGACATCTCTCCATTTGTGCATGAGTAGGTCCTGAGCATGTGTGTATTTCATGCCTGTGTGTAGCGATTACTAACAAACAGAGTGTAAATTGTAATTTCCCCACTGGGGATCGATAAAAGTATAAATTGTTTATTAAGTATTTTTTCATTATTGCAGAAATGTAATTTAGGCCAAGTTACTGAGATAACAATCATGAATTTCTCTAGAACTGACAAATCAATGTAGTTCCTTTTTGTTCAACGAGCCCTGCGTGGAGGTGCTGCTGCAGCATCAATGTTATTTCAGGTTTTAGGTAGTGTGCAACAAAGTTACTTTCAAGTTAATTTAGCATGAACCAGCCTTTAGACTGACGTGGCCAGGGCCTGGGGAGCAAATCAGTGGAACGGCCATTTTCCACTCCATTAATAACAAAATGAGGTGACCACGAAGTGCCTAATACGATCACTTACACCCTTAATGGTTAAAGCATCCTGCAAAGACAGGGTCCAAAGAGCAGTAGCTATGGTAACCACAGCACATGGTCACTAATGTCCCCATGGCACCTACTCTTACCAAGAACTTAACCAAAATCTAACTGAAGTGTTGTACTGATCTAACATGCTCTGATATCAGCTGACTTTTGTGTCAGAAATTTACACATAAAGTTCAGTACATACTGTATTTTTTTGTTTTGTATTTGCATATTTGTGTAGATTGTCATACAGTTCCAATTTTCAACAATATAACTTCAGTATCGATTTAAAATATAAAAACAGATAAAATATGAGTGTAAAAGTTACAGTGCGGTAAGATATGAACAATATTGAAAGAACGGCAGCATCAAAAAGAAAGGGGTTCAGCTTTGATTTAAAAAACCTGAGAGAGTAAAGGCCATCCAGATTTTGACAAGATTTGGAGTCAATAAGCTTAAACAGCAAAGCATACTGTAAATCTGATGTGTAATGATTGATGAGTGATCAGGCCAGTGTATAGAAACAGGAAACGCTTTTCTGGATTTTTCCCAGTGGCATAGCTCTTGCAGCATCCCCACTACCGTCAAGAAATGAATATTTAATTGGGCCTGTGCAATATTCACACATTCTGCGATGTGCAATAACACTGTGATGACGGTAAGCCTTGCGATAAATAATCAAATATTGAAGTGTGCATCAGCTATAGTTTTCCTACGTAAAACTGTTTGTTTTTAAATTTAGAACCAGATTAAAAATGTGTATTTTAACTATAACTCGGCTAAATGTTGTTGTTTGTAGGGTAGCATCACTATTAAACTTATTAATATCTCACTGGAAAACATTTAAAATGTCAATAAAAACACACACACACACACACACACACACACACACACACACACACACACACACACACACACACACACACACACACACACACACACACACACACACACACACACACACACACACACACACACACACACACACACACACACACACACACACAGAGAAATTAAAATACTGAGGGAAGTTATGAAGATTTGTGAGATTTATAGTAATTTATCCCGCCCTCTGTCCTCCTCCCTCTGCCGAGGTGAATCAGGTACTCAAACCTTCACCGCCAAGGTCCGACGACGTCAATGACATGCATACTGATTAACCATGTGGGAGTATTCCTAAAAGGAAAAGAGGGAGGAGGGGCTGGTTTGTCTTTCAAATTAGTGTAAAAATGATAATTTTTTGGTTACTTTTCTTGTTATTTTTGGGGTGACATTCTTGGAGGTTCTCAATGCTGTCCCCCAAAGTTTTGTTCATGCTTATCTACCTTGCATGGACCCGGCGGCTTGGCCGTGTATAATCACAAACTATAAATCTCCATGTTGCACCGCCATGTTTGTATAGTGGCCCACAACGGACCAGTCAACCACTAGGCTTGTTCGAGATGAGCCAGGTCCGCGCAGAATTGATCACCGGAGACTCAAGTTTGTGGCTCTAAGTGTCGCGATTTCGGTTTTATGTTGTATATAACCCCTTTTAATTATCAAATATATTTTCCTGCAGTGTTATTGATGTTATTGCTAATCAATCTCACACAAGTGTCATTGCAATAACAAAACAAAAAAAACTTTAACACTACTTCCACTATGGCCTCTGCAGCATAATATTCCAGGATCCATTCATAACTACACTGAACTTAAGGCTGCCTGAACTACAACCATTGACCAAGCCAGTAGCAAGGAGCTGCAGATAGAAGAAAGAGAGACCATAAGCTATCTTGGAGTAAAAGGCTGTTTCTCTGAGAATAGAAACAAAGACAGCTTGTAGGTTTAATTTAAATCTCACTGTACTGACGTCCAACTGTTCCACCTTAATATTGTGTTAACACCCAATTGAATAAAACAAAGCATACTCTTCATTCAGTGAACAAGCAACAGAGAAGCACTGTTGTTTGGGTCTGCTGACCCACGGTGAAACCAACAATTTTCAATTCAACACACACAAAACACACCACATCCCTGCCTTCTCTAACAAACAGATAGCCGCATATATGGATTTTCTTACCGTGTAAAGCCCAATCCTGCACAAGGCAAGGGAGAGCTGCATGTGCTCCGACATTGTGCTCAGCAACCAGCGTAACCCCCGGCAACAAACACACCAAGCCTCTGGAGTAAATGAATGGATGGAGGAGAATCAGGAGTAGCTGAGCACAACATTGTCAACAACATGAGTCCAGCCCTTCAATGTCTCACTGTCGGCAGCCCATATCCACAAGCGTTTTCCTTTCAAATGGGAGCTTTGCAGATGGGTTTTGTAAGCGGCGAGGTGAGCATAATTGAAGGTTGTCTTGTGTTTACTCCCCGTATCCATTGACAGAAAGATAAAAACACTATCGCCACAAAGATCAGCAGACGGACACAAGCTTGAGATTAGTTAGTGGAGATCTTCCTCTCCACAGGGATTAAGGGCTCAGTGACTGCTAGGGATCCAGAATGAGACTACAAATTGGATTAGTCACCATTACCCACCCACACACAATGCCCATACTGTACGGATACATTCAGGAAGTATGAAAACCATTGCTTTCTGCATAGAGGAAGATGAAGGGATCGACCACTGGAGCTTACAGCGGTCATGGAGATTTCAATTACTGTTGTGGGGCGCTTCGTCAGTAGTCTTACTGTTCAGGGTGAACTGTGGGCCGTGTTCAAACTCCTTGTTTTGGTATAGTAATAGTTGCTGCAACCACCCGCTGACTAATGCAGTTTTAATATAGGTTACTCAACTGTAATGCAATAACGGTACATGACAACTAATGACATCATGAAAATGTAGCAGAGAATTCAAATTGACGATTCTTTCTGCAAACATTCTATTACTGCATGCAACATAGAATTCCAGTTTAATTACATGTAAGCAAACTAATTCATGTTTGGATTCCACCTAATGGGATTTTGCAGTAATTCAACGTTTGAAAGCATCAAGAGTGTTTCAAGTCATCTGCTGACCAATTTAACATTCATTTTAGATCATTTAAAAGACGCCAAAAACTGTGCACCCACTTGTCACTCAAACTACAACATATAGGCTTATATTTAGTATATTCTTTTTTGATTGTCTATAGTGTCTGATTAGGATCTAGGCTGTTGCATGACTGTCCACCCAGGGAGAGGGATCCCTCATCAGTTGCTCTTTCTAAAGTTTCTTCCATTTTATCCCTGTTAAAGTTTTTATTTGGGGGAGTTTTCTTATCCAAAGCGGAGGACACAGGGTGTCCTATGCTGTATGTATTGTAAAGTCCTTTAAGGCAAGTTTGTGAGATGGGGCTTCATAAATAATGAATTGACTCAACACCATGTTCTTGTTTTTCATCTGGTTTAAAACCCTAACCACTGGGGCAACTTGATTTGCTGAGGACCAGAATCACGGAATCAGGGTGGGAAATTAACTTTTTGGCCCAAAAAAAGTGCCCAATTCTACCAGCCACTTATATTTTTTATGAGACACTTTTTCCGGAATTCAATTGTCACGATTGCGAGTTTCTGTTGTTAGAGTTTCCATTTTTATTTTGAAGTCTCTGTTTTTCTCCCTCTTAACACTACCTCTGGACACTTTTTGTTGTGAGTTTGGTTGTTAAATTCCTTCAACGGTGCATCTGGGACCAAGCCTCACTAATTCCGTGAAAGATCCCTAACATCAAATTTACAAAGGAAAGTGCATTAGCATATTTTGAATTGGTTCAATACATATTCTTTTATTATAAATCGATATTTTATTAATATAGGCAAACAAAAGAGCAGAGCAGATGGCCTTTATTGCCACACTCTGCTCCTAGGGTACCGTCTTTGCCAGCTGTATGGCAGTGACCTTGATCTGACTCGTGGTCTTTTATTGCCTCTAATTAAAGGTTAGATGTTCCTCTAACGAAAAAAATTAGCATTTTTTGACAATGCGTAGGTGCGACTGTACAGTGCATGGACTGGTCGTTGGGAAGGTAAGCTAACCAGTCCCTTGTTCGCCCTTTGCCTTCAATGTGCCACGCGTTGGAAATGTACATTCTCTCTTTCTTTACTTTGCCTTCAACAGTTTGTACATCATAGCTACTGCAAACTCTGCCGCGGGCCTCTTAACACCAGGGATATGTCACCACATTTTTTTTAACTGATAATTTTCTTTTTTGTCTGTACCTCAGCTCAGCTATATGTGTCACGGACTAGCGCTGAATTCCACTCCACCCGCCACTGCAGCTGGTATACAAGGCAAAGTCACCCCGGCATTGGCTGGGGGCGTAATTCCTTCTTTCTGGGTTAAAATATAGAGAAACTAGATTTGACATATTCACATAGTCCTTTCTCTCTCCATGTCTCAGAAAAAAAGAAAAAAACTTAGAAGAATTAAAAGCCTTTCGAAATCTCATCCAACACAGTGCATTCCATACTCAGTACAGTTTGTACAGTAGATTCATTCTTTTGTTATGCAACACCTCAAGTAACAAGTCAGTGTACGGTAATAGCCTCGTTTGCCAGTAGTTTATTCAGTCTGTCTGTAGTAATATATGCCTTCCTATGAAAGGTTTGAGTCAGTGGTAAAGCTCTAATTATTAAACTGCATTTGTTTATGGCTTTAATGGGCATATCCCATAAACCTTCAAAGAAAAACAAGAGCAGAATCAAACCAATGACAATAAAACCCTTCTCCTGTCCATGTCCTTCATATTTGTTTTTCTAGTGACGAAAAACAATGACAGTGGTTATGACCTGAGAGAATGTAAAGAAAATGAAATACAATTATAAAACAACATGAAATGGTTCACTAAGGCCTTTTCCTAGCACTCTCCACAGACACCGGGGAATCACTGAAACGAGCTAGCCAGCAGGCAGAAAAACCTGGCTGACATGCTGCTGGCAGCTTAAGATCAGGGACGGGGCTTCAGGAATGCTGTGGAGCTCACAATGGTATTTCACAGTGTAGTTGGAGGCTTTGCACTTTGAATTAAAGGGCAGTTTTAAAGGAACTATGGCCATCTTAAGCAAACTTTAGGTTAAATCAATTTACATCCATTCAAACTGAAACCTGAGTAAACCTGCTCTCACCACTGGATTAAGTAAATATTTGTGTGATAGCCATCCACGTATAAAAAGCCCAATTGTTGACATATCTTGCAAGACTTTTGGTGCGCTTATCTGCATACAATAGGTCATTTTTGTTTGCCTCCGAAAAATAGAGCTTGGCAAGGACAGACACCATTGAGGTGTGGAACACGGTCAGATAGGGGACACAGCTGAGTGGAAAAGTAACAGCAGCCTTCTATCCCATAGGCTAACAGGCTGGATTCAAACACAGCCAAAAAACCTTGCATCCACTCTCTTCCGTCTGTGTGATGGTGGTGAGAGCCTGCTGTGTACCCTTGGACAGCGGATCTGCGCTGAAATACAGTTGGTCAGCCAAAAACACATGCACGCTTCTAAGACAATTTCTTTTCATGGAGGTGTGAGCTTAGTGCCAACTGGATAAACCGAGTGGTTTAGCACATAACTGCCCCAGGTCTGCTCCGGTCTGGGACATCACATCGCTCTCTTTCCCTTTGTGTCCTGTCTGCTATCTGATAAAGGCCATAAAAATGGTATGGTAAAAGTTGTTGCTGCAATTCTACTGCGGAAGAACAACAACACCAACATGCTCAAACTCCTGTAAGCTAGTTACAGGAATCATAAAACGTTTTCCTTATAATGATAGCAATCATCAGAGGAGATCTCACATTCCGAATGATGGTTCTTCAATGAAACTCCACATTTTACTTATCTTGAGAATGTGTCTTCTTCATCCAAAACTGCATATTAAGGGTTTAAGGCCTGACCATTTTTTACAGAATGTTTTTTTTAAATGAAGAAGAGTACATAATGTAATTTTAATGTTCTACCTTTTTCAACGCTATCTAATATTGGTATTCTGTGTGAAAACTACAGAGGTCTCATGGAAACCTTCACATCCTAATCCTGCGATTCCAGCCCAAATGAGGGCAGATTATATAATTAGTGGATTATGTTACTGGTTGACAGAACGACACCTGTTTATTATTAAGCATCACCAACATTATAATGTTGTAATGTTCTCAGGGCCAGCTAGAATTTATGTTAGGAGTGTACGATTCAGACAATGTCACGATTTGATTCAGTATCGATCATCTATTCAAAAACTATTCTTGGTTCAAGCAAAACTATTCACAATATGTAAATAAAGTTACTTTTCCTATATGTATGTATGTATGTATGCATTCATTCATATCCATCATATTCATGTTGATTTGTTTGTTATAAGATCCTGTTATGATGTATGTGTATGTTGTGTGTGATGTCTCTAAGCTACTGGGACCTTGAATTTCCCCTTAAGGATAAATAAAGTATATATCTATCTATCATGTGATTGCAGTAAACATACAAAAATCTTTTTTTTTTAATAATATTATTCGATTTTTGGAATTCAATCAATCAATTTTCTCTATTTCCATATAGTTTGAAGTCAATGCCTGGTGGTTTTTGTCCCTGAATCTTTGGCATTTAATTTCACAAAAAACATACAGGTTGCTCTCCAACAGACAGTGACAATGATTAGTTTTTCTAACCAAATTTGTTGATGCAGATCTGGCTCCCTTTAGGGCAGAGCTACTAGAATGACCTGAATGTGAGTCCACCTGATGGTTTAGTCACTCCTAATAAATAATGACATAATGAATAGCTGGTAATCTCTTCAAAAAAAGGCAAATGTTGTCTAAAATTGAAGAAATGGCCTACAAACTGTGCATTTGCCTTCAGCAATTACTGAGCAAGAATAAGGCAATGGAAAAGTTGAAGAATAAATATGACCATAAAAGTATAACAGTGTTAAGCAATATCAGGCAAAGTACAGCCTCAGGAGAATAATGCTTGCTATAGGTTCTGGGCATGGGATTTTTGAAATTAACAATACAGCCAATGTTGCCCCTCTTTGTGATGTCAAACACAACACATTGAATCTGTCCTGTCTGGTGAAGACAGCAACAAGTTAGGGTACAAGAGCTGGTCACACAGTGCACTTGTAATTTTGTAAGGCTGCGTCATGGCAACAGCTAGCACCAAATTCCTCTGTTGGTGCTGCTGTTTTGTGCTGTCTTTTTTAACACTATGCTGACCATGCAGGAGTACAGTCCTTTAAAGTGCTCCAGCTCCCAGTTGAAACAGAATCCACCATAAACCTGATCTCTACTACAGTCATAATTCAACCACAGTTATTACCCAGCCATATGCAATATCGGTGTACTTCCATTCCTGTTCATACCAAAACCCCTTTTAGGTCTAACCTAATCTAAAACATTAAGCAAAAGCATGAACAGGACATAGGACTACCATGATCTATCAAGGGTTTAGTGACAAGTTTTGATCGATTCATAGGGAAGAGCGAGATGTAGTTTTGGCCCGGGTCTTGTGCCAGGTCTCCAGTGTTGCACAGCAGGTAAGGAGGCCCTGTGCCTATTGAGTGCCTGACCTCAGAGGGCAGCCAAGCACTCGGCTCTAACAGTCTACAGAGTTACAGCTGGTCTTTCCACAGAAAACTGACTGTTACAGAAAACCTTTCATCCTTAAGTAAGTAAGCTAAAAAATGTGTTTTTCTAAGCAGTGTTAGCGGTTGTAGATTATTGCACTTTGCCAGGAGAAACTGGAGACAGCTTGAGGATAACATTAATTTCTATTATTTCCCTCAGTCCTTCAACAATAGCTCCTGTGTTTACTTTTGGTACCAATTACTTGCCATTAGCATGGAACTGAGATTACAGAATAACTCATGTAAACTATGACTGAGCCACTTCGGTCCCTTTTTGTTCCCGATAAAAAGTGTTACTCCAAGGCCTTTAGCCACTGACAAGTCGGACATTAGTTTGCATTAGCCTAACTATTGCATAACTGTTCATGGTACCAGTTGCTGGATACTTTGTAAAATTGCCTCAAGAAACTTCTCAAATGAAGTATAAGTTCAAAGTTCAAAGTTCATTTTAGGTCCAACATCTTGGGAGGCCTATCATAAACAAGCTCAGAACACTGGGTGGGAAAGTTCCTCTGCATTTCACACTGTCCCTCTGTCCCCAGAGACAACAGCACAATATCTGTGTACTCTACTTTCCTGTGGCTTTATAAATCCCCCAAAAAAGCCTTCAGTTACAGCTTCCTCTCTATTGTTACACTTTTTCAGCAGCACCCATCCCACCCATTCAATATGTTGAAAATGACCCTAAACCGTCATTTTCAAGGCTATGGCTGACAGTGTGACTGTAATAATTATTTTGGTCACACGGTATTACAAATGTACAGAGGACTAACATCACAAACTAGTGAAGGTCTCACTAACAATAACTCTTGACTCCAAATAGCCTAATACACACATAAAGTGCAGCTTTGTCCTCGGCAGCAACAAGGAGTTTTGTGGAAAATAAGAGCTTCGTGCTACATACATAACGTTGGAGACATAACGTTACATAACTTAGCTAACTAACAGGAATTCAACGGTGTAAATTAGCAAGTTTTCTGTTTAACAGGTAAACGATAGGAGTCTGAGTCAACCAGTTATTTCTTGTTCACATGACACTGCTGACACTGCAAAAGCTGCAGGCGATCCCTGAGACATTAGCATACAACAAGAACTGGTATGACACCTAGCCTAAGAGTTGAGGGTCACATAGCTGAGTGACATCACTATCTGATGACCAGGGAGCACAACTGGCAAAGAAACCAAACGTCTTTGGACGTTTATTGGAATAAAACAGCATTTACACTCAGTTACTTACCAGATAATCCATGTACTATCGCTGACCAGTCACAGCAGTGCGAATTGTCTTTGTAGTAATCCCGTTTTGCTTCAATAAGACCCAAATGCAATAGATTTCACCACAAGTTGCTTTGTATTCCCCGCCTTTCGAAAGCCACAGCAAAAATGGAAAAACAGTCTTTGGTGGGTTTAAAAGCAAGGCTTTTCTCCGTTTTCTTCGCCGACAAGACACGTTTAAGCACAGAAACGGCTGAGTTTGTTTGTATCGAGGAGGGCCGCGGGTTACGTGTGTTTTTTTAGGCTAACTAGCCCCTCGTCCACCGGTTGACTTCCAGTTTTTATCACACAATATCAATTGAGTGTTTGGTTGAGGAAACTAGCGAAGCCTACAACGCGACGTCACGCACGTCGTCTTGAGCACGTAGCGTGGTCATGTGACCAAACACATGGTGGCTATTTTCATTCTGAGGAGGAATTGAACTCTTTTAAAGCAGTCTTTGTTAAGATTGAGACAAACTTTTGTGTGTTTCAACTAGGAATTACAAAGCAGCGGACATATGCATTTTTAAATTGTATTTTCGAAGTAAGTTGTGGATCTGATGTGTCAATTGTTATTATTTTTAATAGTAGACTAATATTAATACTCCCCCTCACATTACCCAGTAGAGGAGAGGACTTTGTCCTTTTATCAGTGATGTAACACCAATGTCCAGATCGACAGGGTTAAATCATAAAACATAGTAGAGGTGTGTCAGTGGGTTTTCAAGGGGAGAAGGCAGACCTTTTGGTAATTTGGCAGCATCACTAATATATATGTAGGCTATATGCCTGTATACAAATCCTCCACTTTCAAGTAAACCATGGGCTACATTTTTATAGTGTTAAATACATCCTTTAAACATGTAAAACCTGTAAAATACATATGTATGTGTACATGTACTATTTGTTTATGCATGTGATTGGATATATTTATATACACTTTTTTATAAACATACTTATATCTGTACATAGTGGTCAGATGTTTATTTTTACCTTTGTTTAGCTTTGTGTCCCTGTTTTTTTGGCTGTATGTCTATTCTGTGTAAGTACATAGAGCAGTACAACAAACCGGAGTCAAATTCCTTGTGTGTATACACACATATATACATATGGTATATGGCATGATACTTGTAATAATAAACTTTTATTGCATCCAAATGTATAAAAGAACATTTAGACTAACAAACTAAAGGCAGCAAGCAAAAACATAAAAATGCAATAAAACAGTAGAATGTAAATAGATCAAATAAAAAAATAACTATTTTCTGTAAAATTCAAAAATAGCAATATTAGGTTGTTTCCTAAAGGAATTTACAGAAGTTCAAATTACAAAAATAATGTTATTATAGTACCAAAAATAATTACATTATACACCACTAGGTGGCTCTGTATTGAATCCCAATTGCTTCTATTTTCCATCTTGAACAAGTAAACATCACTCAACTAAAGACTCTGCCCTACACATTCATGCATTTGCAATTTCCCACAGTATTATCAAGCCTAAAGCAGCACAAAATGCAACAACCTGTGACATAATACATTACACAAGACATAATGAATGAACGGGGATGGCACAGTCACAGTTCAAAGACAATATTAGCGTTCCTCTGTAGCACATAGGCCTTACAAACAGATGTTACAGACAGAATACAGAGGACAGGGGAAAGGATGTGTGTTTCTCTGATGAATACAAAACCTTGTGAAGTGTTAATGTGTGTTAAGAGTCAGAACAGCATGTGTGTCATCCTAGTTTTGCTTATGTAGGCTACACTTCCAGTCTTCCTGTAGTGTTCTGCTGTTTTTCTCTCCAAAGAACTAAATAAAAGAAATCTAACTTAAACTAAAGAGAGAGATATGACAGTACTTACATCACTCCCATTAACAGTCTGCACAGAAAACAAACCTTTGTTCTTGAAAAGCCATAACACAAGATAGGAACAAATTAAGAGGATAGAAATTAGCTAGAATGATCTAGTGGGAAGCAAACACAGATACCAGACAAAACAATTACATTTTATAATTATGATTAGGGGAACAGTATGTATCACAAGTCTGCAACTGTGATGCAAGCTGCATACTGATGTGATTCCTGTTCCTTGGAGACCACACTCCTCTTCAATATTTCATGAGACGTGCTGGAAAACTCCCTGAACATAGTTAAGTAGAAACTGGATGTCCTCTGCAAAGGAATAGTGGATGTCAACAAGACACAACAAGACATTTACTTTAATATACAGAATATGTATGTATAAAAGGTGTACAGTTGTGGTGTTGTCTTTGTCTGGATAGCTGACCCAGTTAAATGGTAGTGGGGAGACCTCTGCTGGCCTCTAGTAAAATGCTATGGTTGTTGAAAGTAAAACTGTGGTTTGCATTACATTCTTTTGAAAAAGTGTTTTTATTACTCACATTTTTTTTGCATACACACACATCACATGTTATTTGGAGTTCAGTGTCAAGGGTTGCTCAAGGCCATTCTAAAAAGTGGGTTAGGGACCACCCATCATATTTATGGTCAATCTGCTTTACCCCCTGTGCTACCGGTAGTCCTGCACTGGCATATCATAGCATATCATTGTTCAAATTTCCATTTTAATGCAATATCTTTCCTTACTGAGGTAAAATTGCAACAGCAATAAGGTCAGATGCATCATTATAATCTTTGAGCAATTTAAGAAACATTAGATTAGCATTCCCAATGTTGATTTTAACCAAACTTTACAAAAACTGTCTTTATTCAGATGTTACCATTATAATTATTTGTTCCTTATGTGAAGATGTAAAAAACCTCCTTTATGAAAAAAGAAATAGCCACAAGGGGGCAGTATCTACCAGAGTAAATGGCAGATCATTATTACAGGCCTTGTTGTGTTGTCCTGCACAGAGGAAATGGTCAACAAAACATATTTTGGTGGCTTAAGTTGTGCATATCTGTCTCTGAGTGGTCATTAAAAATGAGTCCTATAACACAAGTACAAACTCAGGTAATGTAACTATTTAGGCTATATTTAAAAAAAGAACTTTCAATTTAGATAAATTTCAGTGTGGTGCAAAAGCCTATGCAATGCATATAGTTCATTGCACATAAAACTCTTTCTTTAAAGCATGAGTTAGTTAGTTGGTCATGAGTTAGTTAGTGGCTCTTTAAAACACACATTGTTTGGTTTTATGGACATATTCTATAAAATAAATTAAAGGTTAAATCAAAAACATGCAGAAGAACGAGCCCTTTCACTGGTATTTGTTATGTTAATGCACCAGTTTTTACAGTTAGGTCATGTGTGATGCATCAACAGCCTTATCCTGTTGTAGCTTGTCGAGGTGATTTTGAATAGGCTACTTTATCTAGCATAGGGTAGTTCAATCTATAACCATGCATTGTTTATTATAGGCTCATTTGGCTCAATAGGGGTTTTGGGCATACTCTTAATCTGAAAAGTACCTAGTAACTACGGGTGTCAGATAAATGTAGCATAACACAGTGGAGTAAAAAAGCACTATATTTTGCCTCTGAAATGTATTAAAGTATTTAGTCATTTTTGAAATGAAATTGCAAATTCAATGTTTAATCATACAACATATAAATCAACTAATAAATTATGATATATTATCATAAGAGTCATTCTGTCATGTCCATGTCTAAGTTAAGATACCAAGCAGTGTATAAAGTAATTCAAATTAGCTCCACATTTACCAGCTGCAAAATTAAAGTGTACACATTAATGCATCAAGAATTAAAATCCAATAATATAATATATATTATTCTGAAATAGACCATTCTGCATTATGGGTATTTTTACCTTTTGGTACTTTAAGTATAATTAGATTTTTGTGCTTTTGTATTATGTCACATCTTGAATGCAGGACTTTTGTAGCAGAGAGAATGCTGTTTGCAAGTTATTTGCAGTTATCACCTTTTCCGCTGTTATCTCCCTGCTCACAAAACAACTCTTCTTAAATGCAACTAACCGATCCCATGGGATGGTGATGCTCGCCTGTGCCATGTTTTTATATTATGAAGCTTTTATATTAAGAGCTTTATGTTGCTCTCTAAGGCGGTTGATGTTGTCTGGGTGGATTGCAGCTTCTTGTAGCTCCGCCCTCGATTATTCAGCCTGCTCGACGTGCTGTTGCTGCAGGCTGAAGCGAGCGTCCTGCTCGGATCGGAGGGAGACTAGAGGAGCTCAGATTAGTGTTGTTGTATCGGGAAATACCTCCGCTGTGGTTTCATAAACTGCAACCTCTTGATTTAAAAAAAAAAACGCCTCCGTTTGCTCTCAGGTTTGACCAAGAGCAAGGACCGCGCATAAAGGGATGTAAACAGGATGTTTTTTTCTCACACTGCGAGAAGTTTGTACGCGCAGTTTGAAGAGTAACGTTAGTTTCGGGTGGGCTGATTGAGCTAGCCCGGCTGCCCGCTGCGCTTCCCTCCTGCCCCGGCCAGCCAGTCACGAGTTAGCCCGCTGTCTTCTTCCAGCTGTTGGGGAATAATGGCGCTCAGAGCCAGGGCGCTGTACGACTTCCACTCTGAAAACCCCGGGGAGGTGTCGGTGAGGGAGAACGAAGTCCTAACTTTGTACAGCGAACAGGACATCGATGGCTGGTTTGAGGGGACGAATAGCAAAGGGGAGAGGGGACTGTTCCCCGCTTCCTACGTGGAGATCCTGAGGAACGACGTCGCTTCCACGTTCAACAACAACAGCTGCAGCAGCACATCTGGGGACACTCACCCGGACTCCCGATACGCCAACATCCCACCCGAAGGTTTGGACGGCTCCTATAAGCCTCAGAATAAAGTTGAGAACTCTTCTAAACCGTCTGCGCCTAGTTTCGCCACTTTCTCAGCCCCAACACAACCACAGCAGCAGCAGCACACTTACCAGCAGGCCAGCCAAGGGAGCGAGGATGACTGGGATGATGACTGGGATGACAGCTCCACTGTTGCAGATGAGCCAGGGACTGTAGGAGGAAGGTATCAAGACTTTGAAGGTAATGGGCCATCTACTTACAGAGTGTCAACATCCTCAATGGCAAGAGGTAATGCACAGCAAGCAAAGAGCTCTGCCACGGTCAGTAGAAACCTGAACAGGTTTTCAACCTTTGTGAAGTCAGGAGGAGAGGCGTTTGTGCTCGGAGAGGCTTCGGGCTTTGTTAAGGATGGGGATAAGATCTGTGTGGTGTTGGGTCAGTATGGTCCTGAGTGGCAGGAAAACCCGTACCCATTTGCTTGTACAATTGACGACCCCACTAAACAGACCAAGTTCAAGGGCATGAAAAGCTACATCTCCTATAAGCTGACCCCCACCCACACACAGAACCAGGTGAACAGGAGGTATAAGCACTTTGACTGGCTGTATGCTCGGCTGGTGGAGAAATTCCCTGTCATCTCAGTGCCACACATCCCGGAGAAGCAGGCCACAGGGCGCTTTGAGGAAGACTTCATCTCCAAGAGGAGGAAAGGCCTCATATGGTGGATGAACCACATGACCAGTCACCCTGTCCTGGCCAGGTGTGATGTCTTCCAGCACTTCCTCACCTGCAGCAGTACAGACGAGAAGGCCTGGAAGCAGGGTAAGAGGAAGGCGGAGAAGGACGAGATGGTTGGAGCCAACTTTTTCCTCACTATCAGCCCCCCTGCGGCTCCGCTCGACTTTCAGGAGGTGGAGAGCAAAATTGACGGATTCAAGACTTTCACCAAAAGGATGGACGACAGCGCCTTGCAGCTCAATGCCACCGTCAATGAGTTTGCCCGCAAGCAGATCACTGGCTTTAAGAAGGAGTATCAGAAAGTAGGGCTGTCATTTAGGGTCCTCAGCCAAGCCTTTGAAATGGACCAGCAGGCGTACTCTACTGGACTCAACCAGGCTATCTCCTTCACCGGGGAGGCGTATGAAGCCATTGGAGAGTATTTTGCGGAGCAGCCCAGAAAGGATCTTGACCCGATCATGGACTTGTTAGCTCTATACCAAGGACACCTGGCAAACTACCCAGACATCATCCACGTCCAGAAAGGTAAAATAACAACACTGTACATTGTATATATTTGTCACTCACTGATTTATCATTTTTTTATGAGGTTGCTTTCACAGGATCCAAGAAATCATGACACCAACCTTAAATGTTTAGTTTAATTTCTTCTAGTCTATTAAAAAACTATTGTTATAGAAAAATTTGACTAAAGGTAAGATGGTTTCAAATAAAAGATATAGTCAGAATATACCCCAAATTAAACTGAACAACACAGGTACACACAATTCCAATTTGAGAACAACACAAGGAGACAAATCTCACTCATCTACTACTGAAATGTTTCATAATTTCAGTGTTCCAGTCAATCCAAATTCACCACAAATACACTTTACGAGATATTAAACATGAAATAAAATGGTACCTGTGGGATCATAAATCTGGTTTCCAAACCTTTCTTTCTACCACAAGTTTGGCTGAGGTTCAATCCACATGTTTTAAAGTAAAGAAATAAGTGTGTTTGCTGGCCGTTACAAGATTGACAATATTATTTGTTTCAGGCCATTTGAATTGTTGTACTTGTCAACAGCAGGCAGCAGTCAGTTGTACTTCTAGCTTATGTCACCTTGCAAAACAAACAGGCCGTGTTTGCATTTGGGTATCAGTTTACATGCTGCTGCCTCTGTTGGTCCCGCCTACTTAATCAAATGGGCGGCACCTGTTTGACTGTGTTTAAGTTTCCATTTACAGAGTGATACATACATATTGTTATTAGTGCCCTGGAGAAAGAGAATGTCCTACCTGGCTTGTTGATCACCCCAGTAGCCATTAGCAATTAGTAGTTACAGGAACATAGTTATAGAAACAGTCCACTTTTAAACACTTCTACTAACTTGCATTCACATTGGCCAAGTGGCCATAGGAACTGACCTTTTGTTATCATAACACAGCTATCTAACCACCACTATGCAAAAAGGGTAAAGACCCTTCCCTGAAGGAAGAGCTAAAAGAGTTACAGGAACTTTGCCCAGATTAACTTAAAAATCCCCAAATTGGTCCAGTTGCAACACGAGAAAAAAAGGGATTCTTTAACGTTATGTTCTAGGAACTGCAAAAATCCCTCCGGTCAGAAAGCAGCTACTGGCGCAAAAATAACATTTGCAGCTAAATCCTTTACAAATGATTGTCCACAAGTTTAGTTGTCTTTGCACAGACAGCCAATGTAAAACTAATCTAGGCCATCCTACATGACCCTAACCCGATGATTGTTCTCATTGTGTGGTAAAATGTCACTCTCATGAGAGGCAACACTGTTATGCAAGAGGCACAGCATTGTAGCATTTGTGTTCAGAGGGAGGCTCTCACTGCTGTTTACCGTTATCACAGACAACTGGAAATTAAGAATCCCTACCAACAGTGCCATGTAGGACACCATATTAATCATGGGATGGACCTGTACAGAGGATGCTGTGAACTAAGCCTTCTCATTCCATGTGTATATGTTCAGTCCCGGTGCTCTAACCTTCTAAAATCCCATGGCTCTCAAATCAGGGTGGGAAAATAATCTCTTCATCCACCGGTCAGAGTCCCCTGAGGTGTCCAGTATTTAAATGACTAAGTACATGGTTTCTTGCCTGTTGACATCTTGGTTTATCATTTGGCTCCTCTATAAACACTGGGCCCATTCGGTCCATACAAGACAACACTGGGGGGG